>NW_025335587.1:12024123-12349519 GCF_004798865.1 Varanus komodoensis
CGCAGCCCCGCGGAGGCGCCCGCCCGCCCGGCCGGTCGCCCGCCGCGCCCCCCTCGCCGCGCCCGCCCTCCGCGCCCTCCATCGATCCGGCGCCGCCGCGATCGGAAATTGATCCTCTTTGTTCGATTCATCGATCCCGACAAGATGGCGCCGCCGCCGCGGTTTGTCCCGGGATGGGGGCCCGCGCCCCCGCCAGAGCCCGCGCCGCGCCCGAGCGGCTTCTCTCGGGGTGCCCCCGCCCCGGGCGCGCGGGCGGGGGGGCGCCGCGGGGGCGAGGAAGAGGAGGCGCCGCTCCTCTTCCTCGCCTCTTCCTCGCCCTCGCCGCGGGGGTGGCCCTCCCCGTGGCAGCCTCCGTCCTTGTGGCCCCCTCCCGGCACCCCCGGCCACAGTTTCCTGGAGCAGCCCCCCCGGCGGCGAGCCCCCCAGCTGGGACGGAGAGGAGGGCCAGGACGGGCAACTTGGGAAGGGGCTCTCTGGTTTTCGCCTGGCTTGTTTCACACCCCCCGCCGGAGAGGACGACCCGCCTGCCCCTCTCGCTGCCCCTGCCCCCCCCCCCCCGGAAAGAGAAAGTAAAGAAAAACAATATTTGCAAGTGTGTTTTTCTGCCCCCCCCCGGTTATGGATCTTCAGGAATATCGCCCCTCTTTCTTCTAATAGCCGGTAGTTTTATGGGGCGGGAGGGGGGAGAAATGTACAGCAAGTGACATAGCTGGAGAAAAGTGCCTGTATGCTTTGGGGGGGCTTTCATCTAAGTTTTTCTCTTTTTGTACCCGTCCTTGACAGTGTTCTACTTTAGAAACGTGCAAACAACCCCCAAAGTCGAGCCTCTTTTAATTTCTCATCGTGTTTCTCTCACCCCCCCCCCCATAGGCCTCTCCTTGTTTCCCCCATGCTCTGCTCCCCTTCCTTCCAACAGCCCCCCCCCCCATTTTATGGAAGAAGTGTTACAGGAAAATCCTCTGTGTACACACGTGTGTGTGTGTGTGTGTGTGTGTGTGACCAGTTCTGATGCAAAATATTTCTACTTCTGTTCTTAATTTCTCTCCCCCACCCCAAACATACACGCACGCACGCACACACTGAAAATGAAGCTCGTGGGAAACTTTGCGGGACTTCATGCACGGAGGAGGAGAAGGGGAGAAATGAGGGAAGAAAGGCGCGCTCGGCTCCCCCCCCCATAACAGTAGCTTTGACCTGGGGGAAGGTCAGTGGGAACCCTCTGTCTGCCCCCCTCCCATTAAAGCTCTACCCATTGTGCCTTCCTCCCTCCTTCCCTTGCTCTGTTTATGTGGGACTGGAAAAGGGGGTATTTAGTAATGGATTTGGCCTCAAGACGTTTCCTATATTTTGGGGAGGGGGAACCCCAAACAGCCCTGGTCTTGAGGTGTGTGCGCAAGGGGGGGATGAGTCTTTGAATGACCGGCTTCCTTCCTCCTCGAAATGATGCTTGCTCTGTATGAAGTGCCTTTTTGGGGGCGGGGGGCAGGCTGCTGCTGAGTTGTGCTAATTGCTGCGTGGCTTGGTGGGGCCCTCTGCGGCTTCTTCCCCACCAACATTTTTGGCCAAAGCCAGCGGCAGGGTGGGGGGGGGGTGTATGTTCCATTGGGAAATAATGCTTATTCTCTACGCTGGCTCGCATCTCTATATTTGGGAGAAGCATTATCTTTCCTCTTGTTCTCTGTTTTCTAGTCAGACTCCCCCAGGAGCAGATCTGGGGGGGCAAAGGGGGGTAGGATTCCTTCATACATAGTGTGTGGAGGATGTATGAACGAGGGAGCGCACAAGGTCAGAAGAGAGGACTCCTTTAACCCTGGCACTGGGTTGAGTCTGGGGGAAGTGCTTTACTGCTCCTTTCAGACAGGCGGGGGGGTGCTTTATGGTGTGGGGGACAAGAACTGTCTGGTGCTCTTGCACTCCAGGGAAAGACCCTCTGGTTCTTCAGGAAGAGAGCTGGGAGCAGGCTGTGGGTGTATAAGCCCCCGTGTCCCGTGTTTATCCTCGCACAAATCCCATGGAATTCGCTAAGACTTCCAAGTAAGGGTGCACAGGAGCTGAGCCTCAGGAAAAGCCCCCTGCTCCAGTCGGAGGTTGAAGGTGTGGGGGGAGGGCGCTTCTCCCACCCAGCTTGCTTGATCCCACCACCTCCTTCGAGGAGAATTGGAGGTCCATGTGATGTTTGTCATGGGTTGTTGTGTTCACGGTGGTGGCAGTGTGTGTCATTCAACCTTCTGTTGTAGCTCAGAGGCCCTAAGGCTGCAATCGGAACCCCCCAGGTTTGTAGCCACGGTGGTTACAACTCTGTTGGGAACTTGCATTTCTCTCAGGGGAGATTATTGGTCCCGTAAGTTTCAAATGCTGCGGGGGAGGCATGGCTCCCAAGAGGTGTCTCCTACTGCTTTTGTTGGCTCGCTACTTTCCTCAAATCTGGGGAGCTATTTCTGTGCCTGTGTCGAGCTTGTGTGTTTGTGTGAATTTCACTAGGGGTCACGCAAGTTGCCTCTTCGCACTTCTCCGGTACCGTGTTCCACCTGGGTATCCCTTTCACAACTAGGATGAGGAGGTTCTGGGCGCCATCATTTCTGGGGGGGGGGCTTCCTCCTGGTTCAGACATTTTCGCGTCCCTAAGTTTGTACATGCCTGTTCGCCAAACCGTTTGTTGCCCTCCCTGTTTACTTCTGACATACCCTTCCCTTTCCCCCTTCCTATGGATTTCAGTTTGGTGGTGATCAAGGGGAGGACTGCTGTGGTGAGTCCCACCTGGAACTGGGAAGCTTGCTTGCTGCTTTGGCACTGTGGTTCTCGCTGCTGCCATTGTTGGATGGCCTGGGGAGCCTCGTGGGGGCTGCCACAAGGCCCTGTGCTGCTGTGCACAGGATTCGGGCGGGCCCTGCTTGCCTTATCTCTGAGTGCCTGTTATGGGCAGCAGCGAGGCCTCTGTGCCTGGCGCTGGGGAAGAAGGCCCTTTTCGCAGCAATGCCTTCTCTCACTCTGGCACCCTTTCCTGTAAAACTTTCTGGCAGCTGGTGCCCCTCTCTCCTCTCTCTTTCGTGTGCATATCATGCTCAGAGGCTGCATTCAAGGGGGGAGGAGAGTGAGCGAAGGCTGCTGGCCTTGTTTGGGTGTGCAGTTCCCTGATGTAATTGCAGATGTGCTGTTTAATAACACAGCTCAGGTATGTGTGTATAAATACATAAATATGAACAGCAAGTAGGAAGAGTGCAAGAGGAATAGGAATCTTCCCTGTCTGTCGATCAGTGTTTTTGCAGCACGGATTGGTTGATCTGGGGCAGGGAAATTGTGCCCAGCCTCTTTAAATGCTCAGCATGTAAATTCATTTGGCTAGAAACCTGGCTTCCCCCTCCCTTCCTTTCCTCTCACCCCTGTTCAGCCAATGCCCACGCTGGAGCTGCGAGCAGTTCAGCTTGGAAGGAGCCGGAAGTAATGCTTACATAGATGTTTGGCATAGCTGAAGTGGAGTTAAAGGTGAGGTGTGTGTCCTGGCAGTGTAGATGGGGTGCCGGATTGGACTGTGCGCTCTTGGGAGAAGCCCTAAGGGATGACTGGGTAGCAAAACTTGCTTTTGGGCAGCTCTGTTGCCACTCCTGCAAATAACCGAAGGTTGGACACTGAAGCTTTGAAAAGCAGTTTGGGGGTGACAAATGTAAAATGCTGCTTAACTACTGGGAGGTTTTCTTTCTTTCCTTTTTAAAAGAGGCTTTGGATTAAGGCAGACTTGGATGAACTTACTTTACTTGAAAGGGTTTTTAAAACTGACTTAGAATACCTACAGGAATTCAGGAAATGAGATCCAGATGCAAGATTGTATAAAATAAAATAGATTAGATTAAGATGTAGTTAAACATGGTCTGACAACTTTAATTGTAGCTGAGTTCATTTTGCCTGTATGTTGTAATTGCGCTGAATGGAAAAGTTTGCACGTCCCATGAGAATTATCCTAAAATGTTTTGTTTGCTACTGCAGAGGTAGTTCTAGAAATATGGTTTTTGTGCAAATAAAACTTGAACCACTGTTTATTGATTAAAACTGATCATCTCAGTGTGTGTGCTTATGTAAATTAAATTCTGGAATAGAAAAGAATGCAACCAAATGGTGGTTTGATAAATTGTTTTTGCTCTTGCTTTGTAAAAATAGCTCAGCTTAATTCCCTCTGCCTACTGTAAAACTTGGTTTGGCACATTTGTGTAAACTTCAATCTTGTTTTTGTCAAACTAAATGTGACCCTGTTCTCAGTAGTGCTGGATTTCTTGTTGAAACCTTCTGGCGATACTGGCGGAGGTTTCTGTTTGATTATTAAATTTCTACACAAAATGGTTTGTATTTCTTTTTGCTTTGGATATCCTGGCTGTGCCTTAATTGGCTGTCTTACTGGGAAGATGGTATGCAACTGTTCTCCTACCTACAGAGAAGACAAAGAGATGTAAAACATAGTATAATGCAGATTTAATTGCTACCCTCTGCATAAGGCATGGCGTACCCAGAAGCCTCAATGAACTTGTACTGGCTGTTGGTTCCAGTACATGGGAACAGGGCAGTGGCTGGCAGGCTGCCCTGTAAACCTTCTTATCCCATTCTCCTAGGAAGCAGGGGTTCCATTGCACTCCCTTCTGACGTCGCCTCACCTTTTTCTCAAAGCAGAGATGAAAAAAAAATCAATACTGTGAGATACTTTTTCTTTCTGGGTGTCTGGATTGGTGGTCCCTCTCTCTCTGTCTCTCTCCCCCTCCCCCCATCCCAAATGTGGGAAATGGGTCTTGTCATGAAGCTGCTTCCTCTTGGCTGGGAAAACTTGCCAAGAAGATACCTAAAAATGTGGCCGGGGGTGGGCACCCGCAGGGATGTCTTGGACCAGGAGCCACTGCAGGATTAGTTAGAGAGGCCTTTGGAAATGTGGTGCTTCATGCAGCAGCTATTCCAGGGCACCAGGCTTAGTTTGCAATTCCTTCTTAGATAAGCCAGCTGAAGTTTAAAAAAATGCTCCTGTTCCAGGGGCTTCAATTGTCAAGTCCTCTCCACTCATGCCCAATTTCCTTTTAAGGGTTCAAAGAACTAATGCAGGGGGGGAAGTATCTGGTCAGAATGGGTCACGGAAGGCCTGATGCAAATTTAAGTAATTTCATCCATCTGGTTCCCATAAGGATAGCATGCTGTATATCTGCAGCAGTCTGGGATAATGTGCACACAGGCCTCTGGTGTGTGCTTTCTCTGCCCAATTTATGGAAGATTGTGCAGTTTATAAGTAACTGATGCTGCTTGTGCTCCATCAGGTAGAAATTTTCTAGAGGCTCTAGTAGTGGTTTGAGGCTACCTATGAGGTCATATCAGTTCCAAGCCACTGCTCCACCCCTTTCTTGCCTGAGAAAACCAAGGCGTTCAGATGAAAATTTTCTGGTGGGGGACTAGGACAGGTATGCAGATTGCGTAGTGGTAACCGCCCCTTCAGATGCCTGACAGACAGCAGCTCTTCAGCTTTTCCTGCTTCGTAAAATACAGCTTCAGGCTCCTCAGTCCTACATTTGAGATGGTATCAGTGTGAATTTTTTAAAAGCCAAGAATGAAGTGTGGGATTGACACATCCTTTCTTGTTCTCCTTTTCATGAGCTCACTTGTTATGGGAGGGCCTGCCTGGCCAAGGTTGTACTGATGACAGGTATACCAGAGTAGTACTTCTCAAGTGCTGCTCAGAGGCTGGGTCTGTGGGACTGGAATGTCCAAGGTGGGCACAGTGGCAGGATCCCCAGTCAACACAGAAAGCTTTGGAAGTATGCTATTTTTCCTGGCTCACTTCCTAGATTTGTTTGGTCTTATCCTCTCCTGAGCCAAGTTAACCAGGCCCTGGGAAGATGGCATCAGCCAAGGTTCCTGAGCTCCCTAGTCACTAAACATACATGGTGGGTTGACAGGTGGGCTCAGGTTAGCTTCAGACTTGGTTTTTTCATGGGGTACCAGCTGCCATAGATGTAGGATTGTGCCCCACCCCCACCCCCCGTCTGAGGCAGCTTGAATCTGCTTGCCCTGCCTTTGACTCCTATCTTCTCTTCCTTCCTGGTTTCCCTTTCTTACGGGATGGTCTGGCTATGAACCCTTGGCCTGACCTTGTCTCAGAGACAAACGCCCAGTTGGTTCCCCAAACACTGTTTGAGCATCACCCCGTGCATTTGTACACCAGTACCCCTTACTCTTGTGACCAGTGTCGTGCTGCATCCAACCCTTGTGTGGATGTTGTGCCTTACTCATAAATTTATAATAACTGGGTGCTTTATCTTACTGATTCATAGCAAGTTGGTGTAAATATTTCCGTCTAATGGACACTTTTCTTGGATCTGCTGCACTACTTAGAATGGGAATGCTCTCCTTGATCCAGAGCACGATTTCTCTTGGGACTTTGCAGTCAATAGCGGAGCAGACAGCTTTCTTATGTTACACCTTTCTACAGCCCTGTAAAGTAGGCTAGGCTGAGAGAGCATGAATTGCAGACAGCCTGCTGGGTGAGCTTCATGGCTGAATCGGGATTTGAACTTGGTTCTCTGCATATCCAAATTAGCCATGCAGCCTTAAACATAGTCTGCGTGCATTGAAGGATAAAGTGTCCCCTCTGTACAAATTCTCAGTACAAGTTTTTTCCACTTTTACTCTTTAGGATGGGAGCTAGTAAACATTGGTGTAGCAAGTGAGCCAGGTGCTGTTTGCTCATTTTGTTGGCTTGGGTTCCAGATGTTAGAGATGACCCTATGGAGGGTGGGTGAAGCTCCATTTTTTCCTGTTCAACACTTTCCTCAGCTCATGGTTGGATGATGCACATTCAGAATTTGTTTTATCTTTATCCAGACTTTTTCACATAAGGAAGATCATTCTGCAGTGCGCACAGGAAGCCCTTTCCTTTTGGAAACCTGCTCTTTAAAATTAAGAAAGAAGAGCTTTCAGCATTGCAGCCAGATTTCAGTACCTAACTTTTCTGAGGGTGGGGAGACAGTGAGGGAACATTGAAGGCCGAAGCATGTTAAAACTCACAGACTTAAATGTTCAGGGAAAAGGCCTGAGTTAAAATATGCTGGCCTTGTTTTATCCATGCAATATATTTCTGGATGGAATGCGGGGCTCCCCTACCCTTGGAAACCTGACCTGATTGGTGAGCAGTGGTCAGCTCTGCTATGGGACAATTGCACTTTCTAAATTAGGTATCGAATGCTGCTGACACAGTAACTGATTGCCAAATTATATTTAATAATGGCTGAAGGGGGTAGTCATTGGATTAATAATAAACTTGGTAGTGCGGGCAGATCCCTGGAGGCATCTGAATGCCATGGCAATGAGCCTGGCTTTTAAACACTTTAAGTGGGCAGTTAAAGTTCTGGGCCGTGGAATATCTCTGACTCCT
Source organism: Varanus komodoensis (assembly GCF_004798865.1). NCBI lineage: Eukaryota > Metazoa > Chordata > Lepidosauria > Squamata > Varanidae > Varanus > Varanus komodoensis. Next base: position 12,031,520 of record NW_025335587.1, read on the forward strand.
AGGGTTGTGGGGTTTGATAACACATTATGCCAGCCGTGTGGGATTTTCTAGCATCCATTTCCCATGGCTGGCCGTTGTGCAGGGGGATTCATGTAATGTGTAGGAATACCACTAGGTCCTCCAGACTGATAACAGTGTGGGAGTTCGCATTGGCACCGAGAGAATTCACATTGTCTGTGGGATCCACGGAAGCACATCCGTGCATTCCTCTTCTCCTGCACACTGCCTTGTGGCTCCAGGTCTTTCACGGGGCTGAAGTCATGTTTAAGTGGTCCAGGTGTTGCTTCTGGTCCCATGGAGATGGGGCCGGCGGGCAGATTTATTTCCGTTCTTCCTCTAGAATGCCATGCTATTTGTGTGCCTCATTTATTAGGCGTGGCTTGTACAGGCAAACTGTGAGTGATTAATGGAAGAAGACCATCTCAGCCTCATCTTGTCCTCCATTTCTGAGGCTTTAAATGCCAGATTCGGGCATAGTAAAATCATGCCAAGTCAGGCCACTGGTTTCCCTGGCCCAGAAGAAGGGGCCATTCAGGGTTCCCGCATGGAATATGGTTTTTTCCTTACATGAGACTTTGCTAGCAGACATCCTTTTTAATTGTAGGTGCCAATGTTTGAGTGTGGCACGTCAATATACAAAGCGCGGGCTGTCCTTTTGAGCTTTAGGCTGTTCTCCATGAATATAGGGGGATAAGTTACGGCAGCCTCAGCTCACTTTTTACATTGACCTGCATTCTGTACTTTATACAAATAGTGGTAAAGGAAAGCAGACAGTTTCTCAACTCGCACATTTTAAAGGTTTTTAGATTGCTTTCACTTCTTGTCAGAATACTTAGTATCATCTTAATATAGTAACTTTCAAACCTTTATATTTTTAGCCTAAATGTAGTCCATTTGGAGGGTGTTTCTGCTTGTGGGCTAGAATATCAATATTGTCAGGTTATGTTTGGCCTTTCTTAACTCTTTTTAAGGTTAAAATTCCTGTAGTATCTTTTAAAAAAAATTCTGAGAGCTAGACTGGGGGACAGGTCTCTTGGACTGCTAATAGCGGGGGATTTTAGCTAAGAGAATGCAAGAAGAGCCATGCGGGACGGTCGAGTCCAGCACTCTGAGTGGCCAACCAGCTGCCCACAGGATCCCTCCAGCAGAAGATGAGTGCAGCACACTTTCCTGTCCAGGTTTCCCAGACGCTCTTACTCCAATACCAGAAATTTCCTAGCAACCCACAGATTCTGGTAGTACTTTTAATATGACAAATGCAGGGTGGCTCTTTGCAGAGAAACATGGAATGACTTGGATATTTCTCTGGATTTGTTGGAGCCCTCAGTATTGGGCATAGAGTTGATTGACATTAGGAGATGCAGGTGCTAGTCCTCGCTCGTCTGTGAAGTTCCCTTGGCAACTGTGGATCTGCCCCGACCCTCTACCTAACTTCCCTCACAGGGTCGTTGTGAGGATCTAATACAGAAATTTAAAGAAATAAAATGTAAAGCACTTAACACTTGGATGATGGGAGGAGTAGTCCAACACATCATCCCTATCTGCATGGCTATGTGGACTATCTCAGTAATCTGTCCCAGGGACCCAGAATTATCTTTCCTGTATTGCAGATGAGGGGCTAGAGGTTCCAGAAGAGGAATACATTGAAAGCCTTGTTCAGCGTGTTCCTGAGATGGGAGCTCAGGCTTTCCCAGCCCCTTCTCCTAGGCAGGGTGGCCAGATGGAAAGGAGGACAGGGCTCCAACACATGAACTGTTGCTTGGAAGAGGGAATTTCAGTGGGCGTAGCTTGTAAGTTTACACATCAAAGTTGCTGCAGGAAACTCCAATCAGTTTTTCCACAACAAATACATAAAGTGAGGGCCTTGGACAAGTCTTCATATAGCCATCTGGGAAACATGCATGGGGATTTTTTTAGCTTGCACGCATACAGATTCGTACGATATCTCCTACCACAAATGGGCAACACAAAGAAACTGATGTTACCGCAATGCATTTCTGAGAGGCATCATAATTTGTGGGACTGCCCTTGGTCATATGGCATTAGGTTCGAATGTTTTGAAAAGGCTGTGTTTCTTCTTCCAGCCAGCTTGTGTTCTAAAATAGGTAAACGCTCTACTGGGTATGACTAGTCAGACATTAACTTCACGCATTGCATTTTTTGTTTGTTCCTCTCTGTTCCGTTTTTAACCAATTAATACCTTGAGTAGTGAACTCTCATTAACATGCTTAATGAGCAAGCTTTATGGGAGTGACTGTAGAATGGAGACATCTGGCACTTAAGAATGTTGGCTCAGGCTCGCACGACCATTTCCACCTTAAGTATTTTGGTGTATATATTTTTGTCTGGGGTGTCTGCCTGAAGGGGTGACTGCTTCATCCATTACTGTAAAATAGAATAAGGAGGCTGTGTGAACAAAGCTACCAAAAACTAGTTCGTTGGCAAACAGATCCAAAGGGAAGGGCTCATCTGCGAAAATGTGACAAAATAGAAGAGCAAAAGAGCCAGAGCCTAAAAGCAAGATATCTTAAGCTGACAAAAAAACCAGAAATGCCTTCTGACAGCTTCACCTGTGCAGTGAAAAACACTAACTTATTAACATGCAAAATGAATATTTATTAAATGTAAGAGAACCACTTATATTTGCCCAATTTATGCTGTTTGACTACTTCCTTAAATTGAGCAAGGTAGATAAACAGCTTAAATGAAGTGCAGACTTAAATCGGTTTAATAGTAGTTCCCTCTCTGCAGGGAACCCTGGACAATTATATTCTTAAGAGCAGATCATAAGGTTACTAACAGGATTCCTGGCACTCTTGTCTGTCTGCAGTTCCCAGGATTCTTTGAAGAAAGATGTTTTATATTCCCTGTAGGTTAGTAGTGCAGACTTTTCCTGATGACCTCTTCCCATGACCAGTTGTGTTGAGCTTTTGATCAGTTAAACACATTTACATTTAGCAGAGCTGAAAAGGTTGGTGTACAAAACTGTCTTTTCTTGTGCGGGAGCCCACAAGCCCAAGGCTCATCAATGCAGCTCCAAACTGTAGTTTGGTATAATGTGTGAATGTGACTGGGGTAAAGTGTCGGTCGGCAGAGATCGCCATAGGCACTTTTGGATGCTGCAGAAAGGATGGCACGAGGTAGTCCAAGGCGATGCAAGCATCAAGGTGTTCAGGCTTATGCGAAACATGTGAAAGGGTCGTGCTTGATCTTACTCCTGAAAACTGCTCAGTAACTACATCTAGAAGAAGGTAATGAGAGTTCCTCTGTATGCATTTCCAAAGCAGCCTTCTCCAAACTGAGCATCCATTTCAGTCTTAAATTTCTTGGGGGCAGCAAGCTGGCCAGTGCTTTCCTTTACTTCTTGAAGTTTTGTGCCTGTTTTCACTTGCTTGCAAAGATCCATCGGCAGCCCACAAACACTCAGGTCCCACGAACACTCAGGTCCCACGAACACTCAGGTCCACCCACATGCACGCCTTCCCTTTCAGAGTAAGACGGTCGCTAACAGTGCACGTCATCTCCAGGGATCTGCCCTTTGCAGGACACCCAGCACCATGGGAAGACCCACCAGGGCCTGGCTGTGCAGGGTGGTGACCCTTCCCTGGCTGGCTGGGCTTGTCGGCAAGCTCAGTGGAACAGGTGGAGGGAGAGAGGCAGTTGTGGCCGCCTGATGGGCGGGCGAGGTGGGAGTCAGGTGGCGGGCAGGCTGCCGGAGAGAATGGGAGAGAATGGTGCCGATGCGGTGAGTGAGGGGGAAAGAGGCACGGTGGGGAGGGGAACAGGTGGGGAGGGGAACACACGGGACGGCGCGGGGGGGGGAGTGACAGTGTGCTGGGCAGAGGGGAAAAGAGCAGCTCTCACTGGATTTTTTTCCTTATTCCAAAGTGGCTCCCAACTGAAAAATAGTAAAGAGCGCTGGGCTGGATGGATGGATGGATGGATGGCCTTGCATAGCAGATTTCTTTTTGGTTTCTTTTCTCACACGGGCCATGTTTGCGGCCCACCTTTCCTCTAGGGAATTCAGGCCGATGTTCTCCATTTTATCCTCACTGCAACCCCTGCGATAGGTTAGGCTGAGTGCGTGTGACGTGTTCAGGGCGCCGAGCGAGCGTCAGTGCCAAGTGGGGATTTGAAGCCTGGCCTGTGCATGTGTGCTCCCTTGCTATGCAGCATTGGCTGTTGTAAGTAGAAACAGCTGCAGTGTCCTGAGCTTCAAGCTCGGCAGAAAAATGAGTGGGTTAAAAAAATTCCCTGCTTTGGACTTGGTTAACAAGTGGTAGTTCACCAACACTACATCTCCATGGTACTGTTTTTACATGCGGTAATAGCCTTAATCGGGGGCTATTTTGGATTAATTTCCGGGGCTTGTTCTTCAAAGATTCAAAAGTGGTTACATTGGGAATGATCTGATGTGAAAACTTCTAAGTCTCAATGTGCTGTTTAAAGGATGTGAGCGTACCTAATGGATTATTCGCCAACGCTTCTAGAAGTAGTTTTCTTCCATGTCACCTCACGGCCAGGTTGTGCAGCTGGCCTGCAGTTATGTTTGGCCACTTCCAGCACTGCAGAGGAAGCGTGGGAAGTGAAAATACCTTTGAGGGAAAAAGGACTTCTTTGTAACTCCTGCCAATAGTTTCCATGCTGCTAATAAATGACTGTTAGAAGATGTTGCAAGTGACTTGTTATCAGTGTTGACACTCTAGCATTATGACTAAAAATCAGGTGATGGACAAGTCTGCTGCTGCAGAGGGCTGTGCTTGTGAAGCTTCTTTCCCCTTTTCCTTCTTTGATTTTCCCTTTCCCCTTCCTTCCACTTTCCACCCCCAGTTTTATAATAAGCTGCATGTACAACTACTTAAAGTCTGGAATAATACTTAGGGGCATGATTTTAATGGTGCGCTGCACACAAACCTGTTGCTTATTACCAGGAGTAAAGTGGGGGGGGGGAGGATAATGTGACTCTGGCAACTTATGAGGGGCAAGCTAGATTTGATGTGGATGATTACACTTGAGGGGGGTGCATTAAACTGCGGCAGTTCCTCACCCCATCGGATTAAGATTGTAGCGTTGAGAGAAAGACGTTTCCCTTGCATCATAATCCAATTTATTTATTTATTCAGAATAATTTATCCCGTCTTACACAATCCACTTGTCCCAGGAAAGCTGACAATATACATAAGAAGTATGAAAGAACCTGGTTCCCTTCTTCAGTATCTCATAGTTGTGCTGCATACTGAGAATCCTTCGTGTGCTGGGTCAGATGAAAACTAGTCTTAATGCCGCTGGAGAGCCTTCAGAATAGGGCAATAACTGCAGTTCCTATCCCAGAACAGATGTTTCCAGTTAAAAGGCCTGGCTCAGTAACATGTCACTTTTCTGAATAACTGAAAAAGGTCCACAACAAACTTCTGTATTTGGTGGTTATGTGTGTGGTCGCACCCAATGAACGTGGAACTCCATGCTGAGTGGTGTCCATGTTTAACGCATTTGAAACGTGATGGCCTCGGTTTCGGTTTGTTGGTTGCTTCCTTTTTCATTTATATAGTGGCAAAGGAACATGAGATCCTGCTTCGCATTGACTCAGCTTCTGGGTCTAGCTGAGCACTGTTTCCATTGCCTGGCAGTGATTCTTCACAGCTCTAGGTGGAATCAGTGGCTCTGGCGTGGCATGGTGCAGCTCATGCCAGCGCTCCAGTGCAGGCCGAAGACTGTGGTTCCTCGGGATGGCCTGGGGTCAGGGAAGATGGGAGCTGCAATCCGACAACATCTGAGAACCTTAGCAGTGGAAACCACTAAGTTGTATTGTTAGATTCTCTTCGTGGCATGTGCATTTACATTTTAACCCATGTGGTTCACAGTGGCTTGTGTATGAAAAGGATCACAATGAAATAATAATTTCATGGCATACGTAGGTGTTATGCTTGGCTTTTAAGCATCGGTGATAACAAGATATGTGGGATTTTCCCAGCCCTGTTTCTGGGCTTTCATAACTGTTTGTGGGTGAAGCACAATTCTGCTTGTGTTTACTGTAATTTGCTGGTCAGCTACAGTAGATGGAGTGGTTTAGAAATTTTAATAAGTCTGGTGGGGGAGGTAATTGCTTTGAACTCGTAATGGAGTTGCTAATTCAGGAAGGACTGCAGCACTTACGAACTTTCTGTGGTATAATGTTAAAGGTTGAGAGTTTTGAAAATGTGTTCCTTTACATGAATTAAATTTCAATTTGTAGTTTATTATTATTAATTACATTTCTGTACCTCCATAGCTGAAGCTCTCTGGACGGTTCACATCATTAAGTTACCCATCCAGTTTTTAACCACACCTGATTCTGCTTATCTTCCAAGGTGCAGGATCAGGCACCGGGGGATAGGTTGTATGGATTGGTTGGAAACCTGTCTGATGACATACATGTTTTCTGTTTTTCTGACAACTGATAATGTCCTGATAGCAATCCCATGTCTCTTAAAATAATCCATTTACCATGCTTGATGGGTGTTCTCGCTTGCTCAGGTGTGCGTTTTTCTTTTTTGTAACGCAGAAGACACTTGTAGCTAAAATGAAAATCTCTGTGAAGCTGGAATGGCGTCATGTCACGTGGCTATTCTCTTGCTTGTGGCTTACATAGGAGGAATATGGGGCAGGTTGCTGGGAACGCTGGGGGTGGTGATTTGACAAACATCGGGAATTGGGTACGAAGGCTGGAAAGGTAAAGGTAGCCAGCTCTCCACCTGGATTGCAGTGGCACTGGTGGTGGTCTGTTTCAGTGACAAGACACGTGGTGTGCGACTGTAAAAACAGACCTTTTGTAGTAGAGGCTTTTGTGACTGGTGCCCACAAGTGTTTATCATAAACGGTCCATCTTTAAGGTGCAACAAAGCTTGGTTTCCCCCTCCATTTCTCCTTCCCAAATCCATGCAAAGTTATTTTTAGCTTAATGGAAGACTTAACCGCTCTTTCTTTAAGCAGGCAGTGGACTTGGCAATCAATTAATGTGATATGCCAGTCCTTTGTGAGGCATTCTCTTGCTGTTGTGAACTTTATGGCGTCTTTTCCAGTGTACATCATGCTCTTTGTTGTTCAGAGAATAGGCTTTTGGATTAGAACACTAACAAAAACGTGGCACTTCTGGTTCTTGCAGAAGTGCGTGCAGTACTTCAGTGAGATGTGTAATTAAGGAATAACTCTGATGTCAAGCTTCCATATTCGTTTTCATTAATTGGCTTGAAATTAATCTGTGTCTGATAATTTTTCTATAGAACATCCCCTCCTTTTGTGTGTACTTGCTGTATAAGAATTTTAGGTGGTGGGTTTTCTGCTTTTTAATGTGGGGAAGAAATTAAGCCCTTACATTGTGTATGTGATTGAAGGATTAGAACTTTTCAGCAGATGGCATTTGGTCAGCAAATATCCTAGGAGCATTTAATGTTAATTTCTTGCCAAGATATATTCCAATATATCTTTGGAAGGTTCTTCTTCTTATGTGTTGTGTCTTCCTAACAATCGAAGTAAAACTTTATTAAGGTTTCAGCCCCCCACCCCACCCCAATGTGGTAATGGATACAGAGTCCTTGAGGAGTAAAAGAGGAACTTTGAAAAACCATTTTATTTTATTTTTAACAAAAGAAACAAAAACACAACAAAAACAAAGATAGCATATAGATATGCTCACACAGATGCATGTGATTATCCCAAGTCCCTGTTCGACATCCCCGGTATAGGTTGGGGTAGGCTGATGATCTGTTGGAATGAGTGTAGGGACAAGCCTAGCACCAATATAAATGCCTAAACAAATGCATGAATAAGTAAAGTTGTCACTGGTAGCAGCCGCTCACAGGAGGCCAGTGTTGGGGGAGCCCCAGTGAACTGTGTGGTTGAGGGAGAGCATTGGCCTTTCCATTTGCACAGTCTGAGCTTCCAGGCTGTGGGATCCAGGAATGTAACTCAGTGATACACCGACATCTTTAAAGTTGAATGATGTGTAGGCAGTCCCCGAGTTATGAAGAACCTACACTTACGAACAAACTGCCATAAAGCCTATTAATTTAAAGAAATTGCTGTGGAGAATCATCAGCACCATAGAAAGAGAAGAAATGAAAGGTTCATACATGCTTTCCTGGCCTGCCCATCCAGAGAGGGGAATCTCTCTGGCACTTCCTTGCTGCAAAAAGGAGGCACTGGTGATTTTTCATTTTTATTTTTTGGTGGGCTAGAACTGTTGGTAGTTTTTCCACTTTCATGGGGGTGCTGCACCCCTAACCCCTGTGAATGTGGACTATACCTGATGTGACTTGCATACAGATTCGACGAAAGACGGAGTTCCAGTTTCGCAGGAATGGAGCGCGTTCGTAATCTAGGGACTGCCTTTACTCAGGACAAGGCTGATGGGTCTCAAGAACTTCTCCAGAAGGGGCCACCACTGGGCGTGCCACGTCATGTGTGCAAATGATACTCCTGCTGTCTCACATTACCTGCATTTACTAGAGGGTGATAACTTTTTCTGAAATAGGTGCCGTGGGGTCCCATATGTTCAGAAGAGCAGCTTTCATCATGTGAGGCACAATTTCAGGTCAAGTCTTGATGGTGTGACCCATTTCCTACCAGCGTCGTTGCACATGTGTTCTTATTCCCCCGCCCCACTCTGCTCTGAGCGAAATGCTCCAGCCCTCATGCTTAAGGCTGTGCCAGTGGAGTGTTCAGAGAGCACCTGTAATCAGCCACCTTGCCGTTAACAACAAGAGCAGCTTCTGAAGCGTGTGTCTGTGGGGAGGGGTGAAGTTGAGCATCTTCAGGAGGTGTGCCTCAGGAAGGCTGTCCAGGACCCAGGCAATGACTTGGTGGCTTGCTCTTTCAAATTGTCAAGGGACAGCTTGGGGCCGGTTGAGTAACCTTGGCGGGGTTTAGGACATACCTAGAGCTGATGTCACACAGTGGCTAAGAGCAATGTGTACATAAGGGATAAGCCAGGAACCGTGAGGCTGATAACAGAGGCAAGGAAGGGCTTCTCATGCAGGGCGTAATTCAGCTGCAGAATTCCACTGCCATTCAGACGGCCTTAAAGGGGGATTGGCCTGCTTCGTGGAGGGGAAGGCTATCCTTGAATGGCCATGTGCTGCCCCTCTTACCTGAGGCAGTGTAGTGTGCCTGCTTGCCCCAGTTGCTGAGGACCTTGGGCAAGGGGAACCCTTCGGAGCCATCCCTCTTGAGGGATCGTGTGGGCAGCTGGTTTGCCACCTTGCGAACCAAGTGCTGTATGGGATGCACCATCAGCCTGATCTTGCAGGACTGTTTTACTTTCTCATGGCAAGCTGCTTTCACCCTGTGCCTCGCACCCAGTCTAGTGCAGGCAGAGTGGGGTGCCAGCAGTGTCAAGGCTGTGGGTCTAAGTGCTGTGGTGTGAAGGATGTGGCTTCTCTAATTTTTAAGTGGAATCACACTGTAGCTCAGGGACAGAGTGCCTTCTCTGCAAGAGGGGTCCCAGCTTCAAACCCTGGATCTCTGTTAGGGCCTCAAAAGTCCTCTGCTTGAGACCATCGTCAGTGGTTACGGAGATGCCTGTGTCTGTTCTCTGACTCACAACAGGCCCATTTCCTGTGAGCTGCAACCTTACGCTGAGAACCAATATGGTGAAGAGGTTGGAGTGTTTGAGATGGATAACCAGGTTCCATCTGGTCCCATTTGGTCATACTTGCTGGGTGGCTTTGTGCCAGTCACTAGCCCTTCACTTAACCTCGCTCGCAGGGTAGTGAGGATAAAATGGAGAGGAAGAAGATCATGCTTGATACCTTGGGCTCTCCCAAGGAAAAGGTAGGATATAAATAGAAGAAATAATGAATGCAGATTATTCAGGGAATGTCTGTGCAGTACTTGAACCCTCTAAAACGCTGAGCAATAGCGACAGACCGAGTTTTCTCAGCTCTCCCTTTGCTCACCTGCCCACTGCCCCTCTTTATGCTTTTTGGAGCGGCATCATTTTGGTGATAGATCTGCACCTAACGGGGATCTGCTGCAGTGAGAAATCATACAGGAGCCTCTCCGAGTATACGTCTCTTTGGGATGTGATCGTAAGCAACTATTTATTATGCTCATTTTTCACTGCATATGTGAGCAGTGCTTATTTTATGACTATATTAAACTGAAGCTGTTGAGATAGCAAGCATATCTCAAAAGAAAATTGCTTCTGTTGTGTTAGAGCGTTTACTCATAGCATTTATGTGCTCAGGGTGCTTTTTTGGTGACAAAATGAGCTTGTGCTTTAGTTTGGGTGTCCAGAAATATCTGTGCTGTTTACTGTGTTGCCTTGTCAGATTTGATGATGTGCACATGGGTTGTCCTGATTCGTAGATAGCTGCCCCCCCCCCCCCCCCTTGCACCATTTCTTTTCCCCAAACCTCCAGCTTCCTTTCCCAGCCACTGTGGTGGCTATTCCAGGATGAAATCAGTAGTCACAACTCTGGGGCTTAAATGGAATACCATGTGTTGTCTTTGCAGCCTTCTGCCAAGGTCTGTCAGGCCTTCCCACTCTCTTTCTGCCTTGCATCTTTGCATATTAAACATTTGAGAAATGGAGTGATGAAACCACATCAGACTTTTGCAGAAAGCTTTCAGGAACTGTCAGCCAGGTCCTTGGGGGGCTGTAGGAAATGGTGGAATTGGGCAAGTTCCTGGATGCTTTCCTTTCTGAGGCCTTGGGGCAGCCAGAAGTGGGTGTTGAGACGCTCTCTGCTTTGTACCCTCTTTCAGTGTTGTCACTCAGTCGGTTTCCTCAGAATGGTTTTTTGGTTGCATCTCGTCTGATGCAAACATCTGGTTCCCTTTTCTGTCAGGGGAGTATTTTGTCAGAGCGTGTGCTCAGCTGAAGAGCAACATGTTCCCACGGGTGAGTACTCTGCACTTTACTTCAAAGGATCTTTCTAGTTAACATGGAGTATTGACATGGAAAGAGATGTAGACCCTTGGTCAATGAGCTTTGCGCAATGTCCTTTCCCAGGAACAAGCTGCTGCTAAGACTCATCTATACGGTGGTTCCTCCTCTGTATAGGGTCAGATGACACCATGCAGGCAGATATATGCAACCCACAGGACACTTGTTGTTGACCTTTTTTATAGGTGACACTTAAGCAGTTTGTGTAATCGAGCTGTTTTTCTCCGCCAGGATCGTGGTTGCTGGCTGTAACATCTCCCTTGAGATTCAACGGATGTCTGCTCAGTGAAGGGATTTCCCTCTGACGTGCCCCTATTAAATAATAATACCAACAGTGCTTAGCATTTCTATAGCACACTTTAAGTGTTTCAGAGTGGTTCACATACATCATTCCAAGAAATCCATACCACAGTGCAATAAGGTAGGCCGGTATTAGCACCCTGCAGAACGGCGGAGGCTGCGAGGCTGCAGCGTGCTTAAATCTGTCCTGGCTCCGCACGGAAGGAACGGTCCCCACATATGGTCACCGTGACTGCCCCGCTGGCTTCCTCTCTCCTGATGCATGCGCCCCACCTGAGGCGGGAGGAGGGAGGAGTGCGCAGCTCGGCTGCAGGACAGTTGCAAGGCAGTACCGAGCCTTGGTCAGGTGCCTCATGAAGAGGCTTGTTCCTCACACGCTCCCTGTTTCCTCCCACTGTTCACCCTCATTTCCTCTTCCTCTGTCAGTTTGGCACTGAGAAAGAAGTGAGAGGGGAAATCAGATTGCATGAGGGAGGAGACAGGGTTGTATGCAGGCAAGGAACGTCTTCAGGTAGTGCCAAACCATGGCATGATGTTGTGGAATCATAGAATAATAGAGCTGGAAGAGACCAAGAGGGCCATCAGGTCCACACCAAGTTACACCATCCCACTCAGACGGCTGTCCAGTGTGGGGATGTCTCCAGTGGGAGAGGGCCCACCACCTCTCCAGGCAGCTGGTTCCACTGTCACATCTGTGTTGACTCACACTTGCGAAATGGTGGACTGCCGATTGGCCAGTGCTGTCTGCAGCAGGTCAGGTCCATCGAGCAGATCTGTCCCTTTGGTTTCTCCAGATGACCTCACCCCCTTTTAGCTTCAATGTGATTTTTTTTTAACCTTCATCCTGAAAAGCTGAAATGTTCTTTCTATGGCACAACTACCCACAGTAAGAACGCTAAGCTAAGATATGCTAGTATTGTTGTCTGCACCCCCTTTTGCCTGCATCCCGCTCACTCCTCATTGTTTGCGGCAGGTAGATCTTCCTGACTCTTGTTTGCCTATTAGCAAAATGTGGGGGCAGAGAAAACACCATTCTTCAATTTTAGGGGGTAAACCCTGGACTGTTTTATTATCTGTGAGGTTTCTCAGAACTCTTAAGTGCCACAGACCACCCCCCCCCCCCCAAGGAGCCGTCCATTGTGGTTTCAAGGCAGAGAGATCAAAGCTTGCATGTCACCCTCGCAGGTTCTTGTGTTTCCAGCACCTTCCTTTTTTGTACAGCCTTCAGGATGCGGAACGATTATATCATCTTGGCAGACAGCCGAGCCTAAGGCAAAGACTTTCTGACCAAAGATTGCTCCTGCGATTAAAAATACTTGAACCTAGATGGTTCATCTTTGCCAGTTCTGCCCTCCCCCACCCTCTGGCCATCCCCCAGCTTGGTTCTTTTGGATCAGACGCGTTTGCTTGTTCTCCTTTGTGGTGGAATGGCTTTGTAATCATGTCTGGCTTAGAGCCAGATAAATCGACCTAGAAAGCCTTGAGAAATTCTTATCGGGAGCTGAGCGTTATCAGGAGCCTGTTCAGCTCCAATTAGCCAATACAGCTTGCGGCAAATAATAAGGAGGCTTTTCGTAGGGTGTTTTGAATAGTTGTCAGGGTGTTGGTTTCTGCCTGTAAATGAAGCTCTGGGGCTTGTATCCCACAATCTGCCATGGTGCCTTTTCATTCTAATTTGTATTGTTTCTGTTGTTCGTTAGTGGCTATCATAAGTGATGTGGTTATGGGCACTGAAAGTCTTGGCGGCATTAATAAATATGCGAACAAACAAATAAAATGAATGCAGCATAAAATGCAACCTTGAGTTTTATAATGTATCACGTGTGCTCTTGTCAATGTTAATTTCTGTAAACCTCTAATCGAGAGGGTTGTAAATTCTAACATAAACCACCTAAAAACCGGCCTTGTTCAGACTGAGGTAACTTGGGATCATAGGCTGAGAGAAACATGAACCGTGTGCTTGCACACTCCAGCCTTGTGCCATTCCTTCTGTCTGCCCTTCTTGGTGTGTTGCGGTTAAACCAGGAACTCCTTAATTCACCATAATTTCTTGCTGCATCGAAACCAAGAAACAATGCTTATTGGAACTGGAACAAGCCAGGATCTTAAAAGTTGTACTGCCAGATGAATTAAGGGGCAACGTCTTAGTTGAGCAATGCTTGTAAGGATTAATCAGAGATTGATTAAATGTTGCGGCTCTGTTGTAGAGCCCTGCATCATGATGTTGCTGATGATAGTCAAATTAGAGCTGTTGTACCATAACGCGAAAGGGTGTGTTTGGACAGAAAAGAATCCCAGCCGTGCTGGAGAAGAAATGCTGGGAATTGTAGGACTCTTTTTCCGTCCAGACATTCATAGGATTGTGCACAACATTTCTCAAAGCTATTGTTAGCAAGTTTCCAGGTGTCTGGTCCCCTTGGTACTTAGCCACCTGGCAGTTGGGCTTTAAGAAATTTAATGCAGGGCTGGCTACTAGAAATTTGTAGAATTGTGCATTCCAACGTTGTGTTTACAGTGGTTGCACGAGCGTGGGTAGCGCTTCATTTGTTGTTGCTATGTGCCATCAAGTCGCTTCCAACTTAGGGAGGCCCTGTGAATGAAAGACTTTCCAAATGGGCTGTCCAGGACAGCTCCATTCCACTCTTCCAAGTCCAAGGCCATGGCCTCCTTGATGGAGTCCGTCCACCTCACGTTTGGCCTTCCCTTCCGCCTTCCGCCTTCGACCTTCCCTAGCGGGATTGTCTCCTTCAGGGAGTTTTGCCTTCTCAGATGTGTCTGAAGTAGGGCAGCCTCAGCTTCATACAAACTCTTTATTGGTTCATCCACTCTTCCTGCCGTAATGTGATTGGATAAAAGGCAAATGACGAGCGATTCTTTTCTGAACAAAGGATAGATGCTTGGATTAGTGTCAGCCACTGAAAGAAGGTCAGGTGGGTTGACTGAACTGAGTGGATCGATTCCTCGGCTTGTAGAAGTATGAAAAGCCCACTGAGCTGCAGACTTGTAACCAGTATGCAACTCATACTCCTGCCTTTGCCCACTGGTCTTCATAGACCGTTCTTCTGGTTTTCCTTCTCTTCCCTATCATAAACTTTGGGGTGGCCCTTACTTCACAGCTGTACCCTTTGCTTCATTCACTGGCTTTGCGTTTTTCTTCCCAGCCCCCGCTGGCTTGCCATGGGGCTCAGCCAGTCGCAAATCACTGTCTTTCTGCTCAGCCCTTCTGTGATATTTCAAACCCCTCAGCCCATCATTGCCAGAATTTTCCTAGCCCTCATGAATCCTCAACACGTTATAATGTGGATTGTAAATGGTCTGGGCTGTATATTAGGAAGGTCGAAGTGGAGCATCTCTGTGCAAGAGCCTGTGAAGGAAGCCTGTCCAGTGCGACACACCAGTGCTGCTTTTTATAGTTAAATCCTGCATAAATTTTCAAATTGAAGGCCTCACTGCTAGTTTGCAGCCGCTTGTTCAGGCCTCCCGCACCTGTCAGTAAGCTGTTAATTTCTTTGTGCTTTGTGTGTGCGTGTGTGTGCGCATTAGCATTTTGCTTCTGATGGTTTATCTGTTTGTTTTGTTTCCAACTTCTTTAAATTTGTGTGCTGCTGGTACGGGATTGAAGATTCTGATGTTAACTTTGGCTGGACAATTCTGTGAGGGAGGAAGATGAAGAAACAGATTTGGCGGATCCTGTTTTTCCAGTGTCATGGTAGCTCACTCTAATCAAGGCAGAAGGTAAAGGATGCAGGGCTTGCTTCTCCCCATTGTTGTATGTGGCTATTTTAAAGCAAACAACAGATCCTTTCTCTGACAGTGAAAGGTAAATAGACTGGTCCAGTTCCAGGGGTGGTGTAGTTTTTCCCCGTTCCAGGAAAGGGAGAGCGGGAAGGTATCTGAAGAAAAGAATACTTTCGGATCTCGGAGATCATTAGACTTTTTTTGGCGTGCCTCCATTTTGTCCTCTTCAAAGCAGGAGCTGGAGGTGTACCAGCTTCAGAATTTTCTGGAGCAACACGTGAAAGGTTTACATAATTTGATAGATCTTCCAAGGCTGGATCTCTCCCCACTTGAAGAAGAAAATCCAAGGTATCTTAATGCTTCTAAGATGCCCTGACAGGCACCTTAAAGACCTCCGTGGTCTGGGTTCTGGAAGATGAAAGGACGGCCTCTTTTTGAACGAGCTGGCCCATATGTCGAAGATCTTATGACAGGTTTTGTTCTGAATTACCTTACCACTTAAAAGAGGGATGTGCGAGTTTCGTAGCACAGGGCCTTGGCTGCATTAGAACCAAGACCTTAAGAAGAAGAAGAGTGAAGTGGAAGGTGTTGAAGGGAAAGGCTCTTGACTTTAAAGAGCTCTGATTAGGCAGAGATCTGACTGTGTTTGCATTTTATTTCACAGTATCTTTTGCCAATTGCCAAACCAGATGTCCTTAGTAGTTTGTGCTACAAGATGCTAAGTAATTAGATCATTCATGTTCTAGTTAAATATATAATTAGAAACCTGTGTAAACTGAGCAAAGCTGACAGGTGCTATAGATTGGTCATAACCATAAAATTTTAGGGTTTTTTTTTTAAATGTAGTAATACAGCAAAATTTACTGCCTCCAACAGATAAACTTGCAGGCTTAAAATAAAAACACCCACAAGTTCTATTGAGGACCAATTTGTGCAGTTAGTAATTAGGCAAGGATGTATATTTTTAAGAAAAGAGCCTTCGTAAATGAAGCCTGTGCCAGAGCCCAGGCTGAACGTAACGCTTTTCACTGCCTTAATATGCTTCTCTATATTATTGCTGAGAATCGGTTTGGACAGTGTTGAGGAGTGATCCTCCAGGTGCCTGGGTCCTTCTGCCTTTTGGTGTTTGCAAAGTGTTTAAAGAGAGGCTTGGTGTCTCTGCCATGCCTGCCACACACAGTATCCCTGCATTGTATACTTGCTCATCGGACTCCATGGACAGATCTGCGAGTGCGTCTTGGGCATGGCGCAACATACTATCAGGAGTAGGTGCGAGCCAGAGGGTATGTGTCCATTAGTATCTTGAACCTTGCCACTCCAAAACTGCCTCTTTCTTCCCGCACCAGTTGCCTTTCTTTTTAATTGCCGGCTTCTCGACCACCCCTTCAGGTCAGTGACACACAGGTGTGCTTCACATATAATTCTTTAAAATGTAGTCTTCTGAAATAAATGTTGGGAAAACTGAAGCAGCTTTGTCTCTCCTTATAATTCCTGTCTGTTCGAAGAGTGTTTGACTCTTCCTTCAAGTCACCAGCAGGACTGTTGGACGCAGACATGGGCAAATAAACACATTACAATGCGAAGTATGTATGGCACACTCTGAGGCCAACAGTGGGAACACCTTGGGAGAATATGGTGGTTGCAGAGAGAACCACCTGGCCTCTGTCACGGATGTTGACCTTATTAACGATCTGACTCCCAGGGTGGCCAAAGGGATGAGTGGGAAAGAGTCTAAAGAGGCAGTCGTCTCGAAATCTAAATAAAATATCTGCCAGCGAAGCAGCTTTTAAAAAGTCAGTCTGCATGAGATTCCACTTTCTGAATGCACTAGAATATGCATCAGTCAGCATCGATCCCATGCTGCACTCCAAAGAGCGCATAGCATTTTTTTTTACTGTGTGGCAGCTCAGAGCAATCTATGCCTCCCCGCCCCCAGCTCCATATTACCATGTTTGAGTCTTCTTTTCACTTGGCTGATCTGACACATTAATAACTTTTTCTCCGGACTGTAAGCGGTTTCTTGCAGAGCCTGCTTGTTTTTTCATCCTTTGCAAAGAACCCCAAGTGCTCCTAGGCATGGCTTATTCTCCCCAGCAACTCTGTGGCTGCCCTTACCCTGCAAGAGATGCCTGAAAAAGGGGTGGACCTGGTGTGAGAAAGTTTCTGGACCCCTCCACTTTAAGACCCCACCCTTAAGCCAGTGTCTGGCACTATATGGCCCATTATTCACATGTGATGACACATGTATTTGTTCATCTGTTAAATTTAGATCCTGCCTTTCTTCCACTGCCAAACTCAAAGTGGGGATCCCAGGCAGTCTTCCATCAAGGCACAGACTTGTTGGCTACAACTACCCCAGACTGGGCAGGCTACAACCCCGCAGCTGCATTATGCACCTTTGGCTCATGGCTCTGGCATGAGCATGAGAGGCATGCCGAGGTTGTAGGGGTAGGAGAAATGCTGTTAATGCAGGGAAAAAAAAAAACACTCCTCTTGCAGGCCAATATTTGGCCCCGCCAAATCCTAAAACAATCAGCCTGTTGAAGAACAATGCTGAGAAGAAGATGGAGGCTTATAAAGGTTTAAGGGATGCCAAGGTTTGGCACCGTGTTGGCGAAATATGGATGAAACAGAAAGAGTCGAGACATCCTGCAGGGAGAGGAAATTTATTCTGGAGCCAGGGTTGGGGAAGGGAACACAAAGTAGGAGACAGTGAAAGGTGAGGTGAGAAGGCGGGGGAAGTGGTGAGGAATGAACATGCATGCTGAGGTTAGTACATGCTTGTGCTTTTCTGGTTCCTCGCTTCCCTGGCTGTGTGCCCATAGCTCCAAGGCCTTGTCTGAGAGATTAGGAAGGATCCTTTTGGGGTTGTGAGCTGCAGGAGGAGGCCGTCATGTTTCTGGTTACTGCTGCCTGTTGGCCTGCGAGGATGATAAGGGGCCGTGTTTTGAAACATTATGTGCTGTGCTTAACTGAAACCGCAGATGGCTTGGAGCTTATGCAGGTTGAGCCTCAGAGTTCTTAACAACCCCCGTCCCCAGTTTCTGTTTGGATTACTAGGAAACTCCTGCAAAATCCTTGGACCATGTTGGCAAATTACCTTGTTTTCCTATATAGTCATGCAGCCTTCAGCATTGACTGCTCCAATTCTGTTCTTCACTAGGGTTCTTACCCATTTTCCTTTTATTGAAATGGCCATGGTTGCTG
The DNA here is from genome assembly GCF_004798865.1 of Varanus komodoensis. Taxonomy (NCBI): domain Eukaryota; kingdom Metazoa; phylum Chordata; class Lepidosauria; order Squamata; family Varanidae; genus Varanus; species Varanus komodoensis. Next base: position 12,049,689 of record NW_025335587.1, read on the forward strand.
ATAGTTTTTTTTAATATACTGTGTGTATTCTTAAATAAGCCGCACAGATCTCAGTGTATAAGAACATAGGAATGGCCATATTGAATCAGACCAAAAGTCTGTGCCATGGCCAACCAGCTGTGCCTGGGAAGCCCATGTGCAAGATAATAGTGCAACAGCAATTTTGCACCCAGCAGCTGGTGTACAAAGACTCTGATACTGGGAGTAGCATATAGATTTTTTTACCCTTACTGGCTTTCTTCTCCATGAATGTGTCTAATCCCCCTTTAAAGACATCCAGATTGGTGGCCATCACTGTATTTGGTGAAATTCCAAAATTTATGCAGTGCATGTCCTGACTTTCTCATCAGTTAGCTTCATGGAACGTCCCTGGTCTCTTGTATAATGAGTGAGAGAGAAAAATTGTCCCACCCACCTTCTCCATATTGTGCTCTTCTCAACACCTGTCTATTTTCTCCACACTTCTATCATGTCTCCCCTTTTATCTTGGCTAAATTGTCCCAGATGTTGTCGCCTTTCCCCAAAGGCAGTTGCTCTGGCCCCAGGATCATTTTTTCATATGCAAGCTGAGAGAAAAAAGCCGACAGCTCCCAGCCTAGCTGACGGGGCATCCTGGATGTGGCAAACCCTTTTCCCGCCTAAGCTTGTGTAGAATTGGACTCTTGGTTGCTCCTTTCTGTACTTTTCTCAAGTCTACAGTATTGGTTGTTAGGTGCAACGACCAGAACTATATACCGTATTTCAAGTGACATTGTACCATGAGATTTCTAAAAGGGCAATCAGATACTGAGTGCTTTCTTTTCAGTTTTTTACTTAATTATGCTTCTAACTGGGAATTTAGGGGATCTGATAGTGTCCCTCCCTTGGGAGAACGTCTCATTCACGCCTACTCTCTGTTTTGAGCAGTTCTTGATTCATAAGAGGATGTTTCCTCTTCTTCTGTGATTGCCAAGTTTGCTTAAGACTCTTTGGTGAGGGACTTTGTCCAAGAGAGACTTTTGAAAGTCCAAGTAAAGTATGTCTGTCAGATCACTCCTGCCCACAAATGTAGTGATCCTCCCAAAGAATTCTAAAATGTTAGTGAGACAGGCCTTGTCTTTGCAGAAGCCATGCTGATTTGTTTTCAACAGGGCTTGTCCTTCTAGCTACTTAGTAACTTTATCTTTGATAATGTTTTCTACAACTTTAAGTGGGACAGACTTTAAGCTGACAGCCCTGTAATTTCCCAGATTCCCCATGGTACCATTTATAAGTAGGTGTTACACTGACCATTCTATATTCCTCTTGTACAGAAGCTGTTCCTAGGAAGATGTTAAACGTTTTGCTTAGAATTTCAACAATTTCATGTTTGAATTCTTTAAGAACTCTACAATAGATACCATCTGGACTGGGGTACTTATTTGCTTTTAATTTGTCAATAGAGCTGAGAATTTTATCTTTTGGGCCACTTTTGCCTCAAGTATGCAGACTTCCTTTCTGAAAGCATGAATTCAGACAGTGGCATCTGCCCTACATCTTTTGCAATTTAACAAAAACAAAACTTCAATGCAATTTTCTTATTCTCCTTTAGTGTGACTTTAACTCTATTGTCTTTCAATGAGCCAAATGCCTTCCAAACTGGATTTCCTGTTTCTGATCTATTTACTTAATAAAGAACAATTATTTATTGCTATCCCTCATGATAGCCATATGCAGTTTTGGGTTTTTTTTTTTTTTTTTTTTTTGCTTTTTTAGCATCTGCTTGTATCTCCTTGGTGCTCCTTCTTGTTCTCCTCATTTGGGCAAAACTTGTTTTTTCTTCTTTAGCATCTGCTTGTATCTCCTTGGTGCTCTTGTTCTCTTTTGGGTAATGCAAAAACATCCAAAAGAGCTTCTTCCTTTCTCTTAATAGCTTCCTTGACCATGTTTATCAACCATGCTGGTGATCTCTTGACTTCACCTTTCCCAAACTGTGGCATCTGTGATTTTGAGCTATCTCCGTGCATTTTGAAGAGATTTAACCCTCTTGACTTCCTCTTTTGAGTTTTTTCCGTTCCCTAATTTTAGTGACATTTGTTGGGCTTCCCTGGCAATTATCCACTTAAATATGTTAAATCCGACATTCACATCTTACACGAGATGCTGGATGGTATCATTGTTCAGAGTATTGAGAAATGTAATCGCTTTGTCGTGCCTGAAACATGCGCTTACTCAGTCAACATGGGGGTAACTGAAATGACCCATTATTGCAGTGCTTCTTCATTTGGTTTTGTGCTCCCCCCATCCCCCCCCCCCCCGTATCACCCTGAGCAGTACCACTTACATAGGGCTGCAGTCATGCTGAGATTCTGAGGGCATGTATTCACTGGGAAGGAGGTTTTTTTTTTTTTTTAAGTATCATTTTCTGGATGGAAAGCTGTAGCACAAATCAAATATATGCATATTTAATTTTACACTTTATTTATTTATTTAGAGAACTTCTATGCCGCCCCATTTGCCGAAGCCTCGGGGCGGCTCACAATCATAAATAAAAAACATAATATAAAACAATATAATTTAACAGTATAATTTAAGTTGCCCTGGCCAAATAATAAAATAAATAAATAATATTAACAATTAAAATAACATTTAAAACACTTTAAAAGACAAATGGAACATACATCCATCATATCCACTTAGGGGCAGAAAAGGGATATTTAAAACCTGTTGACGCCTTCATGTACACTGTTTTTACAGACCTATACTTGATTTGTTTGGTAATCTTTACAACAACCTTGTATGGTTCTTATCCCCATATTTCAGATGAAAGGCTGAGGTGGTGAGATGAAGACATGAGATTTGCAACTGTGACTTCACGGTTGCTTCCTCAAAGCACATGAAAACATACAACAGCTATCTTATCCCCGAGAAAAAATACTCAGACCCACTAACTATGAGTTGTCCCATCATAGATAAGTCATGGTTTTGGTATGGGTGTTCTGTCTGTTAATATTGCTCCACAAGCAGTTGAGGGACAGCATTAGCACAGCTGCGTGCAGATAGAAAAATAAGATTTCTTGTAGATGACTTGGTAATGAAAGGCACTTGAGGGTTTCAGGGAATTATCACCGCTTTCTTTTATTTCTGCTGATATAATCAGCGATGGAGACTGGCTGTTCAGAGTTCTGACATTTCACTTCAGCGCCTAAGATACAGGCCCACCTCCCTTTAAACATACAGAACTTTCTTGTACTGCGTGTGGCCATTGTTTGTCCACTTAAACTAGTTATTGTCCTTCCTTGGACTGGCATTGGTCCTTCAGCCTCCCAGGAAGCAAAATGTTTTTTCCTTTCACCTGCTACAAACTGTCATGGTAACGCAAAGACCAGGGCTTGCCCTTGGTCAGAGAAGGAGGAACTGTGGGGAGGTTGCTTCCCTGCTACTTGCTGGGAAGAACATTTTTTAAGAATAGTGCAACTTCAGAACCCAGCACCTCTGTTTTCTTTTTTTCCTCCCATTCTCTTTTAGCTTTCTGTTGTGTCCTTCAGATTGTAAGCCGGAGGGCAAAGCCTGTCATAGTATTGATCTTTGTAAGTCACTCATCTGGAGATCAAGAGAAAAATGCTGCTGCTATTATTTTATTTATTCATTTAATAACAATAATGATACCAGATCAGTTGAACTGGAGATGCTGAGAGGACTGAAACTAGGTGCTTTCGGCATGCGAAAAATGAGCTGTGTGACTCCCCTGTGGACCATCCACTTTCTAAGTTACCATTAAAAACTTGGATTTAAAATTGTAGTAAACTGGCTTAATGCATGGATCTCTGTTATGTTTTATAAAGTCTTTGTCTTGTTATCAGCTGTGTGCTATTTTCCACTTGTTTGGAGATGGTGCACCATGTCTGTGCACCATGAGCTTTTTTAGATTCGATCATTTGTAGCTTTATTAGGATCATAATATTTCAGGGCAGATTTTGGTCTATGTTTGTATATATGGTACCCTTTATGCCATATGCTTTATACCTTTTATGCCGGGTTTCAACTGTATTCATATTATATTTATTAATTTGTATGAGCTGTCCCGAGGCTATATAGCAAGGGGACGGCATACAAAAACTTTAAATAAATAAATATGAAATATCTACCAACAACTGTGTAACTTTCACTTTTGACTTTGCTCTGTTTTTGGCAAGTTTCAAAGGAAACGTGCCTCATTCATATTTAGCTTTACTACAAGCCCTATTCTTTTTGGTGGTGCATCTTTGTGTATATAAAGATGTGTCTTTTATAACCCTTGATGAAATCCTAGAGAAAGAATTGAACCTGATGGACAAGCTAGAGATGGGGAATCCATGGCCCGCCAGAGGCTGTTTCCCTGTGGCTTTCACACCTTTGAGGGTGCTGGCCTGGTTTTTTGGGATCCGCCGTCCAGCAACATCTGGATCATCACATGTCCTCCACCCCTGGGCTAGCTGAAAGTGGGAAATGCTTGAAATCTTACTAGATATAATACAGTGAATGCGACTGGATGCTGCATATTGAAAAAAGTGGGGGAGTTGTTGTAGAGCTAGGTATTGCTGGGAAAACTATCCAGCTCAGTGTGTGAGATACAGCATGAGTAAAGTCACTCACAATTCATGACATGCTGGAATACAGTCTCAGAGTCTCTCAATCCTGTGATTGTGTCAGCTCAGATTCTGTTAGATAGATAGCTGCTAGATACAGTTGATAAGATGTCACTGGTGACATTAATATGCATCCATCACAGAATTCAAAAGTGGCCAGGCTGTCTCCCATCCAGGCACCGAGCAGATGCAAACCTGCTCCACAAGGTTGCTGCAGCAGTGCCTTCAGGAATGGCGAAGCTAGTCAGGTTTGGTGAGTACTTGGATAGGAGATTGCCTGGGAAACTTACCCAGGTCTCCTTGATCTCCAGGAGGGAACGAATGCCAGTTATGTAAAAGCCGATTGTGCCTTTTCCTGCACTCCAGTGAAAGTCTGGTTTTCACAGGAAGGAAAGTGGTAGAGGGACCTTGAATGGCAGATACCTTGTTGATCCAGAGCGTGCATATAAAGCAGCAGTGCTCATTCGTCGTCGTTGAGCAGCGCTTCACCCTTTCCCTTCAGCCTGTGCATTTGGTACAGAGGTTCTAAGGAGATTCTGGCGAACCTCAATTCAGAACTCTGAGGCAGTCTCCTGTACCCCCCCCCTCCCCAAGTAAGAAGAGTTGTCTTTAATACACATGCTTTTCTGCTGTGGTACAAAGCAGCTTCTGGGCTACAGCCCTGATCGAACGGGGGAGGCGACAGCTCTCTTTTAGCACAAGGAAGAAAGGAATGGAGGAAAATACATATGGGGTGATGGGGGCAGAGGAGGGAAGGGAACAGCTCCAGAGGTTCAAAATAGGATATGGAATAAATAATGCAATGATTCAAGGGGCCCCGTGTTGCAGGTTGGAGCTAAAGGGGAACCCTAGATTGGAAAATGTTTAAGGGTCCTGCTTTAAAAATATCCAGAATTCTTTTGGACCAAATATTATACAGGTTATTGATGCTGATATTGCAACACACAATTATGCCCATTGAGTTTCTACTGAGTGCACTAGATCAAACCCTTGAGCTGGAACTGTAATGGACGCTACAGCTGTCAGTAAGAGAACCCCGTTTGAAACAGCGGCCCCACCCCCCTCCAACGGATCTAGTGACTGCCTTAATTTGGGGTGGGGGAGGAAGTGCTTTGGCTTGAGACCAGGTACCTTGTGCTACATTCATCACAGCCCCTTGATTTGCTGCCAGGCCAAATTCATGGATGGCAGATTGTTTCTCCTGTTGCATCCAGGCTAAGATATCAGTTGCTTGTTAGCAGTCCAGGGAGCAAATGTGGAGTCGTTTATATTCTGTGTATGTAGTGCAGGATCTAGCTTCCAGGAAGTTTTAGCTTGCAGAACAGGGCATCCAAGATTCAAGTCCTCCTGGCGCTATGAGAAGTGTGGAGGAAGCATCTGCTTGAAGGTTCTGAAATGATAAGCTAGAGACTTTGATAATTGGGGGTAGAATTTGTGCGTCCTTGATCCTCTCTGGACTTCTGCTCTGCTTCTTCTCCCTCACATGCAAGGCCCTTTGGGCAGACCTTCCTTACTGTAATTTTACTTGAGACAGAAGGCGCTCTCTCCCAAGTGAACCTTGGAAGCAAGCGTAGCTCACAGTTTTGCAGCAGTTTCCCCGCATTTGCTCTTGCCAAGCTGTCAAAACATTGCCTAGAGGTCAGCCTTGAGCATCCTAAGCCAGTTTGCATTGCTCCCCCCTTGCTCCATCTAAACAGGATCACAGTGCAGGAAGATGTGAACACCGCTTAAGATTTGGAATGCTCTTGTGCGCATGCCCTGTCCTGCAAGTCAGACATCCGCTTCTCTGACTTGACAAGGTATGTCGTGTAAGTCAGCAGCTAGTCCTCATGAACTCTGTAACCAGCCATATGCATTTACTTCCCTTTGCTAAGGGATATGGTGACTTTAAAAGTACATTCACGGTTGGATTTAATTCTTGTAATGGGATCTCCAGAGTTGGTGCAAGCTGTACCACTAGTTGAGCTGAATGTTTTCCAGGTTTGCCTGGGAGAATTCTATATGGATTGCAATATCTAAACTTTGGAATTGCTGGTATGGGCAGGGGGGTTATAACTGTGCCTGTTATTCTGTGTAACCAGAAGTGTTGACCCTCAGGCTCCCAAGTCCTCTGGGCTTTCTGAGGTGGTCATATCCCATTCCTCTCTGCTGAACCTTTGCTGGTTTCCTGGTTCTTGTGCAGTTTCCCCCCATTCTGAGAGGCCGAATCGCCTCCCCTAAGGCTGCTAGATTTCTAGCAATCTTGGGGCCATAATGTGGTTCCAAGAGCTTCTCCAAAATTGTGGTTTGGCCTTTGGGCCATAAGAGGCATGGCATCCCCATTGTAAACTCAAGCTGTACCTTTCCCCCATTCTCTACTTGCTAGCTTTTTTGTGATTCATGTATGGAGAAGAAATGTAAAGCACTGAGATTTAAAAAAAAAAAAAAAAGGTTCCCCACCCCTGCATTCAGAAGTGGTACAATCCAAGAAGAATGGTGTATTAGCCTCATGGAGAATTAGGCTGTTAATGGCTATGAATCCTGAAGGTAATACAGGCACCTTCCAGGGTCAGAAGCACTATTCCCATGTACACCAGTTGCTGGGGGAAAGGAGCAGGAGGGTGCCAAGGGATAGAGAAGATCGGGGTGCAGAGGTTATCCAGACATTCATGCACCCCAGTTATATTTGGAGTTATTTTTTCCCCTTTCTCTTTCTATGCCATGTGCAGGCCCTCCCTTTTCCATGGGACTTAGAGAAGGAGACTCCATTGTATATATGTTGGAAAGTTCAAAGAGATGCCTGTTGCTTAATTTGCATAATGGTATGGTGGAAAAAATAAAACCGATTACATCAGTTAGGTTTTGAAACCCAAATTTAATTGTATTGGCGTTCCAGCTTTAATTTTAATTTTCTGTTTTGAAAATGATTTGACATCTTGGTGCAGTGTGACCATGCATGCCACCTTTCACAGTCAGGCGGAATTCTTGGTACTTGTGTGCTGCTCACAGCCCAAGTGTAAAAATCCATGCCACTGATCTTTTATTCCCTGGTAGCGGCTTGATCTCTGCAAGTTGACTCAGTCTGTATTGTAATAATATATATTTATGAGTCTGCTTATCAGTCAAGCAACATGGACACTTATTTTCCTTTAATGGAAAATACTAATAATCAGTCTTGGTTGAGTTTCATTCCTGTGTGTGTGAGAGAGGGAGAGAAAGAACAAATGCGAGAGAGTGCGAGCAAAAAACCGATGTATTGCCAAAAACATGTAATAAAAGTATAATTCTTGTGATACAACCATGAAGCCAGTAATTGTACTGCATGATGGAGCTTGCCATAATTATGGTGATTTAGTTATTGAAAACTGAGCAATGTATACAATTTGTCTCAAAAACTAAAATGTTAAATATATATTTTAAACAGTATATCCTTTAAAGTCATACAACACCCCAGTTCAGTTTTAAGTCTGCATGCTCTTACAGTTATAGCAGCCAGTGCTTATGCACTTTTGCTTAAGAGCATTGAAAAGTAAATGGATTTTTATAAATTGAAATCAATGGGTTAAATTGGCCTCTTTTCTTAGCAATTAAATCATGAATTAAAGTGCTGTTTTACCTGTGTTAATTTGCATTGCTTATACCATCTGGTATAATCTCTGTATTGCAAAACTTTTTATTTATGGGGAGACAACTTTAAAAAAAGTAAAAAGGAAGGAAGGACTCTCTGGCTATACAGAAATGCTTCAGTGGTTTGTAAGGAGGGTCACTTCAGTGGATTTAATGAAATGAAAATGATTTTGCAATGCTACGCAATTAATAGCAGCAGAGGGGACAGTTCAGTGCCCCTCTGGATCTTGTCAATCATGTTATATTTGCTGATGCAGATGGAACAGTTTTGCATAGCTTGAGTAGATTCAGCTGGAAAATCAAGGAGCACAAAACAGCTCCCTCCAAGCAGGGCAGTATTCCTGTTTCCTGATAGATCATTAGACACAGCCATTTTAGCTGGTCCCATCTCATAACTGACACTGTTTGGCCTCAGGGAAATGTTGATGCCTTCAGCAGTCTTTCAGGTTCTTTAGGTTGCAAGCCACAGGTGCGGGGTTGGCTGCATGTTCCCCAAAGATATTCGGGGCATTTCATGGGCTCTTGTTAGCCCCCTGAGTGCTTCCTTTTTGTCCCCCCCCCCCCTTTTTAAAGTAAATGAAGTTTGTGGCCTGCAACATTTGGAGAGAAACTGCAGAAAAATGACTGGAGGCACGGAAAACATGATAATGTTTTTAAATGTACCCAGTTTCCAAGTTCACATAATTTCGGTAGGGCTGCATTGTGCCCTTCATCGTTGCTTATGTGCCAGCTTCTTGAGAGGGGTAGGCAAATTGTATTAATTACATCAGAGCATTTGTGCCAAGGGAAAAGTTTCTGCTGCAAATGGCTACACTAATGACAGTGGAAAACATCCCCAGTCTGCAGTGCGTGGGTTGCTTGAGGAGACCTGTAATGCTGCCTGCCAGGCTGCAGCAAATAGACAGTCCCTTACCTGCTGCTGTGATCTGCTTCTCCTGCTTCCCCTCTTTTTCACTCCGACAGTAGGAGCCAGGCACCTTTTGGGCTGTATGTGGTGCTTTGGGATTTAGCATTCTGCAAAAGTTAAAAGAAAAAAACCCCACTTTAGCTGTAAAAGTACCAGCTTTAAGTTAACAAGAACAAACAGGTTTTTAGCCAGGTAGGAAAGTGACCAACATCAGGGGAAAGTCTTGTGGGGAGGGGGGCAACATCCCAGAAAGAAGGCTTTCCTTGCCTCCTTTCAATCCATAATTCAACGTAAGGGTTCTTGATTAATTAAAGAAATTGTAGTCAACAGTGCGAGTTTTAGACTATTAACTGATCTCATTGACATGCACGTTGAAGCAGTGCCATTGCCCCAGTGCTTTTACATGATGCATGCCAGGTATAGGTGGGGGGGGGGCTAATACAAGTATTGTATTAAAAATAAATAATACAAGGGAAATCCTCTGGTGTGATAAGCTCTGCCGTCAGCCCTAAATACCTTCATTTTAGGGCACAAATTTAGTTGATCGGACTTTTGAAATGAACAAATTGATTTAAACATTACAGGCCTTACATTGTGGCCAATCTCCTAATTTTTGCCGAGTGCCGAATTCCATGCAATCTAGATTTGAGTGCCTGAGTGGTCACTGGTGAATCTTCACAGAGAGATGAAAGTTGAAAATGTATGACCCCCGATTTCCTGGCCCATGAATTGGCTAAAGGAAGAAGAACGTGGAAAAGGCACGTCTGCCGCTCACACTTGCTGCACGGAAGCATCGCTCCTTCGCAAGCCCCTGCTGTACTGAAGCCCGGCTGTTTTGTAGAGTTGAAGTGCCGCTCCTGTCAAAGAGCTACACTCTGCCTTAGGGTTAGGGTGGAGAACGCAGTCAAATTAAACACGTTATTATTCATAGTTCTGGAAAATGTGGGTTCTCTCTCCCCCTCCTTCCCCCATTGTTAATGACAAACAGAGGCATAAAAGTTATCTGCAATCAACACATTAATGTCAACTGTAGTCTTGTAAATACAAGTATAAAACATGAAGGCATGTGCTGTAGATAATGATAAAATATATGGATGGGATGGCTGTATTTCTGTCGTGGAGTTGTAAGAACCTGTTATGCGTAGCCAGCTTGCAAGATCTGTCATGCTCTCCAAGAAACAGGACCCAGAGTGGAGTGAGTTAGGCCTATTGGAATAGGTGCGGTGTTCCGTTTTTGGCCTGCGGAGCCTGCTCCAGCTGCTTGTTGCCCGTTGATGTGGTGGCTTGCCCAACCCAGGAAGCAGTGTGTTACGCCGTGTGTGCAATGGGAGGAGGGGCTGCACGGTGCTCGGAATTGTTGGTGCAACAACGTTCCTCTGCGCCATTTAGGAAAGGGGCTTTGTTACTTCGGGGTAAAAGTCTGACAATACGATGGGATTTGCAACGCTCTTGCTCAGCCCAACAGTTTGGGGAAGCTTAAAGGGCAGGCCAACACTGGAAAACGGTGATAAACAATCATGCCTAAGTTTGATTGTTTTTAGCTTGGTTTTAGCCACATGTCTTCTAAGATAATGCATACCCTTTTTATCAACTACTACAATCAATTATGAAGTGGAATCCCACGCACCATTTCGAGTACCATCCTGTGGATTGCTGGCCAGAATTTGGAAATGAAAATTCAGATGTATATTTGTCAAAACAGAATGTATTCCTGAAAGTATTTTACCAACTTCCCTTTTGATTTAACGAATACGTTTATATGGCATCTCAAACATACCAGTCTCTTCGTTTGTCCTTAAATGATGCCCTTGGGCTAGTTTGGCCGGTTTGCTGTCCGAGCTGCCTCTCCAGTCATAATGGAAGAGGACAGGATGTGTTAATTGTGACCCTGGATCTTAACTGTCCTTAGGTCGCGTCCTTTGGAAGCGAGAAATGTTGCTCCACAGGAGTTCTCGAGGATTTCCTTGCTGTTCTCGGGACACAAACAGTCTGGGGGGACCTGCCCTGCTCACTGGCTTTCTGTGCTTAGGCAGGCATGAACGCTTCACTTATTTGAACAGACTTTTAATGTATGAATGCTGCAGCTCTGATTTTATATATGTTTCAGATCATCCCATTTAATGAGTCAACTATTTTATAAGACCTGCTTTTCTGTGTAAGTTTTTAAGCTGTTGTAGATGTGAAGATTGCAAATGCAAGTGCAGTAGATATTAATTAAATAGATAAATAAAATGGCCAAGTTGTTTTATTTCTTATTGCTGGTGTACCAGCTTGATTATTCTCTTTAGACTAACAGCAGTCACCTGAACACCTGGGGGATAGTTTAGAACAAATATATTATTTCAAATTTTTAGTCTTTTAGAATGTGGAAAGCTCCAATTAAAATTGGGGTTTAAATGCTTAAGTGATAAAAACTTTAAAAATCCTGAACCTGGTTTTAATACAAGACGCTGGGCAAGCTTTTACTCGGGTTTTGGAAAAATGTTTGCATAGTTCACTGGCTGCTCCTGACCTTGCTTCTTCGCAGATGCTTTGTAAAGAACATCAGCCTGGTTCTTGCTCCAGGCCCCCCGATTCTCCTCCTCCTCGTCTTCCATAGCCTTACGTTGCCATGCTGGTCCCTCAGCCTTCGGTGTGCAAGTGAAACTCCCCGGCACTGAGTCAGGCCAGAGCTTTATCTAATCCAGCCAGGAGCAGTGTTCCAGTGGTCGTTTCGAGCCCCGTTTATGTGGCAATGTGGGGGCGGGGCTGAGCCCTTCTGCATGCGAGCCCCATGCCCTGCAGCTGAGCCACAGCCAGGCGTCCCTGCATGTAGTCTCAAGTGACAGGTGGAGTTTGACATTTGGTGCACTGCAGAAGTGGCACAGGCACATGTATGTGCATGGGTAACTGTGGCTCCAGGGTGTAGAGGGCCTTGCGCAAGATGTCCTTTGAGACCCCCCCTTCCTACGGCCATGCCCTTGCTTGCTCACTTTCTTGCTCAATAGGCGGAAGGCTTGCAAGGGGGCAGTGGCAGTCCCCCGCCCCCCCCGCAACCACCATTCCTTGGGCCAGACTGAGAGGTGGGTGGGCATGCAGGCTGCAACAGCAAGGAGGGGCGAGTCTTCGCTGTTGCCAGCATGGCATTGTTGGGGAATTCCCCCTCCCCACAACCATGGGGGCCCTGTGCACAGGAGCTGCCAGTTTGCTGCCTGAGAACGGGCTGCTGATTCTCCGTCTGGCCGTGAGAGAGAGGATGTTCGGTGGAGCTGCCTCCGTCGATGGCAGGTGAGGCCTTTATCTGTTGTGGCTTCTTTGCAGGCCCGGCAGGAGCCCCCAAGCCGGTCAGGCATTGCGTAAAGGTACATTTTATGTGTGGAAAATACAGAGATGTCCTCTCCCTAGCAACTGGTTCATGTCATCAGGAAGCTTCTTGCAGGACCAGTCTTGTGTTTTTGCACAATACTAGCTTCCTGCCCTCTCAGCTGCGTGCGGTACTTTGCAAACCATGGCCTGGAACCCCATCCTAAACCCTGGAAAGCCTCGTGTTTGGTGGTATTGCACACTGGGGGGCCTCTTTTGTTGTTCTTTGGGTTTCGAGGATGCATTTGCTCTTTTCATGTGTTTTTTCTGGCTGCGCAAATGTTCAAGGATGGAAACTCCTAAGTACCTGCAGAACTGTTTGCCACCTGTTGTAGATGCTGAAGGGCATAGTATGAACACCAGGTGGAGCAGCTGGGGGAGAATTACTCACAAGATTTCTCTGAATAAATTGACTGCTTTCAATGTGTCTCATTGGCGGCAGCATCTTAAAGAGCTTAAATATATCATATACTTGTGATTTAATGTGTATTACTTAGGCAATCCTCGAATTGCAGTGCTTTAGTCCACCCAGCTGTCTGTCTCCTGACATTGGCCATTCTAAGCCTGCCAGTTATAGGTTTACTGCTGCTTAGCACAGATATTTTATAGCTATTACCAGTTAATAGACAATTCATGAAGGATCAGTCTAAACACTTTTTTATGCTTGCTTTGTTATTATCCTTGTGGTAGTTAGTTCCATGAGTTCCTTGTTTGTTCTTGGAAGAAGTACTGCTTTGGAAAGTGCAGCTTATGTATTTTATTGGATTAACTTGAGCATCAAGTGTTAAAAGGAAACGCTTCAAAATATATGTCTACAGTGCTGTCTATATTGTTAAATTTTTATAATTGTGTAGGCCTCCATCCTGCCCCCCCATCACCTCTTTTTGAAGGTCAAAATCCCAAATGTCTTGCATCCATCATCAAAGAGCTGCTGTACCCTCTAATCCTTCTGGTTGCAGGCTCTGGTTTTCTGTTCAGTTTCACAAAAATATTTATGAGGTCAGCCTGCCAGAATTTCATGCAGTTTCCACATATGGGTGCATCCCAGATACATTTAGTAGCTTTGTGAGGCTTGGCATTTAAATTGACTGTGCATTGCATCTCATGGTGCCGGTCTTTGCTGGGAACGACCTATTATATCTAAAATAAATTACTGAAAAGCTCTTTCCCAGGTTAGCTTACAGCAAGCTTAGTCTGCAACAATTTAGATCCTGTCTTTGAAGTTGCAGTTTAAAAAGGGCCCCTCCAGTATGAATCACATTCTGCTTACATAAAATCTCATCAGCTGGTCCTTGGCCCTTCTTTGGAGGGTTGAACAGCATGCAAAGCTGCCTGAGCCAGACCACTGGCCCACCTATCCTATGGCTCTGCCCTGCCTGGCAGCGGCCAGCTAAGGGCTAAGGCAGAGGCCTTCCTGAGGTCTTCCTTTGAATCTCCATTGAACCCACTTCTGCCTGAAAAGAACCTTGTTCTGTCCCCAAGTGGTGACCTCTCTGAAGTTGCTCCTGGTGTGTTAGGGGTTTTACTGCTTTGAATAATTACTGGATTGATTACATGCATGCCTTGCTTTTCAGACATAGGCTGCAATAGCCACTAGAGCAGTCTTCCCCAACCTGGTGGCCCCCAGAAGCTTTGGGACTGCATCCCAAAATACCCATCCAGCAGGGCCATTGGCTGGGAATTCTGGGCGTTGCAGTCCAAATGTGCCTGTAAGGCACGAGGTTGGGGATGGCTGCACTAGAGGATACAGGGTATGAGGGAGTGAAGGTTGATACTTGGATTCTGGGCTCCCAAAGAGAGCAGGCAGAAGGGACTGCAGAAGGAACTGCATGGGCTGCTGGAGGACAAGAACAGCTCTTTGCCAGCTTTTGAAGATGAAGAGCTTTTCTTGATTAAAGCAGTGCAAAAGCTCTCCGTTTCTGAAATGGGGAGTAGTTCCCCACCACGTTCTGTGGGAAAATTCTCATTGCAAGAAGCAGATAGAACCAAAGAAAAGGGTTCCTGCAAGCCCCCTGTGTCTCTGCTTGAATTCCTGCTTTGGATGCGGTCTCCTTCCCATCAGCCTTTGCTGGCAGGGACTGAATATAGGCAAGGCCGTGCTTGTTGTGATCAGATTTTTCAGTTGTTTCTAGTGCAGAGTTACTTGCCAGCTGAGGAGACTGCATGTGATGTCTCTGAATGAGTCAGTGTTCGCCTACGTCTCACCTACCCAGAGGGAGCAATTAGATCAGGGGCTTGTCCAGGCATGCAAGAATTAAGGAGTTCCTTCCTCTTTGCACATTATGGGTGAAAGAATGAAATGTGCTGTACTTATCAGAAAGAGGAAGGACCCTAACCTAACTCGTTGGTAACTTAATCACAGCAGAACCAAGATACCTGGAAACCATGGCTTGTCTCAGAGCCCTGGGAATAGCAAGTGCCAGGTTCTGAGATTAGGGCCTTTCTAGACAATTGTGAAATCCACATAGCCCCGATTTTGTCCCAGGAGCATGATAGCCCATCTGCATCTTATTTAGCGGTGGAGTGTGTGTGTGTGTGTGTGTGCTGGTTATGTTTATTTACAACATGTGCTGGTTCCCAAAATGAACATAAAAACAATGTTAATGCGAAATAGAATGTTATGCCCTAGCATCACGAGCCACATAAAGTCTGAGATGGAAACAAATTCAGGCCATCCCAAAATTGAATATACCAATTTATAATCTGAGAAGCCCAGATCGCATGAGTTATCTAAGAGGCCTGGATTAACCGAAAGGTCATCGTGTGGCATAGGCATGTGCATGCGCGCACACACACACACACACAAATCACATGGGTGGTGTTGGGCAAATTTCTCTGGGAAGGCTGTCCAATCGAAGAGGCCTTCTCCCTGGTTGCCCAGGTCTTTTCATTTGCCAGGGCACTCAGAGGATGTTTGAAGAGAACTTGAGGTTCAGGTAGGGAACCATGGGAGAAGACCATCTTTGAAGGAGCCTGGTACCAAGCCATTAGCTTGAGCTTGGAAATAGACTAGCTTCCACCTCAGCTGACAAAGTACATGCCTCACATGGTTGAGTGGCCCCATTAATGATCTACCAGCCCTGTTTTGGACCAAGGGCAATTTCTGAACTGTATCTTAAGGGCAGCTGTGCGCTCGAGGCAGTGTGCTGCACACATCTTGCTCTGTAAATGATTCTGAATGGTTTATGGATGCTGAGCATGGGGCTTTTCTTGAAGTAACATGGCTCATAGCAGCTGGGAGAGCAAGCCACTGGAGGAAGGCACTACTTTTATACCATCTTATCTGTACAGGAAAATCTGTGCATAGAGATGTTTAGCTTATGCTGGGTCAGAAGAATGGGCGGGGTGGGGGGAGCTCTGACTGGTATAAAACAGTTCCTATCCATGCACAGGACCATAGAAGCTAAATAGCCCACATAAGCTCATGCTGATAATTTGTGCGGCATTAACAGAGAAAGTTGTATTATTTGTTGTTAATGTTTTTCTTACTAATCATTTCTTACATGCTGTGTATCTATATTGTGGTGTTTGTCTTCTTTTGCAAATCAACTTGAATACTCCTCTAGAAAGGTAATCTAAACGTATAAACATGATCATGGAAAGCCTTCTATAGTTGTCCACCTGGATGCAGATTTTACTCCCCACAGGTGACTAGGGCATTTCTCTTGCTTGTTTTTTTAACAAACCGTGTGTGCACAATGTTTCCCCAGTATTGGACAAATACTATACATGGAACAGTTCTTAGTAGTTGAAGTCTCCCCTGGATTTGGTTGGAAAAAATATCCCAGGCTTTCAAGGCTGGGATATTTTTTCAAGGCTGTCTGCTTTTCGTGCTGTAAAAATGAAATAAAATGCATACAGTTAGATGGCTGAGATGTTGCCAGTCTTTCCTAAAGTTTTCTGCATCTTCCTTTGCCGTACTTGCTTCCAGTAGTTACTACAAGCTGACCTCCATTTATGGTAAAGGGGAAATTCCTGCATCTCGATCACAACAGATTGTGAAATTGGGGAAAAAAAATCCCAGCAGGCCTGCAGAACCCCAGCAGCCTTCTCCCACCCTGCCCAGGAAGTTTCTCTGAAGGTAGCTAAACACAGGTTGGAGTTCTGGAAGCCAGCTGGCCACATCCTTTCTTCCTGCATGCAGGTGAACTGCACTGGGATGGTGTCGCTGTGGGGTTTTCCTTTAAAGTCGCAGATGAACCATGCCTGCCTTTGTAATTTCCTCTCTGTTCTGTTCTGAATCTGAAGGGGCGATCAGAAATTTTGCTGTGGCAGCAGACAAGGGCGTTGGGGAGCGGGATGCCCACGCACGAATCTGTGTGAGGGTCCCAGCTTTGCCAGAGCCCCCTGCCTTGGTTGCAGATGGGACAAGTGGTGCTGTTCAAGGGAAACTCTGCTTCCACTGGCCATTTGCTAGAGCTAATTTAATTAAAATACACATCGCAAGGCTGTCTGGAGCACAGCCTGCCTTCCGAGCCCAGTTCCTTCTCCTCGGATTTGTTTTCCTTGAAATCATACCTCAGCAGAATTACTCATGAAGATAGCATTGCTTGAGGTTAATTTCTAAAACAATGCCAAAGCCTATTTATTTAAGGTGTGGCATAAGTCTGTAAATCTCTCTAACGATGGATTGAGCAAGGAGCAGTTGGCCTGCGATGCAAGTCCAGTGCGTACCTGGTTCTAGCAGGAGCTCATTATGACTGCACTTCAGCCTTCCCCCACCTGGTGTCCTTCCGCTGCCTTGAAGGAGAATTCCCACAGACTGTGACCCTGCGCTTGTCGGGGTTGCTGGGAGTTGACGTGGACCGGAGATGACACTTTATTTAAAATATGTGTACTCTGTTTTTCTATTATAAGCATTTCAAGGTGTCCTAGATTAGGAACCACTAGACTAGGTTGGGCCAAAAGTTTGTTGTCCTATTTTCCACAGTATTGTTGTTTGGAAAGGAGCAGAGAACCCTTGGCTCCCTTCAGGGATGATGCCCTGTGATAGCGATAGACAAACTGTGTTTCTGGTGTATGATCCCTTTTCTCGTGATGTCTACCAGATGTTCTAGTGAATCCCATTCAGATAGCTTGTCGCTCAAGCTTAACGATATTAACTGGTACTTTTGGGCTGTGTGAGAGAAGGATCAAGGAGAATGTATCTATCCTTGAGTGACCATTATTTTGGGATGGTTGAAAAAGTGACCAGAGTAGGGCCCTCATATTTCTTTCCCATCTGTTTCTGTCCTAGAGAAGATGACTTCCTTCCTCCATTTACATGAACTTTCTGTAGTGGGTGTTTTCTGTGCAGGGGAACCAGTGTGATCAGGGCTTGGCAAGGCATAGTGGCAAGAAACACAACCATGGTGTATTGCCCGCCCGTGTGATTGCACAGAGTATGACTTGGCTGGCAGAGAGGCTGTTCTCAGAGATAACACTCACAGCTCAGTGTTACTCCCCTTGAGCAAAGGAGTGGCCACACCTAACCAAGCAAAGGTCGGGGCCAGCGGAGGACCCGGAGGTTCCCGTGTGGCTCCGGCAAGTTGCACATAGGTTCTTCAGGCATGCCTGCTTGCTGGGGAGTGGAATTGCGAGATACGTCTCCCAGGTCTTCCGCTCAGGAGCCACAGTGGCCTAAAGGATTACTGGATCGCCTTGGTTAGAGCTGGCTGCTGAAGAAACTTGCAGCTCAGTCATACTTAATGAATCAGTTAGTGAATCACTGCCCGGTTTCCTCAAGGTAATGCTGGCCATGCTTTTGCACGTTCCCTGGGTTTGCCCTCATTGAACTGGGTTCTGATGCAAAGGCACAGCTTACAGGCAAACTCTTGTCCCTCACTAAGCATCTCAAATTCCAGTGCCACTCAGAAGGCAACATTTGAGTTTCTCTGGTAGACACTTTGATGGGGATCTTTCTTAGGTTTTTGGATGTGCTCCACTCTTTGCCATGTGAGAGGGCAGGACGTAGGGGAGAGAGTTTGTGGATATGTGATTTTTATCCAAGCAGATGTAGCACTGAAGCCTTTCCTTGGATTATGTTTTGTTGGTGGAAGGTGACAGTGGCCATTTGAAATTAGAAGACTGTTTCAGGTTTTGCAATGCACCTAGGCAAGCCTTTGCAAGGAACTCACCTTTCCTGCTTTTGCAGAGGGAAAGGGAACATCCTATTGTGGATGCCCTCTTCCTGACCTTCTGGCTGGCCTTGTGAAGGAAATTATCTCAAAGATATTGGCATTTGTATAGAGACAAGTGGGGGGGGGGGGGGGATTGGGAGAAGGAGAGGTGAGGCAAAGTAGCAATTAAGAAAATATTCCATGCTCATAACTGAGCTGTTAGGGAACACATTGCTATTACCTTTGTCTTAGAATTGAAATCTGGTTTATCTAGAAGTTCCAGCCATGGAAGTCCATCTCCCGGGCTCATGGCTCTTTACAGTTCTCAGAAAACACCACTCAGCCATGGAGACAACTGGGTGACTTTGGGCCAGTCACAGACTCTCAGCCCAACCTACCTCACAGGGTTGTTGTTGTGGGGATAAGATGGAGGAGGAGAATGATGTAAGCTGCCTTGAGCCCTTTGTAGGAAAAAGGCAGGATACAAATCGAAAAATAAATAAAAATAAAATAAATTTGCAACTCGCTGTCTGAAGTCTATCTAAACAAGGGTCGCTTGGATAGAGTGGATTCCTGCTTTGCCCAGTGGCCAGCCAGGTGTCTCTGGGAAGGCCACGATCAGGCCATGAGTGTGAGAAGTGCTTTTTCTTCTTGTAGCCCCAACACCAAAGAGCAATCTGACAGAGGACAGCAACCCATGAGGCCTTTAAAACAAGGCGTGTGGGTCCCAGGCGTTGGCAGGGCATAGAAGGAAGGTGGTGTGATGACCAAGCCCTGCAAATAATGGCTTGCTAGAGAGTTAGAGCAGTAGTTTCTCTGGCCCAGAGGGAACTGGCTTTATCAGATTTGCCCAAGGAAGGACTGAGGGATCTTTCTTTAGCAGTGTTACTCCAACAGGGTTGCACAAAGAGGTTGGGCTAAGATCTGAAGCTGCCTGAGACTGCCCAAAGTTGGCGAAGGGAAAATGCAGCAAAGGTGCATGTATTTGCTTGCAGAAACAGCAAAAACAAAAGGCAGGAGGGGACGATGGTGCTGGGAGATCACTTGGAAAAGGAAATGTAAAGTTACCTTGCCCAAGTTCTCGTTTGCTGTCTGTTTAGCTA
The DNA here is from genome assembly GCF_004798865.1 of Varanus komodoensis. Taxonomy (NCBI): domain Eukaryota; kingdom Metazoa; phylum Chordata; class Lepidosauria; order Squamata; family Varanidae; genus Varanus; species Varanus komodoensis. Next base: position 12,069,331 of record NW_025335587.1, read on the forward strand.
ACCATAATTAAAAAATGCCTGGATGATCTTAATAACACATGATTCAACTGACGAGCACTAATTGCTCTGTATCGGGCCAAGAGAAGATGAATGTTGTCAAGAAAACCACAAGTCAGACAAGCTGATTTTCTTTTAGTCTGACACCATGTTCCCATGTACAAACCAGTTTTTACTGGAGCCTTTCCAGCATCAAAAGCGAATCCTTGGCTTCCCATCTGATTTTTTTCTTTTTCTCATTGCTGGCAGGTCCTTGTTGTTTGCAGTAAGTCATTTTCATTACTACTGCTTGCCTGCTATTATGCATGTGTTTGTAAAAACAAAAATATCAGTGGGTTTAACTTTGTCTTTTCTTTAAAAAACTATGCAGATTGGAAAGGAATAAACATACTAAAGAAACTTTAGCTGTGGTGCCTTTGAATATTTGCATGGGGCTTAATGCATACTAAAGAGGTTTCTCCTAATGAAGATAGCTCTGTCACATATTTATGTGGAGCCAGCCTTGAACCGTGAGGAGCAAGTGGAAAATCATTTTCTGAGAATCTTATCTCTTCAGATCTGTTTTTCATCCTTCTGCACTACTATATTCACAACCATAACTTGAAGAGCATTCCCAAAATTGCTGAAAACCCCTGTGATAAGATAACCTGAAGCACTTTTATTTCTCTGGCACAGAAGTCGACTTTCAAATTGCAAACACAGATATTAGCCCAGGCTTGAAAGCAAGAACCGGTGGGTGCTGAGAAAACGGTATTACCAATTCAGGAGCCAGTCTTGGAAGCTTGCACTCCTTCCTTGCAGGCCCTTTCCCTTGCCTCTGACTTGAGAAATGCATTTCAAGCAGCAGTTTGGGATATGATTTTGCAGGAAACCCTGGTTAACATAGTGATTTAAAATAATAATGTTTGTTTCTTTTTCATCTCTCTGTGTGAGGCGCACATGCACCTTTGCAGGGCCTTCATGGAATCATAGAATAGTAGTGTTGGGAGGGGCCAAGAAGCCCATCTGGTCCACCCCACTGCTGTTGCAGGACACCAAGTCACACCATCCCACTCAGGTGGCTGTCCAGTTCCGCCTCAAATGCCTCCAACGTGGGAGAGCCCCCCACCTCTCCAGGCAGCCGGTTTCACTGCCGTATTGCTCTGACAGTGATGAAACCTTTCCTCATATCTAGTGTGAACCTGAGTTGTTGCAACTTGAGCTGATTACACTCTGGTACCAGCAAGAAGAGATCTTGAACTTCCTGTTTGTGGCAGCCATTGAGGTACTTATAGAGCGATACCATGTCCCCCCTCAGTCTTTTCTCAAGGCTGAACATGCCCCGTTCTCTCAGTCTTGCTTCACAGGGCAGTGTTTCCAGACTCTGGATCATTTTCTGGCCCTGCCAGAACTGACCAGAGCTGAAATGTTCAGGCAGGAAGACTGAACATTTCCCCGTCTCTTGTGCATGCCTGTTCTGCTTGCAGACTACACTGTGAATAACTGCACAGAACAACAGTACATCAAGGCTGTGAAGATGACACTGACGCACAAGGATGACTCTTAACTTGTGAGCTGCCCCGAGGCTTCATTGCGATGGGGGCGGCATAAAAATGTTTTAAACAAACAAACAAACTTTTAAAACCACAATTATCAGGGAGCAGATGCAGCAGTCACCTTGAAATGACTTCTGATTACACAAAAGTATGCAAGTGCAGCTCATCTGAGAGGCTGCACAACCATGCTAGAGCACCATGAAAGGAAGAGAGGCAGTTCTGTTGGTGGGCACACAAAGCATCAACTTTGATTTGGTGTGCTTCCAGTTCCAGAGGGGACAACATGCATCTTCCTGTAGCTCTGTCACACCTACAAGTGGAGGCCCATTAAACCTGCAAAATAAGGATGACTGGAAGCACCAATTAAACATTTTCCCCAAGTGCAAAATCCAACTAGCCATTTAAGCCAAGGGTAATAGCCATCAGCTTGTTGCCATGAGTTTCTTTCCTGGAAAACCTTGCCTTTGCCCACAGATACAACAGAGAGACAATATAAGCCAGAGAGGCTGCACTGCAACACAATGTGAATCTTTAAAGGCCCGGTTTTTTTTTATTTATTTATTTTATTATTTATTTATTAAAACATTTTTATGCCGCCCCATTCGCCGAAGCCTCGGGGCGGCTTACAACATAGATTTTACAGACATGGAATTAATTGCTCAGTCGCCCACCCCTTCTGCTGGCATTCCCTGTAAAAGGTAGAGCAGAGGGATCCCATGCAGGGCCGTGGCTGCTAGACACGCACTCACTCAGTTCCTCAAAGTTACGCTGGGCTTGCTTTTCAGAGTTCCCTAATTATCAGCAGGATCTGAGGGGTGGGGGGAATCATGTGGAAGAATTAAGGATAGTGTTTTGTTTGCACCACTTTGACTAATTGGCAGCGATAACAATGCATGTAGAGGCACTGAGGTAGGAGCATTAGTGGATTTGCCCATAGTATTAGTAGCTGGATTTATGAAGGAAGATAAAATATTGTGTTCCTAGCTTGAGACAAGCTAATCTCTGTGCGTGTGTGCATTGTGGGGCGGGGGCAGAGTGGGATGGGCAGAGCTTTAGACCCCTCTGCAGGGAGAGCTTGTGTGTGTTAAGGTTAGGGGGATCCGCTTCTCTCCTAGAATACAATGCCGGACTGGGGTCATTGTACCTACTGAGCTATTCCTCAACTTCGGGCTTTGTCCTGAGAATGAGCAGCTGCTTTTAGCTGCCAAAACAGTCTGGGACCTACGTACCTTAGAGATTGTTTCTTGCAACCATTTTCATTTTTTTCCAGCCAGCCCCTGCTTTGTAAAATGGAAATGCTCAGACTTCTGTAATCGGCTAGGAGAAGTGAGGGCTTCATACATACGGCCCTAGGGCAGCAGCATGGTTTCCCTATGGACTTGAGGTGTTACTCTTTGGTGCGTTCATCTAGAAAAGTTGTTTAGACCTGGCTTTGTCATTTTTGACTTTTGGAATCTTTTGAATGGATTTTCATACAGTGCCTATTCTGTATTTTGAGCTGCTGCTTTTCTTCACTAATACTTTTGATGTGGCTGTTTGCCATCATCTTGTAACCCTCTTTGGTTTGAGAATATAACATATGCAGACTTTAATTTCTTTTAAAAAATGCCCTTTGGCTGTCCAGTGAACTGCTTAGTTGGCAGTATCTGCAGTCTTTTGTTTTTGCAATCTGTTGATTCATACAAAATCTAGAAACTTTCTTGACCCAAAGGTTTTAGTATTTGTTCGTCCTGAGAAATAGCAATGCATTATCCTGGTGGTTTGTGAGGCTCATTGTAAACACTTGGCAACACCGGCTCTTAGTGTGTGTTTCTTTCCATCATACTTACCCTTCTCTTTGCCTCATATTCAGCAGTTCTTGCTTGGGGAGTTTGATGAGGTCATCTTTGCCAGGCCCTGGTGTTTCAGAGCAGCTAGGAGTTATTTTTAAGAGGCATGTTAATTGTGTAGTCCTCCCTCTCTCCCCTTTCTCTCATTCAAACTTCTCTAAAAATCACGATGAGTAAACTAAAATGACAGGGAAGGAATTCTGAACACAAGACTACAAGAATATGGCGTCTGAGAATTCAGGGCTGTTTTTAAGCACTGAATTCAATGATTAATGAAATCAGCTTATATTATCAGCAGAATCAAGTGAAAAGTCTTTTTCCCCCAGAAAGGATCACTTCAGACCTGTGGATGGAAAGAGCAGAGTGTTGGACCTGTGGCCTGAGGTGCTACTTTCCAAGAACCTTTTCTTTATTTCATTCCTGAAGCTCATTTGATAAAAAGGCTGCAGTTATGGAGATTCTAAGGATCAGATTAAAAATGATTACTGCATCTGTAGCGTTTCTTTTAGCATCAGTGTGGTGTTCAGAATATACAAGTAATTCTCCCTTTGTCCTCTGTCCTCGCCAGGACAGCCGTGGTGGCCAAGGGTCCCTTTCTCATCACGACTTGCTTTATGGGGCTGCCGTGATGAGAAAGTGTGACCACCTTCTTATTCCTTTACAAAATGTAAATCCTGCCAATTCCAACCCGACAACTAGAAAGGGCATCGCAGTGAAACAAAGAGCCAGAGGAAGATTGTTTAAAAAGAGGCGTCTCAGGACAAGGAGGGTCCTGACTGGGCTGCCTGGGAAGTGAATTCCACAGTCTTTTGAGTTACCAGTTTTGTCCCTTGGAACTTCCCAATCTTTGCCAGTGGCAGGAGCCGAGTGCAGGTCCCCTGATGCGGATCTCAGGCTGGGCTAGGTTCATCTGCATGTCCCAGATCTTTTTTGGAGAATGGAGGGAGGCAAGTAAAATAAACAGCAGAAGGATAAGTTGAGCAAGGTTAAGGTTTTTGTAGAAAGTTGCCATTGTCCTTATGCGCCGTTTGCGGATTGCTTGGACAAAGAGGGTCGCGTTCTGTGTTTTGCAATAAGCTAGAGGGAACTAAACTGGTTTAATTGACTTTTCTGCTTCTCACAGGACTCTGGGAAGTATATGTGGGGTGAGGATCTCTTCACACCATCAAAGAGGAACAATTCCCTGGTTCTCTGGGCGAAAGCATGTCTGTTAACTGGTATCTGCCCTTCAGAGGATTGGAATGAGTGTGTTTCAGAGCAGAGGTGTTTTTCAGTCCCAGTTCACTCTCTCATCATGCCTAATGCATATATCTACATAGATTTTAATCAACCCTAAGTAGCACTTAGTCCCTCTCCTCCTTGGTCTCGTTAAAACATTTCTTGGCAATGTGATAATTTGTACTCTTAATGTTAGAGTAATTAATGCCCATAATAATGGTTTCTGAAGACCGTGAGGACAAAACTTGGTATTCGAATGTGAAATGGAGATACTTTGCCTGAAAATTACAGGGTTATTTGTGGCATTAAGCCAACATTGAAATACTTACATTTAATATATTTCATGTATTTTATTGCTTCTTCAGATGGTAGAAGGAAGGTGCTTATTTGTACAAAATAGTTTTATAACCTTTTTGTTTATATTGCATCTAATCTTGTTCTCATGTGTGGGCTAAGACATAATGGCTCGGCTGAGTTATGGGAATGAGCATTGACTTGTCTTAGGCTTGTGCATTTCCTCCTTCCTTTCCCTTCTTTCCACACAAGGGGAGAGCAGAAGTTTCTGTTCCTAGTTAGTCACAAACCACAGTTTTTCATTTTGACTGGATTAGGTTGACCATGGGTTTATGAAAACTGTGGTCGTTCACCATCAAACCTGTACCCCAAGTCAGTATGTTTAGGATCTTGGTTTAACTGGAAACTCTGGTTTATATAAAGCAGCATTCCCTAACCAGATTCCCTCCAGACATGCTTGACTTAAAACCCATGACTTTTGTGGGGAGCCAGTTTGGGAAAGGATAATGTAGCAATAGTTTGCCCCATTTGGCTGTGTGTCTGGGGGAAAAGAAGGGAGTGTGTAAGTCCAGGCTTTGAAGAATTGTCTAAATGTGACCCATACCTTCCCAGACAGATATCATATGTATTTTCCAGATAGTACCAGGAAAATGAGCTATAAATAAAAGAAAAAGAAAATAGTTACGCATAATAGGTCCCTTTGTTTTAGAAATTATTTATCTTAAATCACTAAGGTGTTTTCCCCCCAGTAGCTTGGAGAAGAAAAAGTCTCAGAGAGTCTAAACCTCAACAGGAAATTATGTGACCATGACAGTCTATTCAGTGTTAATTCCCCAGTCAAGAAACCCAAGTCAAGTGTGTGTTCTCTTACGTATGTTGAGCTGATGGCATGCTGAGACAGTTTCACGCTTGCCAGACAAAGACAGCTCAGGCAGGGAGACAAAAGGATAGCAGAGTGAGTGGTGGACCAGTCTTAATCCTTACTCTGCCCCAGGGACCCAACACTAGGTACAAACACTCAAGATTGTCTCCCAGATGGGCAGCAGACATAGAGAGGGACGTAGGAGTCCGATTGACCTCAACAGCCCCTCTTCCAGGTAGACACAACTGGGAGAGAACAATCCCATCCAGGTCCCATTAACACCCATCAGGTTGACCCTCACATCCACAGTTACATTCTGGATGAGGAGGATTCTGCTTTGGACCAACTTGGCATTCAGTGGAAGCAGCACCAGACCTGAGGGCAAACCAGTGCCATCTGGTTGGAGGAGAAACCAGAAGAGGAGACAGGCATAAGGTATCTAGTCCCCCCTCCTTGTCCGCTTGCCTGTTAATAATCCAATTCCGACATTAAAAAAGTATTTCGTTGGAATGGATAAACACTAGCAGTACTTGTGAGATGGCCAGCTCCTCAGTGGAGCTCAATATGAATAAAGGCAGAGTTTCATTGCCTTTGGTTTGCATCGCAGCCGAGGATTACAAAGATTGGTAGCATTATGGAAATGAGCCCTGGGTACTAAAAAGTGCATCTTGGACAGATAATTTCTATGCAGATAATTTGCTGTAAAAATTTATATCACAGTCCTTAAAACCGTCAGAGGTTTACTCTGTCTAGGGAAAAGTGATTTATGTGGCATTAAAGGACTTTTTACATTCCAGTCCTTTAGATTTAATGTTTATTGCCTATAAAAATGAAATCTTCCCATGGATATGCAAAAGTTTTGGTGCTGTGTGAATTATTGCCTCAACTTAGAAGCTTGAAATGTTTTGGAGAATGCTGTAAATAAAGGGTACAATGTTTTTATCTTAGATTTTCCTACCTAAGAAACGCTGACTTAAGTGTCAAAGCTATTTGGCAAAAAGGGCATGGCGGACCTTACAGATGCATGATAGTGATTAGGGAGAGCAAATTATGTGGACTTAATTCAAATAAACTTGCCGAACATGGCATGTTTTGAGGTGAGCAACCAGCAGGTCAATATGCCCAAGAAGATATTCTAAGAAATTTTCGAGGAAAGTGGCATCCATTTCTCAGGAAATTTAAGGTGTGGACAAATCCCTTGTCGATCTGATTATTGCTTAGTATCAGGTCAGTTGTCATGACGGCTCGTGCTGCTCCTGCATTTCTGTAGCGGAGGTTGGGATGTATACCACACGAGTTTGAGTGTGTCGCAGAACCCCTGTGTTCTTGTGCACAGACAGAAGTGGTACCTGATGTCACCTGAAAGGGAGACAAAGCTGGTGGAGACTCTTCTGCCATCGGACACAAGGGACCACACACATGAGTCTCCGCCACATCCTCCCACCCCCAGTTGCTGCCCTTGCCAGGTCTAGTGCGCCCCCATGCGCCCAAGCGCCCGTGATACCTTCAACCCTGCTGCATCGCCCTCCACATCTCCCCAGCCAGGTCTCCCAGCAACCTGCAGCTTAGCCCCTGCCATGCCTTCCTTCCCTTCCGACGAGATGCATCAGCCGTCAAAGCCAGCTGGAGCGGCTCTGCCGGGAGCTGCCTTGCGTCTTTCTTTGGGGCCAGCTGGTGTGTGAAGGGGGGGTGTCCCTGGAGATCACCCCTGCAAGAAGATCCCTTGCAGTCTCCGGGGACACCCCTTCTCACACCGCCAGGCCCTGAGGAAGGACCTGTCAAAGGCTGGCATTTGGGCTGGGGCAGCTCTCTGCCAAGCGGTGCCAGCTCCTTTCTACAGCTAACACAGTTCTTGTGAGAGCGAGTGAGTGAGCCTGCCCGCTGGCTCAAGAAAATATCATTAAAAAACCCAAGATATGTTAGCTTAACTTTTTCATTGCTAATAATGAAACCCTAGGAAGGGTTGTACAAAGGATGTGTAGGGCATGGCCATTGGTGGAAGCCTGAACTGGCACATTCCCTGCCCCTGATCTCATGCTTTGGAAACGGTGGAGACTTTGAATCATTGCCTAGAACAGAGGCTAATAAATTGAAGCTTAATCTAGGCCAGGTTGAGGAGAGAGGATGGCTAGGAGAAAAACAAGTTGGTTCCGGGGGGCCTTTGAGGCCACCAGGCTCACCAGCAGAAAGCACTGGAAATGCCTTCACGGACAGGTGTTCTGGGGATGCGCTGGCGGCGGCAAAGTGGGGCGATCCTGTGGCATCAGTGCCATGCAAGAAGAATGGTTGGTGATGGAGAGGTTTCCATCACCTGCGAAGCTAATCCTTGATTTTTTTTATATCTGTTCCTTGTAAGCCATCCAGAGAATTTTTTAGTAATGGACGGCATAGAAAAACTTTAAGTAAATAAATAAAATATTTATATCTGCCTTTTTCCTTTTTTAAAGAACTGAAAGTGGTTTACCTCATTCTCCTCCTGCTGCTCTCAGTCTTATCTCCACAACAGCAACCCTGTGAGGTAGGCTGGGTGGAGAGTCTGTGCTTGGCCCAAAGTCGCCTAGCTGGCTCCATTGCCAACTGGGGACTAGAACCCAAGTCGTCCGAGTCCAAGCCCTGTGCTCTGATCCACTCCACCACACTGGGTCTCAGTGATCCAGCTCCTTGGAGAACCCCTTGGTTGAGGGTACCGTGGAGTGATGGTGTCCATGGTAGTGTTTTCATAACTGGGGCACTTTTCAAATGCTGGGGTGGCCCTTTCTGCCCCCCCCCTTACAGGCCGAGTGTAGAAGGCAGTAGAAACTTCTGCTACCCCAGATCAGGGTGGATCGAATGTGTTCAGACAAAGACCCTTTTCCAGTTCAAGTCAGATGTGTATGGATTACTGTTCATCCATCAACTAGCTCATCACCGCTCCCAGAGAGGAAGGGAGCTGCCTCATTGTAATTAAGGCACCCCTTTGCACAGTTTTTGGAGCAGGTCCAAGAAGTCCTTTCTTCTTCTTCTTTTAATGCTTATGTCAGTTTAGGAACCTGATCTGCATCCTCATATAAATGCAAGAGGCTGCATGTGACTCAGCAAGCATTTCCACATGCTTATCTGTTGAGAAGATTATTGGGGTCGAGGTGGAACAGGAACACAAGGTAGAAGTTCAGAAGTGAGCCCATAAAATAATTAGTGGTCCATTACGCTCTGTCTCAGCCGATCATGGTGAGACATAAAATTCTACCCAATATGGCAGCAGAGTTCAGCTGGGTAGCTCATCAAAAGCACAGCACTTTGGGGGTGTTGCACACTGTTCTGTGTGTCGCACAAGCAAGAAAGGGCTGTTCTTGTCTGAAAACCAAGCATCGTGTAATTCGAGCTCCCGTGGCAAGGCATTCCCGCTCTGTGGCATCGCATGCACTGGCAAGCGTCCAACTGCTCCTCAAATGGATCCTTAATGTAGTCTCTCCTACTTTTGGAATGTCCCATTTATGACTGCGGGTACTTAATAATTCTCTAGCACTTTTAGCGCCTTTCTAAAAAGCGATTCAGACTTGCTTGCCCCCAGAGCATCTTCATGAGCCGGGGCTCCCTGTCCTAGGGTTATGAAAAGGAAGGCTACCCGGGAATCTGGTTGAGCTGGAATGCCACCTCCCAGCTGGACAGTAGGAGAAAAAAAATCTTCAAGCACCTTTGGGCTTACGTGTTGCCTCTATGTTCCCTTGAGCACGGTCATTTCCTATGTGCCTTTCCGGTCCAGGTCAAAGCTACCTGAAAAAGCAGGAGTGGCAGGAGAGGGGGGTTGCAGCCTGTGCAAGCAAACCCAGCTTTCCTTGGAGGTCATTCTTAGACATCAGGAGCAGCCTGGGGAGTCTGTGGCAGAGGTGGGATTGGTGCGCAGGTGACAAACCCAGGTGTGACAAAGCCTCTATCCTCTCAGTGCCCTCGCGTTCAGAGTTAATGCGGGGGGGCGGGGGGAGGTTCAGTGATGGCTCCCCAGCTCTTGAACCCCACTCCAGGGAGGTGGCCTGCAGTGATGTGATCTTGGTGCCAGGCAAAGAGTTTCTTCTTTTCCCATGCCTTTTAGCGCATTTATTTATTTCCTCATGCATTCATAATGCCTTAATACCATTCATTATAGTAAAGTCGAGTGATTCACTGTAGCCATATGGAGATATGGCTAATATACAAAACAGTCATATATAAAGGTAGAAATAACACGTTTTGGTGGTTTGACCGTCATGGGACTTGCGCTGTTCTAGCAGTGAGAAGGGGCAGTGGACACCTGCCATGGTGATTCATGTTTCATGCTTTTGCTTTTATTGGGTGTTGTACTATTTTAGATTTTGTTGCTGGGTTTTCTGTGGTTTGCTATCTCAGGAACTGCAGTGGTGTACATTTATTCAATAGAATGTGTGCATGGCCATGCACTTTTGCTTGCAAACTTTTCATAGGGGTTGTGTTAATAGCCTGTCTTATATTTACCCGTGACCTTAGACTCTAATGCATGCCGTCCTGGAACTCAGCTGGGTAGGAGCTGCATGGGAACGTGGTTCGCTTTGGGTGTCCCCCACCTGCATATAGGCTGTTCTTTGTGGTTTGTGCCAAGCCCTGCAGATACAGAATGCAGGCATTGAAACCCATGGCAGCATGCCGCTTTCTGTTCTGTTCTGTTCTCTGGGTTCCATTCCATGCTAATTAGAATGTGGAAATAAATGATTAAAGGCAATCCCCCGGTTAAGAACAAATTTTGTTCATCAGCATGTCTTAAAGTTGAATGTGGATGTAAGTGAGATCATGTCTATAAAATGCATATAAATCACTTCAGAAACACCTCCTTATAGTAAGTTTTCTGCTGAGGGGTGCCCAGAGAAAATGTGTAAGATAGAGGCTGATGTACCAAGGATTATGAATCCATCCATGGATCCATCTAGCCCAGGACCAGCCTGGGGTCGCTCCCAGGGTTTCAGGAAAGTGTTTTTCCAGCCTGACCTGGAGGCACCAGAGGCTAAACCAGAGAGGTTTTGCACTCAGAGCTTTTACTCCTCTGCTGAACCATGTCTACTCCATCAAGGAGAACCACCAGAATGTAATGGTGCAATTCAGGGGTCTCCAGGTTTTGTGGACCTGCGGATACAATGGAGCATCAACACAAGTTGACGCCTAATTAGAAGAACACCACTTCAGTGTCTGTGGAACTTTAGACTGCGCCTTATTCAGCAAAAACATTTTTTCATGTTTGTTGGACATGGCAGCATATCTTTTAATAAGGGATTAACTAGTTCAGCTAATTGCTGGTGATGCAATGCAGCTAATGCTTTTTAAAAAAATCTGTTTTGGCAACATCCAGTAGTTGCTTCTTCTTAGGAGGAGATTATTACACAGATAAATTTTGTACTGTAAGAGTCTTTAATATTTGCCAGTGTACAGACTCTTTTAAATTATTTACCTGCTTCAGGGAAATTAACACATGGAATATTAAATGGATTATCTGTACTCTTTTGATAGCTCAAAGACTGAACTCCGTTCTTGTGAGGGAATGAATTGAGGACCTTACAGTGCTTTTGATATATGTGGTGGAATATTAGACGCCAGCTTCAAATGGATACTTAATTGGCTGAATTTGTTGAAGACTATGCATAATTGCTAGCAAGTTTGTATGTATGCAAATCCATGTACAAGCTGAAAGAAGGGGAATGCTTTTCAGTTGACTGTGGGCACATACATGTTACGTATGAATATTACGCATGCCCCTTTAGGTGGGTTACAGTTTTGCTTGGAAATCTTTAATTTCACTATTAGATGTTTCCTGGCAGCTTGAAAATCAAAGACAGGCTGGGGGTTTTCCCCCAAGACTGGTAAAATAGGTAAACTCTGTGGTCTAGTTTGCATGTTCATAGAGAAGAAATAAGCCAAAGCACATTATTTTCCCGCTTCCTGACATGCCAGTTGGGATGTACATAATTATGGTGTGGCCTTGAGTTCTTGTAGGGGTCTGGGTAGCCAGCTACCCATGACAATATGAGCAAGCGATGCCCATGACGTATTTCCCTCTCTGTGATGGTGCAAAGCTAGTCACTGAGTTATGCATCTGTAGAGGGAAGAGAGATGCTTAAAGAATGGTGAAACAAGCACACTTCTGCTCTGTTTTGCTTCAGGTTATACTGCTTGTGTGGTCGGGCATCTTTTTCTGAATGGAATGGACAAGACTCATTTTTCTCCATAATTAATTCTTGACCCAAAATGGTCAATTTATTGGGGGAAAAGTGAAATATATTTTAGTAATATATGCATGATATCAGGCTAGATATCAGGAAAAGCTTCCTCACTGACCAAGCAGTACGACAGTGAAACCAGCTGCCTGGCGAGGTGGGGGGCTCTCCCACCCTGGAGACATTCGAGGTGAAACTGGGCAGCCACCTGAGTGGGGTGGTGCGACTTGGTGTCCTGCACCAGAGTGGTTTGGACCTGATGGCCTTCTTGGCCCCTTCCTTTCTATGATTCTATGTATACAGCCGTAATCAAAGGTTCGTCTGTCCCAGCACTTCTTAGAGAGGGCATAACCGGTAATGATTCTCTGATCTTATCTTACTCTTAAATATGAAATATTTTTGATAAAAAAGGATTATCAGATTTAATTTCAGAACATTTTAAAAACAATTTCATAAAATCCTAGAATAGTAGAGCTGGAAGGGGCCTATAAGGCCATTGAGTCTGGCTCCCTGCTCAGTGCAGAGCTGCCTGTGAAAGCATCCCTGACAGTGGCTGTCCCACTTACCTCCTGAAAGTCCAGGGTGGGGGAGCCACCCCCTCCCAAGGTAACTGCTCTAGTCGCTGCACTGCTCTAACAGTCAGGAAATCTTTCTCGCTAGCTAGCTGGAATCCAGCTTCCTGGAAATTGGGTCTGTTACTCGGTGTCCTGCACTCCGGGATGATTGAGCAGAGATCCTGGCTCTTCTCTGTGTGACAGCTTTTCCAGTATTTGAAAAGCGCCGTCGTACTTCTGCTCAGTCTTCTCTTCCAGAGGCTAAACTTGCCCAGTCCTCTCAATCTCTCTTCGTAGGATTTTGTCTCCAGGCCCTGGATCATCCTCACAGCCCTCTGAACTTTTTCCAGCTTGTCTGCGTCTTTCTTCAGTGGTGTTGCCCAGAACTGGGCACAGGACTGAGCAGGACTGGACTGAGGGGAACCAGCATTTCATATGATTTGGAAGCTGTACTTCTGTTGCTGCCGCCCAAAATAGCGTTAACTCTTTTTGTAGCCACATCACATCGCTGAGTTATATTCAGCCTGTGGTCTAAGACAATTCCAGGAGCCTTCTTACCTGTTGAGCCAAGTATCTCCCATCTTGTAACTTGTGAACTTCCGAAGCACAATCCTACTATTTTGATTTTTGTCTTTATTTTCTTCTTCTTCTTTTGTTTCTCTCAAGTATCTTGTTGATGCATTCCTTTCACTTAAAGGGTAAGCTTTTTAGTGGATTGGTTATTTCTGAAAATTGTGACTCCACTCAAAAATTGAGATGTTTACCTATCGTATACTGGACTTGTTAGCAAACTAATGAAGAAAGATCAGTTGATGGAGATCTAAAGTGACAATCGGTCTTTGATCTCCAGAGTCTCAAAGAGACCCTTACCTAAACAAAATCGGTATTGATGACTTTCATTAAAATGGTGACTTATGTGACACCCCAACTCACAGGGTGCTTTGAGGATAAAACCGAAGCGACGTGGAGGAGGGAGATTATGCAAACTGCCCTGGGCTTCTTGCAAGGGTTGGATGCAAGTATAATAACTACACCAGAAAGTCGGTGCCAGCAGATAACAGTGCATCTCAAAGCGTGAAGTGGACCTGAGGAAGCACTCTGAGGCCCGAACCCTCGGAAGAGGACCGTGAGCACCCCCAGGCAGTGGCTGAGCAACTGTATAGCAGGGCTTGCAGAAAAACAGTTTCTGTGAAGCCAGAGCACCCTCCCTGCTATGCTAGTCAGTCCAAGATGCAGACTTGGTGGGAAACATTCGGGTAGTTCTTACATGCAGTAAAAGCAACTCTTTTGGGGATGGAGGAGTGAACGGAAATGTGGGCAGCATTGAACCAGGTACTGCGAACAGAGGGTTTGCTGCAGAGGGCGCAAGTGGATGAAAACTTCCTGCAGTATTCCCCCACCCACCCTGCCCTACCGATTCTTGAAAATAAAGATGTCACTGAACTGTGGCTTTGCAGAACTGCTCACACCACCTTTCACTCCAGGATGGAGATGCATGTGTGAGTCTTGCGTGGCAAAGCGGCCCTTGGGATTTGCGGAGTTTTCTGAGAATGTGACCCCACAGTGCCTGAGGGGGTGCATTGAAAAGGGCCCCTTTGTGGAAGGACGGTTTGCCCTGCTGCTCCCACCCCTTCACATATGGTAGGTGACTACATCTGGAAGGAGGAATTGCTCCACCAGGGAGGGGGGAGAATGAAGTCATCTGTTCCATCAGCTTGTAAAACCGAACTAATTAACAGACAATCAGCATTGATTGAGACAGCTGCCTGCTCTGGGGAGCACTTGGGAGCACACACGCTCTCTGCAGAACTGAACTGTTGTTTATAGCTCTCGGGGCAAGGCACCGAATTTGGTTGCCCAGGCTGGGGTCTCTGGTGACGGCGGGTTCTCACAAGGCGTGGTAACGAGTTGCAGCCTGTGACTGAGCAGCCTCTGTCTGGCGTGGGGTTTTGGGTATGCCTCTGACATTCGTGCTCGCGTGCTGTGTTTATCCTTCCAGGCCGCAGAGCTCCTTTATGGTCCACTCCAAATGAAAGTCGGGAGCCATGCTAGCAGGGCCTGGCATGGCATCCCGGAACATTAAGAAGCCAGGTGGATTCCACCTGGATTGCCCTCCTTTATTTCTGACCCATCTGGACAGAAGGTCCTGCTCTTTGCCCGCAGGCACATTAGCAAGCCTAGAGTGCCCGTGATACATTTTGTGGGGACTTACTTCTCGCCTAACAATACCCATTCTAGCTCACTGTTGGAACCTGTTTCTCAGATCATGGAATTATTTTGAGAGACACTTGATGAAAGCCTGAAATCGCAGGGATGTGGTCTGTTGGTCTACTTGGTCCGACCCATTTATTCTGGCTGGTGGCAGCCAGCCCCGAACACGAGCCCCCTAGCTCAGAGGCCAGCGCCTTGTGTTTCCACGTGCCTCCCCTCTCAGAGGGAGGGGCCAGAGGGACTCCCTGCTCTGTAGCTGCTCCAGGACAGCAGGGCACCAGCCTCTTAGTTGCCTGGGTGGGGGAAGGCATCTTGTGCAGGGCAGGCTGCTGAAGCAGGGACAGATCACTGCGCTGCTCGTGGAAGCCAGTGCAGGACCACGGGGGCTGGCGGAGGAGTGATGCCAGCCTCCTCACTCGCCTGCGTGCAGTTCCCGAACGCCTGAGGCAACGAGGCACGTCTTCAGTGTGCCAACGTAGGGCAGTGGCTTCAATTTTGGACCAAGACTTGGAAAATGCTACTTATGCATGACACATACTAAATGAATCGGGCCAGTCATCCTTTCTCATCCCAGCCTACCTCACAGGGTGCCTGTGAAGATACAGCTGGTTGCAGGATTGCAAAATGATGTGTAGCAGCAACTTGGAGCAGTCCCTGGCAGCCCCTCGGTTCAGGCTGGGACAGATTCCTGCCTGGGACGCGGAACAGCTGCTGCTGCCAGACATGGGCAGATCCAGGGCCCGGCTAGGTACGAGGCTTCGTGCAGTCTGCACTTCAGGCCCCCGATGGAGCGCAAGTGGCCAAGTGAATGGTGTGGGAAAGGCTCCTGTGCTTGGGAAAGGCTCCTGCCCCACCAGCCCCGCCACTTTGGAAGAGGCTTCGGCTGGCTAGGAATCCCGAACAGGACCGCTCCTTTAGAGCAATATGCGTCCCAGCCCTGCGTCCGTCCGGGTTGCTCCCAGCTCAGCAACCAGCTGGGAGGCTCACGCAAATGGCTCCACATCAGATTAGGCATCAATGCAGGCCGCCTGGGGCTGGGCGCTCCGCCTGCTGGGAACCACAGCAAAAAGTTTCCCTCCTCCATCACCACTTTCCTTAATTCACAAGGGAGGGGCAGGCATGAGATTGAGCATTTGGGCAGCTTTGTGTGGGAAGAGGTGGCTCTTGGGAGCCCCGAGTGAAAGCCAGCGGAGTCTCCCTAAAGAGCGGAAACCTTGTGCTCTCAAAAAGCCCCAGCAGGCAAAGTCCTCCAGGGAAACTCACTCCGATGCAGAAATCTATACTTAAATGTCCTCTTCTCTGGTGAAGATTTCCACACAGGCTGCTAATGCAGGAGAATCTTACAGCGTGAGAGATAAATGGTTGTAGCTCGCATGGTGATAGTTTGGTTTCAGCAAAAATCTAGTGTCTAACCCAGGGATGTTGCTGTGCTTGACTGATAAGAATACTCAGAAACTTTGATTTGGTGGTCTGTCTATCTCTACCCTGCTGCACTTAATATCACTCAGAATCTACTATCTGAAGTAGCTTGGTTTTCATTTTTAGCAGCTGGCCTCTTCTAGGAATCAGGTTCGTGCTTATCTCCCTGCAAGTCCGCTTGGCATAAAGGTGCTGTCTCTGATGCCTCCCAAGTTCACAGCATCCACTGTGTCTACACCTGAATTCCAATTTACAATCCCACCCAGCCACCCACCCCAAAACCAACCAAACAAAAACCCCAAGGAAAATACTGGCTTCTTTATAATGCCTCTAAACTGCAAGTGAAGGTTCACACCACGTCTCTTGAAGAAATTAGCAGTTTTGTTGGCTTCACTGTAGTCTGTCACTTACCTTGGAGAGGTTTTTTTGTATGAATTGTGCTTCTTCTCAGAGTCTCGTTTGCTTCCTGAATAATCCTCCATGTTGGCAGCAGAATTGGGAGGAGAGTATATTTTGCTTTCTTCTTTTTAACACATTGTTAATATTTTTTTTGAAAAGGCCTCCTGCTTAGCTCTTAGCCACATGGTTTCTGTATGTGCATATGTATCTAACTCACACTTTTTGGATTCTTGACTTTGGGAAGAATTTCAACACTGATTTTGTCAAACTGTTAAGGATTTCCTTCTTTTTATAATAGCTTCCCCATATGCTACCACATTCCATCTCAGAATCTGCTAATATGCTGCCTTTGTTTTAAGCAGAATGAGGGATCTTTCCAAGCACTTTGTGGCACCTAAGAGATGTGACTTTGCATGGGTGTTACCTTAAACTCAAATTGAATGTGCAGCCCTGAACATACCAACGCATGTGTGCATGTGTAAAACCTTGTTGAGTCCAAGCAGGCCTACTTTCAAGTAACTGAAGAACTGGTGCCTCAGGCGACTAATATAGAATGAATTTTAAATGCAGGCAACTTTTCCTTATGGTGAGAAGAAAGTGCCTAAAACTTGAATTGCTGTGATCCTGAGGTCTAGAAGACATTTACTCCCTCGGCAACTTCTTAATATCTCCTGCAGGTTGTTAGATTCCACCTTTACTGAAAAGAGAAAGAAGTCCCTGGCCTTCAGGGCTCCAGAGCTAGTGTGATGGTTTACAAACGTGGAGGAGGAGGACCAAGGGGACAAGAGCAGGTCAGGGGAACTCAAGTGGGGTCTCCAGCTGGGCTGTCACCCCGGGAAGTCGGGGAGCGAAGCAGGACTATCCCATCCGTCCTGCTCGAAATTGATTTGCTTCTCTTTCCCCTTTCCCCTCCCCACTCCCTTTTCCTGTGTGCCATTCTTTTCAGTTAGCAAGTCTGACAATTTTATTTTACTTATTGGCCATCAGTAGTTCCAGGAACCTTCTGGTGTGGTTGATAAATCATACTTTGAAACCAAACTTGGAAAGAAGGCCCAGAATACATTTCAGTATTATTTCAGAATTGGAGAGGTTAAATCACTATAATTGAGGAATAAGATGACATGCACCGATTTTTGGCCACTACCCATAAAGTGCATGTAGTAATGCAAGCATGATGGGAATTGCATGTAGTTCTAAGAGCATATGGTCACCTTCTGTAGAACCCATGCCTGTCTCCATGTGTCTGGGTGACTGGCAGCCACCAAGGAAGGTGGGACTTGCAGCACCCACGGGCAGCCATGCTGGGAGCCAGCGGGGCGTGTGTAAAGCCCCATGTGGCCTCCCAGGATTTCTGAAAGGCTGTTGAGTGGTGCACATGTTGGGCTTCACTGTGTGGCCGGCAGCTGTCAACTGCTAGTGCTCCATGTGATGCGCTTGTCTCTGTTGAGCACCAGCGCTCCAACCCTGCCAGTCAAGCCCTCGAATACCATTCAGGCAACCGTTTCGTCTAGAATAGGAGCAGGACGCAGCTGCCCAGCATCCTCAAAAGTGATGGTGTCTCCAAACAGGGCACATGGGACACAGAAAGGCAGGTTTCAGCTGCAGTTAAGAGCACTGAAGTGAGTTGTGTCTGGAGCAAATTGCAGTCTCCTGGGTTAAATATACTTAAGGTATACATAAGGTAACATCTGCCTTAACTTTAGTTAAAACTAGCTTATCCAGGCTTCTGTATAAGGATTTCAATCTTGTTAAGGATCACTTAGGATGAGTCTTAATTTTCTTGCAGATGTATCAACCACTTAGGAGGAAGAGGAATTTTCTGTGGGGGAAGCGAGTTAATGATCCTGGGTCAGTGATGTCCGCATACCCTGAGTTTCCTCATTTTTCTTGTTTCAGTTTGGTCTGCTGGTAAGCCCGAGTGACTACTCAGAGACCTTCCGATCCGTGTGCTAAGCAGACTCTTGCTTGTCCCAGGGTCTTCAAGCAGACTCGGCTTAGTTGTTTTGGGGGTTTTTAGCAGCAAGCTGGGGGTCTTTTTGCCATGGGAAGCTGGCTCCAGATCTTTCAGGCCACACGTGAGTTACATTGCCAGAGTGAGCGGAGAGAGCCCCGTGCTTGCATCCTGCCTCACCACTGAGATGTTTTTCTCACTTCTCATGAACGTCAGATTTATTCGCGATGAAAGGAAATCGATTAGGAGTAAAGAAAAATCTAGAGGCAAATCCTCCCCGAAGGTACATAATACAACTTCTGTTGACTTCACGGGGATGTGGTGCGCACGCTTGAATTTAGTGCTTGCACAGAATGAACAGAGAGGCAAGGAAAGCATTGTACAGAGATAGATCACGGCACAGCTAGCCTGCTCCGCCGACACTTTCCCACACCATTCACTGCGCCTAAGTGGAAAAGTAGCCTATTGGGTACGGATGGCGGATCCGATGAAGCAGCTGGTACTCTGGCACAGAGCACATCCATTCCGGCTAGAAGGCCTCTCGTTCAGTCCTGGCAAAAGGCAGTTGCAGGCCAGTATTCTGGCCAGCTCTTCTCGCTGGAAGAGCCACTTCCGAGTGCAGGCTGGGCCAGGGGGAGGCAACGTGGTATGAGGCTGCAACCGGAGAGGCAGCATTTCCAGATTTTTTGAAGCCGTCGGGGGGCTCGTCCAGTTTTTGAAAGTACAAATGGAAATTTGGGGGCAGAGTTAATGACATTGCAGTAGCGACTCTCTTGTCAACCCGATTTTGCCGAAACAGAAAACGCATCGTCTATAAATTGAAGCGCACGTAACTTGTTCTTTTGGCCCTGCTTGTCGTATTTGCAAACAATCCCATGTATGTTTACTTAGCGATAAGATCCAGTTTGTTTAGTGGAGCTTATTCTTGGGGAGACTTGCATAGGATTTCAGCATCGAAGTACAAATGTTATACCCAGCTACACCAGATGTCCAGCGGATCTTGCTTTCCAATAAGTGTGAACGGGATTGTAGCCTTAGTTTTGTGCAAGCAAAAGGGCAGCAGTGCTTAGACTCTCCAGACTAGATTGAAGGGCCCCAGAAGGAGGCAAGTGTCAATTCACAAGCGAAGGAAAACTCCGTACGAAGATGGGCACACCCCTTAAGTGCAGAAATGTATCTTGAATTTATTTACAGCCACCAGTAGCTGAGGATTCTGGGTGTTGTAGCAGGGTACCTGCGCAGATTTGGCAATGGTTGCTCTACCAGGCTTGAACGGGAGGGGCATTCTTGTCTGCAGTCTTGTTCCAGCATTTTACAGGAGTGTGCGCAGTAGGATGTGGAAGAACCGTTAGCAGGCGTAGAAAGTGACCATCCCTGATTGCTGAAGTTGCTCCTAAGAGAGTGATCGGGAGTCTTTCCGATGAGCTGAAAAGTAAGAAATAGGCCAGGGGGAATTGGCTGCTCTCGGGGAACCTGTTCCTGGCCACAGAAAGAGTGAGAGAAATAAAATCAGCCCTCTTGCTGAGTCTTGTGCCAGATCCTGAAAACCCTGAAAGGTCAAAGAACACAAGAGCAACAGTATTCTGTAGATTTGTATTGAGAGTCATGCCAAGAACCTTGTTCCAGCACATTGCTAGTATGGACTGATGGACTATCAGGAGACCTCTTGATTTTCTTGTCTTTCGCGGCTAAATTGCCCCCACCCAAGGAAGCAGAGGTGTGTGGTCTGTGTGGATTGTATTCATATGGGCTCTGGAGGGCCCTGTGGGAGTTGTCCAGAGATAACTGATGGGATAGTTGAACAAAGGCATGGTTCAAACGTGGGGTAAAAATCCTTTGATATTGAAGTTTATCCGCTTTCACCACAAGGGACCTGAAATAATTGTGTAAGAAAAGGGTGCTGGCATAGCTAAAATTATGGTCTCTTTCTCTCTTTTTTAATAGAGGGAGCTTGATGCTACAGCAACAGTTTTGGCTAACCGACAAGATGAAAGTGAGCAATCAAGAAAGAAACTTATTGAACAAAGCCGCGAGTTCAAGAAAAACACTCCAGAGGTGAGTTGCCTTGCTATTTCCTCATGTACGTCTTTGTTTTGCAACAGCCATGCACTTTTACAAGGGAAGCGGACAAGTGGCCATCTGGATTCTGTTTTGTGAATGGGTTATGTAACCATCGGGTTGAAGCTGAGGGTGTTCAACCTGGTGTTGTCCAAGCTGTAGCATTGGAATTGTTCAGATTTTCTACATACTGTTTTCCATTACATTTTTTCCACATCAAATGTTCAATTTATAAATATGCATTGTTTCACAAAATTAATTAGCAAAATAGTGAAATGGATTAAATGCTACTCAAGTCAGACGACTTCCGAGCTGTAGTAAACTTTTTTTGATTGCATTTGTTCTGGGTCCTGCCTCTGACCGCCACCTCTGAGAGAGACTCAGTTGGTGGAGACACAGAGCAGGACCTTTTCAGTGGTGGGCCCCAGATGTGAAATGAGCTCCCCATTAAGGCTTGCCCGATGCCAACCCTACTATCTTTTTGGCCCCAGATCAAAACCTTCCTCTCCAACAGAGCACTTAATTGGTTGGGGCTTTGCTAATTTTTAATTCAGGTTCAGTCAGGTTTTATCTTGCTTATCATTATTGGAATGTTGTATTTTAAATGTGTATCAACATACAGTGTTCTAAATCTGGTTTAATTTTTTTTTTTTGGTACAGTATCTTTTTCCCTAATGTTTTTAGTTTGTTGCACATTTTAGACTGTGTTATAGCAGATTGTTGCAAACCACAGCATCATCTATTGGGCAGCATAGATGTTAAATAAATAAGTAAATATCTAGAATATGCTGACATGAATTCACTAGCAAATTTCAGTGCCATTGTGCATTTTTTGTTGGATGCACATAAAGTAAGGGAGGAGCTTGCTCTTGAGACGCCTCACCTTGATATTTAGAAAGATTCTAAGAAAAATAATTTATAAGTCAAGCAATTTATAAGCTTTGGTTGAAAGCAAAACTGAAATCACATTTAATGCTGCCCTATTGATTTTTCCCCTTTTATTGCATGTAACAAGATAACAATTTTCACTGCTGGAAGCTGCTGTTCCTGGGCTCTTCTGCGCAGTTGTGTTGCGGTTGCACAAAATCAGCAGGTGTGGTGGAGAAGTGTTTTGCAGTCAAGCGCAGTCCCTGCTCCTGTCTTTTATTTTGCTGGGTGCTTTTACAAAAAGTCACAAGATGCTTACAAGCATCTCAGGCAGCGGGCCCTGGAAACAATCTCTGCTGAAGTCTTTGGGGAGCTGTGGCTGGCCAGAGTTTCCAGTACAGGGTGAGGTGGACTGGGGTCCCAATCCACTAAAATGCAGCTTCATGTGTGCAAGAACCTCTTTGCCACACAAGCTCCTCTGTTTTGGAGATGCTGTCTAGATGTCAATGTAGATTCTGGAACTGCTGGACTTCGGGCAGAAGAGTCTTGCTCAGCGATATGGCTCTCAGTGGGCAGATTCTTTGGCTTTCTCCTCCTGCAGGAGAAAAGTGTTGGAGGTGTGAGATGAAACCTTTGGTCTCTCTACACTTAGAAAAGAGAGACATCCGTCGTGCAGAGGACTGAAATCTGTAGAAGATAAAAGTTGCTGGTAGTGAGGGCAACAGGAGAGCTGGCAGCCTCCTCCAGCCTGATTCTGTCCAGATGTTGTGGCTACAACTCCTGTCAACCTCAGCCTGCATGGTTGATGGGTGAGGATGATGGGATCTGTTTACCAAAACATCTGGAAACACTCAGCTGGGGGAAGGCATCTTTGGTATAACACTTTTGGCATGGCAAAGGGGTGAGTTGCGAACAGAAACAAGCTTCTGACACTGCCCAGCCTTCCCCAACCTGGCGCCCTCCAGACATTTTTGACTAATTAATCCACAGTTAGCATGACGGTAGGAATAGGAATCTAAAACATAGGAAGGGCACCAGGTTTGGGAAGGCTGCTGCAATGCAATCGCAAAGTAAAATCAAGTAAGCAGCCTTGATATTCAAACTCATTAGCTGTGAATTATGCCGAGGGAGACTGAGCATATTAGATGCAATAAGACAAAGGAATGTATATGGATAGTGTATGTAATAGTGGTCCCATTTCCCCCATGTCTCTCTCTCAGTTGACTCCCATCAATCCCATTTCTCACATTTGCCTTCATTTCCTGGGGTCTGTCTTCATTTTCCAGTTGCTGGAACTTCTTTTTCAATGTATTGAATGCTGGCTGTGCAGGGCTGGTACTTTTCTTACCACGCCTCCTTATGAGGAAAAATGATGATGTAAGAGATGAGCTTTCTGAACATGCAGACAGTGGCACACATCTGATCAACAGAACTGCTTATGTTTGTTAGCATTGTAAACTGATTCCCCCTTTGGCTGGTGCAAGGATCCTGGACAACAGGGAGATGAGACGAATGAATAAAAAAGCAGATCAGCAGTCATTTTGGACTTCCCCTTCCAGGGTTCCTGACCATTGGTCATACTGGCAGGGTTTTCTGGGATCTGAAGGTCTGCCATCTGCCCACCTTCCCCAGTCCTGGAGCCCTCGGGGGTATACCCCGCTGAGCGCATGCGCAGGCTCACACACACAGTACCGTTCCAGTCCAGCAAGGCACTTCGATGCTTTCCGAAAAGTGGTATTTGATCCCCTCGGCAGAGAAATAATCTGCTGTAGGTGGAAAGCTTAGAAGCAAAATCCCATGTATCTGTTCCATCTTCAAAATAATGTGATGTCGGTAGCCAAGAATTTAGATTTTTATTCAATAGTTTCAGTGTCTGAGGCTCTGAAATATCTGATGCTTGCCCATTGCAAGTGACCCCCCTCCCCAAAAAAAGAGGTTCTCCAATTCTGAAATATCAGCATGGGTGGATTTCCCTGGAAGTGGTCTTGTTGTGGCAGAGGGTGCCATTTTGAATATTCTAGCGGAGGAAGTGCTGCACCATAGGCTGCTTTTACATGTGAATCCAGTGCAGCATCCACAAGCCTATACTACCCATGGGTTCTGGGTGGCTTGTCAGCCCTGCCGCAGCCCTCCCTCACTGGGTTTGCACGTAATGGCAACCTAAGATGCATTTGCCCTATGGCTCCAAGGTTCAAAATGGCGGCCACTGGCGCATCAAGAAGCTCTTTTGGGAAATTCACCCACCTTGACTTTTCATTCTGTGAGAATCGGGCCTGTGACTCCACTCTTATTGGTCTGTTGAAATGGCCTTCCTCTAACATGAGAGAGTTAAACAATTTTTTTAAATTTGGCAACACAAATATATTTCATGTTCGAGATGTGGTTTCTTTCCAAACATTCTGAGTTGCGTATGTGTTAGGTTTAATATGTTCCAGCTTTGCCTCCTTTTATCTTTGGTTCCTTGACTAAGTTGGTACAACGCAAGAAAGCCATGGGTACTTTTGGGCTGTGTGGATTGAGTTGCAATCCTACTTCAGCTTAGTGTGCTGGGTGCATTGGGCCACCAAAAGCACGTTCCCTCCTCCTTCCATGACTGTCACCTTCTTGTTTTCACCCTTTCAGGCTTATCTCTTTCGTCATAATTTTTTGTACTATTATTGTGTGTGCTCCTCTCCAGAACTGAGCATGAACTGGAGTTGGTTTGAGGAGAAGGAAGAGACTTCTCCATCTGAAAAAGGTCATCGTGTACTTCACATTGTAGTTACTGCATGCAAAGACAGAGGACACCACTTAGGCAGCAAGACCCGACAGGGCCACCTTGTGCCCTCTTGGGTGATTACAGGCATTGGTAGCAATTCTCATCAGCACAACCAAAGAAAATATTGGAAGAACGGTCCTGATGGAGGTGGCAGCATTCACGAGGCCTGTCCTGTCCTGGCCTGGCTTCACGATAATAATTGACGTTGCAAAAACCTTTGGGCAGGGCGGCAGTCCAAGTTCAACGTGCAGTTCTGTTAAAGAACCACAGGAAGGAGTTATCTGTTTAATAGATTTTTATCCTGCTCCTCTGTGAGCAACTCTTTCAAAACCCCCAGACTTTAATAAAGTCACAAAAGAAAAACAAAACAACATCCCGCAAGAAATGGCAGCAGAGCGAACTAGTCAGTCAAGTATTTTAAGTTTGCAGTCGGAACAATGCTGACGAGGGAGAGACTCCATTGAGCTCAGCAGAATTTACTTGTAAGTAAAGAAGATGGCACGGCATTGTAAGAGTGTTATCTGTATTTGAATAATGGCAGAAATAATTGAATAATCATCAGACTTGGTATGTCTGCTAATTACCAAACCTGGACAATTATTGTTGCAAAACAATGAAATGAACTTAATTGAAAATAGCAGTTACCGTAACATTTGGTACAAGAAGCAAGCTTAGACCAAGGCAGGCCAGTGGTCAGGAGTCTTTTCTTGCCCAGCTGGGTGACGAACCTGGCACTCTTGATACGCACCACTGACTCCTTCCCAAGGGAGATAATTTTAACAATTACAGGACAGGTTTTCATATGTATGTGAAAACTTGGCTGAGCAGCCCTTCTTTGACCTTCATCTTTGCACACCTTGGCCAGCCTACAGTGACAGAAGGTGTTAAAAGTGAGGGTGGCGTTCAGGGACGAGCAAGGTGCAGTTGTGGGTGGTCTCAGGTCTTGGCCTTGGGTGGCCGCTTGGGCCACTGTCTGGTGCTACCTGCATTTGCAGACAATGGCCAGGTGAAAAAGTTCTGCTCCTTGAGGCAGGTTGGCAAATAGCAGAGAGAGGCAGCCAGTTGCATGCAAAGATTGGATGGATGAACCTTAGAAAACAAACTGATTGAAACAGTACAGGCAATAGTCAACACTGAAACACGTCCCAAATAGATAAGTCTTTCATACCTCCCCAGGGAAGTATTCCTCGTTTTTGGCTTCACCACCACTGATGCCAAACCCCATCTGGGCCTGCCAGCTGCCCCTCTGGTGGTGGCGGGGCCCAGAGAAGAGCCTTTAGAACCAACCTAAAGACTAAAGAGGTCGTCTAGGGGAGCAGAAGATGGTCCTTGGGGCAGCCAGCTCCTTGGTCTGGACAGGTTAGCATCTGTGCCTTGCACTGAGTCTGGAGAAAATAGGTAGGTGATGTAGGCGGTAATAGCACCAGTGTTGCATGGTACAGGCGGCAATCATGTCGGAACTGCAGACTTAGTTATAATGTGTGATGCGTCATCCCAGGTGCAAATAGGACCGTGCTGGTTTTTTCAGTAAAATCCCTCATCTGGAGACCAGTGTTTGTGGCAAAATCACACAGTCCTGCAGGGAGCGTCGGTCCTAAGGTTGCTTTATAGACTACGTGGAGCTGCTGCAGCTGAGTCTTCTCATTCAGCCTAGCAAATCCCAGTTTGTCCTGTGTGTTCCTAGCTGGACTGGAGGCAGCTGGACGAGGGGATGCAGGACAGAAGGCCTTCTTCACGTGAGGCCATGCCAGAACGGAGGGTTTTCCCCCCATTCCCGGCTGCTCTCTGTGCACCAAGCAGCCAGTCTCTGCTGGAGCCCCTGAAGGTGCTTTCCTTCTGTGCTTTCCCTGGCAAGGTCCTGCCACAGGTTAGCAGTCAAGTGTCTTTTGGCTCCCAGTGTTCCGTTTGCTGCTGTCCAAGATGCCCAAGGAGGCTTTTCGAAATCTGTAGCGAGAAAATTGGTCTTTCGAAGGCCCTGGAGCAGAAGCCGCACTCTGCTCAGCTGTCAGTGGCAGTTACAGTGCTGAAGTGTCTGTAGCCGGGGCTGTTGGGGTGCTCCGGAGATGAAAAAGACTCCATCAAAGGGCTGCTCTTTGCAGCGCTCCTAGCGAATTGTTGTCCTGCGTTCTGGGCTGTCATGTTTGGAACTGCACGGAGAGAGTGGTGCCTTCAGGAGCAGAAGCTGTGTTACCAGCTGCCTCTGAGACTCCACACTGGGACCAGCTGCTTCAGTGAGAGAGATGCCGCATCTGTGAAGGTTGGGCTCCACGTCTCATGTACTGGTGACTTTCTGCTGCACCCCTGCCTTATTTGGACTGACTTGTAAGTGGGCACGTTTGCACCATGATGCGCTGGTGCAGGCTTTCCTGGCACTGAAGTTAGAAAGGAGTTTCGAAAACTGAAAAATCCAAGATTCCTGCTGCCTCCCTCCCTCCTCCCCTCCAGCTCTTTCTGCCTCATCTCAGGAAATGCTTAGAGGCCTGGGGAGCCTTGTGTCAGGAGCAGGGGCCAGAAGGGGCATCCCTCAACGACCTGAAGCAGAGCTGGATAGCAGTTGCTGCCAAAACTAGATTGTGAGCCAAGACCTTGTCAGAGGCACTTCCTCTGGCTTGAGATCCCAGTGTTGTTGCTGTGAGGTTGTCACCTCATTGTGCACTTCGCCTGTTGAAGCATCAGGTTTGCTCCAGCTAATCAGAGTCTTGTTTCATTTCCAGTTGTGTAACGTGAATGACTTGGGCATCTCTTGGGTCTCACAAGGTGTCTCCTGGGGGGGCATGCAGGAGCACTCCGGGCCCTTCTGAAATGGCCAGCCCCATGTAGTTTTAACCAGCCAGCTGCCTGAATCCACTGAAATGCCATGGCTATAACGTGCACATTTCCTGCTCAGATTTCCTGGTTCTGTGCTACACCTGCTGGGTGGAAACCAGGTTTCTTTGACCAAAACCTGGGTGGCATTCTAGAGTCCCCAAGAGGTTAACGGGGAGTCAGAGAAGCCATTGCACCAGGCCGGGTGGCATTTGTTTCTAAAAGGGGAGGGTATAGATAGAGAGCAGATGTGCATTTCTTTGGCCCATTCCAACATCTTCAACCCTATTAAAAGGCAAGTTACTGTTCCATTTGTGCTGGCCCAAACTGGCATGCCTTCTGGCTTCCCGCAGAGCTGGCTGCAGATCTTAGGAAATTACCCCCCCCCCCCCCCCGTTTGCTTTTACATCCATGCCATGGAAAAGCAGCAAGATTTTAAAAGGCTGGAAAAAGAGATCTTTGTTGCATTGTGAAAGCCACGGGCCCTCTGGGGAGTTCTTGTCCCATTGTGAAGAAGTGGTGAGCCCTCAGAGAAATGTTATGAGATAAGCTCGCTGTGAGAGCTTGAGTACAGCCGACAAAAGGTGGTATTTCTGGACAAGGCCTTCACTGGGACTGTACGTTGGGTTCTGTTACATAATGGTGATATCATGCGCCTGAATTTTCTGCAGTTACTCACTTTAATATAATAGTTAATTACAGAGTGTTCTGGCCATTTCAGGATTAAGGCTGTCTGAAATGTATACTGTGTTAAAATTGGCGTGGGGGGCAGGAGAGTACTCTAATTAAAAGAGCCATTTTGTTTTGCCAGCTGTGCAGCGTCTTAGAGGTCCTGTCGATCTGCATCTAAGCATTCTTTATTAATTTTGAAAATGTGGTTGATCGTGATAATTTTGACTCTCTGCAGCAACTCTTAAAAGCTTGGGTTGGCTACAGAGGTGCCAGGAGAAGTGCTTCTTTTCACAAAAGGCTGCACGCGGCTTTGATCCGTCTGCCAGGGAAAAGATCAGAAGGCAGGGCTTGGGGTTAAGGTGGACCCACAAGTGAAATGTGTTTTATTTCCTCAGGTCTAGAACTGGGAGTATCAAAGCTGGAAGCTAAGCTGGCATTTCTCTAGTTTAGCATTTTAGGTTCAAAGTGGAGTGGTGCTGGAACTACTGAAGGTGATGGAGCTATTGGCGCTGTGGTCCCTGCCTCAGGGCATCTTTGGTTGCAAGCTGCAGGCGGGGCCCTGCAGTTCCAAAGAAGTAATACGAAGCCCTCCGCATGGCCGCTCCTAGGACAGGTCCTAAGCCGATAACATTTTTTGCCCTGCTGGATCAGGCTGCGGCTCCATCTCATCCCACATTCTCTTCACGCAGCTGCCATCTCACAGTCCGTGTGGAAACCGCCAGCCACTGCCCACATCGTGTTCTCCAGCAATGGCAGTGCCCAGGCACACCAATGCTCATGACGGCCTGTATTCACGAGGATGGGCAGCTGTATGGCCCACAAACCAGTCCCTTCCCCTTTTGAAGCCATCCAGGGTGGTGGCCACCTGAGACAAGTGCCTGTGGGCTGTGGGAAGGCCGCCAGAGGGGAGGATGCTGGTGTCCATCTCTGTGAACGCCTGTTCTCTGCATGACTCTGCCTCCTTCAGGGGTAGGTAGTCTTTTTGTGCTAGGAATGATGCATCTGATATCGGGACCCCCAAGTGGAGGCAGCCTGCTCTGGGCTTGCACCCTTCCGGGGGAGCTGATGCTTGCCACTGCAGACCCCAGCCCCTTCCAGGCATAAGAGTGAAGTGTCCCTCCATTCAGAAGTTACGGAGAGCTCAGCTGTTAGGAATTGGGCGGATTGTGCGCTAGCGTTTCCAGCACCTCCACTGTCAGCGTGATGACTGACGCCCTCACTTGTGGCTCTTGCACCCGATTTCTTGCCTTCGATTCAGCAGTGGCGCATGGGGTTAGAACTGTGAGAGGGAGCTGAGCCATGTGTCCCAGCTTCAGAAGTTACAGGGTTAACACTGGTTCGGAGGCCCAAGAAATCCCTTGTGTCTGTGGCTGCCGCGCATGGCATCGGCACTGCCCCTTCCTGGAAGGGTCAAGGCGAGGGATGTGTTTGGCTGTTCTCCTTCGGGTGCGAGCATCTCCCATCCCCGTGGCCTTGAGCGCTCAATCACTGGCCTGTGTGTCATTTCCCCCTGCATGTGTGTTCACGACTTGGTGAGGCTTGAAGGACCGAACAGCCTTCCAGTGGTCATCTGACATCTGTTTTCTTGGTGCTAATGGTCCAATCTTGCTGGAATCTGCAGGGACACAGGCGAGCCTTTGAGCGTGGCCAGGGGGTGGGCGCACTCTGAGCATAAGCAGCCTCTAAGAGGTCTGGAAAAAGAGAATCTTGCAAGTTGACAGCAGGCTGAATAAATGAGCTCTCAAACAGAGCACCTTAACACTTACAGAATTGTGATGGCCCCCTGCTGACCCCAGGGCTCTCTCCTAAGTAAATGGAAATTTTGAACCACGGGGAAGTTTTCTCCCGGAAAGCAAGCACATGATCTCATGCTCACGTTCTTAGAACTACCTAAGAGGCATCTGGTTAATATACATGATGGATTTTTTAATTTCTTTTTTTTTTGTGGGGGGGAGGTTTTTTTATATTCTTCCTAAGATATTTTTGTGCCACAGCAATAATTAATTTCAATTACTGTTGGTTTAATTAGACAGCTTTTCTCTGTTGTTTGATAGCCACATTGATCTTTTGAGAAGCAAAATGTAAGCTTTAAGAAAAACACAGCGAAGTATATCATGGATGCAGTTTATGTTTTGCTTTTCTGTGCGATAGAGATGGAATTAGCTGGAGGGATTGGAATTCGTTTTGTCTGACTTTGAATATGCTTCTCTCCTAAAAATTAATTGCATGTTAATAGAATTGGTGGTTCCCCCCCCCCCCGCCATGTAGAAAACAGACTGGGTCACAGGCTTCGTGCTGAGAGCAGAGGAATATTTCAGATGTCCTGGTCCAAATGCGCAAGTATTTGGCAGCTTCAGGTTCCTAGTCAGCAGTATCATTTCTCTGGCGCATTGGGGTCTAGGATTGTTTCAGCTCAGGGTATGTCCAAGCCAATACTCATCACAAAAAATGCCTATCCACATCAGAATTTTAATCGATCCCTTTGTTTCCCATGTAAAATGTGCATTTATGTCCATGTTGACTCGTGCAGTTTCATTACCCCATGGTTTGGGGTGGTGGTGGTTGTTGTTGGTATGTGTTTTTTTGGTTTGTTTTTGAAGGAGCTGTTTGGGAATTACTTCATCTCCATGGTGAGACCTGCAGTGGGCATTGCTCAGGCCAATCTCTCTCCCTCTCCGGCATGACCGATGGAGACCCCTCCGTCATGTAAACACAAGACGCCCCAAATTATGCCATTGCTTTTCCGTAGAAGAGGAGCAGTTCCTAAGAGGAGCATGGAACTTCAAACTTTCTTTGAGTTTGCTTCTGGCCACGGGGCTTTCTGTGAGTCCAGTGAGCCATTACGCAAATGTTTGTATGCGCATGGACACTCATAAATGTGCTGTGTGGTCCAGAGTAAAGCTCAAGGAAACAACAGCACTGCGCCATCATCTCCTTTTTATTTTTTGTTTTATTTTATTTTATTTTGGATATTTCTAGGCCATCCATCACTTTTGGGATATTGACTGGTGCTAGTTTGGGGAATGGGAAATAACCTCATGGGAAGTGCCCATGGTATAAGGGACATTAGGGACTCTTTTAGCAAGAAGAATGTTAGTTTGCTGGAGCCTTGGATAGCAGGCATATTCTTTTGGCCTGAAATATTTCAGTGATACAGAATATAAAGGAACTGTGAATGAATCTATAGATAAGCAGAGGTAAAGAGTGTCTAAGATGATGGCTATTTTGATTCCTCTTTTCATACAGCATGAACCAGTTGCAAAGCTAATAAAGAGGGAGTCTTGTGGCTCTTAAAACAGTAAAACCTTTATTAAGGCATATGCTTTTGCAAACTGTACAGGGCACTGTGTCAGGCATGGTAATGGCTCTTGGCCAGAAGACATCTGTGACTCTTCATAATAAAGAGATGTGCGACAGTGGTTCTGTTTGAAGCAAACTGTAGTTAATCAGTTAATGAAAATATGTCCAATTGAGCAGGCAAATAGCAGGCGATATGAAATCATTAGCAGAGCCTTGCTTATACTTGAACTGGCTCTTCTCCAGTGGAACTTTCTTTGTAATCTCCAAACCAAGAGAAGAGAAGAGGAAATTTTGTATGCCTTTCTAATGGGTCTCTGCAAGAAGCAGTAAAGAGTTGGTTTGGACAAGGGTGACTGAACATGAAGATGAAAGTTTATTAAAGGTTAATAAACCTTTATTTATTAACCTTTATTTATTAACCTGTCCTGCCTTTCCAATTTCCAATAACTCCTCAAGGCAGCTAAAATCAATAATATAAAATAATCCATGGAAAAGTCCAAGGCACCATATGAAACAGTAAAAACCACAGACAGTAAAAGCCAGAAACCCACCCCCCCACAAATCATGGCAGCAAACAAGGCAGAAGTTTGCATAAAAAAGAATTTTCAGCCTGAGAGCAGTTAACTGAAAGAGAAGGTGATGCGCAGTTCTCCCAGGGCAGGGTATTCAGCCTTTCCGTATCACAACTAAAATTCCCTTTTGTGTGTTCCCACCTTTAATTGGCTTAGGCCAATGCATCCGGAAGGTCTGGAAAGCTTTGTGCCTGTTTGGTTGCTCTCTCCCAACCCTGACCCCATGAGCGCTCTTGCAAAAGACAGGAAGGGGACATTCAGAGCCGAAAAACACATTATCTTGCCAGATCTCACTGTTACTTGAATAGGGCTCGTGCCTCAATTGCTGTGGATCCTTTTGTGGTGGTGAAAATTTTGGCACCTGTTCTGTGTTGAGGCAAAGGCTTTCTGCCTTTCTGCGACCCAGTCACCCAAACCCCTCTTTCAGGTGCTTCCCAGGTATCCTCCTTTTGAGGAGGGAAGGCATGCTGAATCGGTGGCCATTCCTTTGTCTGGAAATGATGTATGCAAAAGTTTGGTTTACTCAGAAGCGGCTGGTGGGCTTGGAGGAACCGGAAGGCCATGAAACGCAGCGGAGCCATCCGAAGGAGCTAGTTGTCCTGCCCCTTTATGTGTCTGCCTTACGCAAAACACATCCCTTGAGGGCCATTTACAAGCAAATTGGAAGAGCATGTGAGAATTAGAGAAATAGAGAGTAATTTTTATTGTTGGATTCTTTTTGAATTAACGCATTTTTCAGTGTTGATGAATATATGGAAAAATGAAATTACACCGCTGTCCTGCCGTGTCTCCAGTGTGACAATAAATCATTTTTTTCCCCTTTTAAAATGTCTGGCCCTGTAATTTATGTTTGCTTAGACCATTACTAAATTCGTAGTAGGTGTTTTAGTTGGCAAGCATTCTTCCAGGGATTCAGAGAGCTTTTAAAAATACTGTGCTTTTGTCCTTGGCCAAAATGAAGTGTGGAAAATCACATATGTATTTTTTGCTAATTGCGAAAACAAGGTTGTTTCTGCTTTCTTCTGCAGTAGTTGTACCTAGCCCATTCAAGTCAGCCTTGTGGCTTAGATTCAATCAAACCTTGAGTGCAGTGTTTTTAACAGGAAAGGCTTTTGAAGTAAGACCTGCTTTTTGTGGCAGTGAAGAATTTATGCAGCTGTGATTAAGGCTGATATTTTTTATCGTTGGGCATGAACATCTGGAGGCTTTTCTGAAAATGTGACACTGATTTACGTTTTGTACCTATAGGAAAGGCTGTGCACCCTCGGCGTTGAGGAGAAATGCATTGCACAGATTTCTCTATTAATGGCCTGGAGCAAATTAGCAAGACTTTGCTGGAAGCAGTTGCCATAAATACTAAAAGAGATGGTAGCAGGTGTTCTGTGGATATTGAACAAACTCTAGAGCACAGCTTCTCAAGTCCTGTTCCAGAGCATGCTGAGGTCCCCTGGAAACCTTTCAGAGGTGCTTCAGTGACATGACCAGTGCATTGCTAGGTGCTGTTGCCTCTGACTTAAGCAACCCTATGAATGAGAGTCCTCCAAAACATCGTATCCTTGGCAGCACTGCTCAGTTCTTGTAAACGCACGGCTGCAGCTTCCTCTATGGAGTCCATCCATCCATCTCACCTTTGGTCTTCCCCTCCTTCCTCCCTTGCATGACGGCCTTCTCCAGTGAGTCTTGCCTCCTCCGCATGCGCCTGAAATACGACCGCTTGGTTTTGCCATTTGCACTTCCAGGGTAACTTCTGGCTTGCTTTGATCTCTGAGCCACGGGCTTGTCTTTCTGCCAGTCCACGGGATTTGGAAAGCTCTCCTCCAGCCCCATCCTTCAAAGTTCTTGTCAGAGTTCTTCGCTGCTCAGTAATGCCACAAAAACTTTGGTGTGCCACCTACAGTTGTGGTCCTATCTAGGTTTCGGCAAAAAACCATCCCATAACTCCCAGCATCCCCAGCCGGGGAATAAAGCATGACAGGAACACTGCTTCAAAATGCATTGTTTGTTTGTTTAAAGTTTTTATATGCCCTCCCAATACTAAACGTCTCTGATCGGCTTACAAAAAACAAAAAAATAAAACAACGATACACAACAACCAACATACAACCCACTGCATCTGATAATGATGATAAAACCAATTAACTGTTAAAATAGTGGGAAAATACAAAGGTCTTTATCTGACGCCGAAAAGAGAGCCAGTGTGGTGTAGTGGTTAAGAGCATGGACTGGGACTCAGAGGACCTGGGTTCTAGTCCCCGCTCAGCCATGGAGCCAGCTGGGTGACTTTGGGCCAGCCACAGACTCTCACGCCAGCCTACCTCGCAGGGTTGTTGTTGTGGGGATAAGATGGAGGAGGAGATGTAAGCTGCCTTGAGCCCTTTGTAGGAAAAAGGCAGGATATAAATCGAAAAATAAATAAATAATAAATAAAATGAAGTGACGGCACCAGGCGAACCTCCCTGGGGAGTGTGTTCCACAGTCGGGGCGCCACCGTTGAAAAGGCCCTTCTCCGAGTCGCCACCCTCCTGACTTCCTTCAAAGAGGGATCCCAGAGAAGGGCCTCTGCCCCTGATCTCAAGGGGTGGGCCAGCACACAGGGAAGGAGGTGCTCCTTCAGGTATGTTGAAATGTATATGCCAACTCATTTTCTAAAAAAGCTAGAAGAAGAACTTTAAAACCAGTACAATATTAGACCATTATTCAGTTATTTGCTATTCTTACTTGCTATTTTAACTGTTATATACTGCCCCATTCCCATAGAATCTGAGCAGTAAAACAACCACGTATTTCAAAGAGCTAGATTGAAACACTTTGTGAAAGCCAAGCAAGTGGGGCCCAGCTGTACTTCTTGAAGGTGTGTGCTGAATTGCTTTGAACAGATACGGCAAAAAGGCCTTCCATGTTTGCCTAGCAGGTGGGCCGCTGTGGATGACGGCACCCTTGGCAGGCCTTCTGGAGCTCCTATTGCCCAGGCAGGTTCGTCATGCAGTCCAGGTGCCTTTGACGGCCACCAGGTTGGGGAACACCGGTCCAGATCAGTGGTTTTCAGCCACCAGGCTGCGGACTGGTGCAGGTCTGCCAGAGGTTTCCTGCCAGTCTGTGTGAGGGGGCACATCCCGCTTGCAGAGGACCAGTGTGGGGGCTGACTGTGCTCTACCACCTCTTCCTTGTGTTTGTGGGGGGGGGGGGGGCCCCGGGTCCCGGGGGGGGGGGGGGGGGGGGGTGGCGTTTTTCCCCCCCTCTTCCCTGGGGTTGGGGGGGGGGGGGTGCCAGTGCTCCTGGTGGGGCAGGGAGGGGAGTGATGGCTTTTAGTTTCTGCCTCAGCGCTCCTCAAGGTGGATTTCCTGTTTTAGCCAGTCCCCAGCAGTGGAAAGGTTGAAAACCAGTGGTCTGGATGAAGTACTGCAGAAGTTGAGGGAAAGAGGCCCAGCCTCCCCCCATTCCGGCCCCCTGGCAAGTCTTTTTTCCCCTCTTCTCCAAGGTGGGTGGCGTGGCCTCTCTCATGGCTGGGGCTGTGCTTGGCATGCGGCACCTCAGCCTCCAGGTCGCAGGAGAGGAGCTGGGGCTCCAATGATGTGGCTCTGGACCATGCACCCCGAAAGATGCGCTGTGGAGAACACACTGCATCTGAATTGAAAGCATCTCTTTAAAAGCCTTTCTGTTCATTTTTCTAATTCTTTAGAACTGCTTTGCCGTCAGCTAGCGGCTTTTGCTGAGGCTGCTGGGTTCAGTGTAGGAAAGCTGCTCACCTGGGACACATGGGGGCTTGGCATCCACTGCAGGTTGCTGAACTGCGCAGCCGCAGCAGTGGAGGCACAGCTGGTGGCCCTTTGTGCATACAAGTGATTCAGACTTATGGGCTCCAAGCATGTCCCCGCACCCCAGCCTCCGGGCTCTCTGTGCTTTCTAACCATAATAACTTGTCCCGAACTCAGTGCTGCTTTCTTTCCCTTATTTTTAAAAAAATGCAAGAAATGTTAAATATATACCTCATCTGTCTTTGTAAACTCCAAGTACCTTGCAACATTTTTTTCA
Organism: Varanus komodoensis; assembly: GCF_004798865.1. Classification (NCBI taxonomy): domain Eukaryota; kingdom Metazoa; phylum Chordata; class Lepidosauria; order Squamata; family Varanidae; genus Varanus; species Varanus komodoensis. Next base: position 12,104,858 of record NW_025335587.1, read on the forward strand.
AGGGCTTCTTTCTCACTAAAGATCTTCCTGTCATCTCAGTTCTGTTCCTCCCTCAGTTTCAAAACTTAAGCAAAAATCTCCGCTGAAAATAACCCAGCCTCCCCTTCTGTCCCGGCAAACTTTCTCTGGGCCAGAACCTCTGTGGTGTGGGCTTAAAATTTGGAGATGGTTAAGAATGTTATAGGGCAGTGACAGTCACGGGGCAGTGTCATGCCTTCCCCTCCTGTCTTAATTTAATATTGAGCCTTTTGGAGTGGCAGGATAGATGTACTCTTAACTCACTTTCTAGAACTGTTTCAAGTCTGAAATGCTGCTTTGAAGTGCCTGGAAAGGGCAAAAAGTTCTCATATCCAAACCCCCTAGAAGTCTCTCTTATTTTTCAAACCCAGTTCTTCTCCCTCATCATCCAACAAACACTTGGATTAAATTGGATGCGCAGTATTGAATTAACCCAAGTTACATGATGGAGTGCTTTGTCCAGCTCACCTGTGGGAGTTGAGGCACTGTCATCTAATTTCCATAGCTTGTTTTTCTTCAGGAAGTCCTCTCCACATCAGCTCATTGCGGAGGAGTGCCCCAGCCTCTGCCAAAGATGCGGCCCTTTTCTTCGTGAAATCATTGATAGGGCCGGCTCGGTATTCTCTGTCCCAGGAGTGGGCGGTGTTCTGGCTGGCACCTCCCATCATCTCTAGGCGGGCTGTGATGGGAGTTGTAGGCCTAAATTCCACAGAGCTGCAAGATGCCTGTCCGCGCTCTCCACTCACTGGGTTTCTGGGTTTCTCCAGGGTTTCATGCTGGTCTGGAGACCTTCTGCATGCAACGCTGGTGTGCTTCCCCTCAGCCGTATCCATTCCCTGACCGTTTTCAGCGCTACCCATTGAATTCTGAGACTGAGAGCTGGGATTTGGACTGGACCCCCAAAGCTGCAGTCCAGCTCTGTGCTGAGGAGGAGGCTGGGGTGCAACTCAGTTCTGCACCATTTCCCTACATGCATGGAGAGTAAGATATACTGCAGGTTTCCCCTACTTCTGCGGATTACAGGGGAAGGGGCAGAGCGGTGGCTGTGCTGTCCTTTAGGTGGCCAGTTTTTCATCCTGTCTTCTTCTCAATGGCAGACTCAGAAGAGTATTTTGGAAGTGGTCTGGAAAGCTTTGCCTTAGCTGAGCTGCAAATGAACAACCCGCATGCCATATTAGATTGCCTGGCGCAGAAACATATCCTCATTGTGTGTCGTGCAATTTTCCCCCCTGGGTGTGTTCAGAATATTTGGTGTTCCTGCAGAGAAAATAATCATGCATTAGAAAAAAAATCTAAGGCTTTATTTAGTTGATTTTGAAACCAATTAAAGGAAGATTGGCTTTTCTTCCTCTTGTAAACACACATTTAGATTGCTTAAAATAGATGGAACTTGCTCAGCTGAGTTAAAGATAATACTGCCTGCCTCCTGTGAATGCGTATTGAGGTAGCTTCATCTTGCTCCTTTGAGCTTTCAGACTGGCCTGGAAGGTGGAAATGAATGAATGAATGAACGGGTGGTGTTTGGGTGTCAGGTTCAGTTTGCTTGGATCCTGCTGTGGCACGAAACGCGGGCTTTTCCCCTTGCAGCTGCAGCCTTGCTTGCTGCCACCCAGCAAAGCTTTCGTCTCAAGGCAAGGTGACTGCCTTAAAAGGCAGCTCCATTCCTGCATTCAGGTCAGGTGCCTTTTAAATGTTTTATCCATAGGGGGAAAAGTACCTCCGAGGTGAGCAGCAAAGCCTGGGAATTTACGGATCGAAACAGCGTCTTTATGTGGCCTCAAAGGCTGTCGGAAGGATGTGTGGTTATGGTGGCGGAGCTTCCCGAGAGCTTGTCTCTCGCCTGCCATCCCATCAGCCCTTCATAACCCCGCAAGTTAAGCCAGTGTCATTCCCACGTGGCAGACAAGGGTTGTGGTTGGGTGGCAGTGGCTTGTTCGTTTGTTTGGGTTTTTTTGGTTATCATGTGCTGCCAACTATCCCAACAGGCATCTCTGGGCAGCTTGCGACAATAGTCAAAACACAGCTCTTAAAAACAGCAAAGCATTAAAAAAAAAACCCATCATCCAAAACAGCAACAGTGGCATAGTGGCCACTTAAGATAATAAAAATAGTGAGTTAGAGGGACAGCTGTATATGCCATTAACATTAAATAAGTTAAAATCAGTTCTTCGAATGCCTGATAAGGAGAAATGTTTTTGCCTGATGCTGAAAAGGGAATAGTGTTGGGGTCAGGCGGATCTCTCCGGGGAGCCTATTTCGTAAGTGGGGGGCAGTTGCCAAAAAGGCCCTTTGCCGTCCCCCTCACTCCTTTGAGGGATGGCTTTTTTGGAAGGACCTCTTGCTCAGATCTGAATTAATCTTAATCTGCTGCCTGTGTTTATCTAAGAAGCTCTGAGTGAGGAATGAAGTGGAACTGTTGTAGGTGTTGGTGTCCTCCTAGGTTCCTCGGAGTGCTCACCTCATAGCTTGAGGTGCACGAGTGCTCCTCAGTCCTTACTGAAGTGATGCCAAGCAAAATCAGAATGCTGTTGTTCTGTTGGATTTATTTCCTGCTTTCCCCCCATCTTGCGAGGAACCAAAGGTGGCTTATATAGTTCTCCTTTCCTCCCTTGTTATTCTCACAACCAGAAAGCTGTGAGGTAGGTTAGGTGGAGAGTCTGTAACCGGTCCAGGAAGCCTCATGGCTGAGCAAGGACTAGAGATGGGACCAGTCCCAGCTCAGCCCTTTCACCCACCACCACACCACACCAGCTTTCCCCAAGGATATGGGGCTCTTGTTGCTGTCGTATGAAGTGGCCCTTGGGAGTCAGTTCCAGTTTGTCAAGGGCCACTTCAGCCATATTAAGAAGTACATATCATGTACTTCTTTGGTTCTTCTTCGTGGTCCCCGTGGCTCTCCCGTGTGGGGTGGGGTATTCAGCTGCTCAGAACAGCCATCTGAGCCTTTCTGGAGCAGAGCCGACCTTTAGGTGGGCGCGCTCCAGGTGTGGACTCCCACTTGCCTCTTGGTTCCTGCAGTGACTCAAAGCATCCAGTCATCCCCATGGCGAAGATCCTACAAGTAAGCACATAACTGAATAAAAATACTCACTCTGATGCTGAGCAGAGCTTCTCTTCTTTTCTTTCCCCCCTCTTTCCGATCCTCTCCGCTTTCTCCTTTCATTTCGTTCTCCCGTCTTCAAGGCCTCCTTCACAAAGTGTCCCTGCCATCAGGGGATGCTGCCTCCAACCAGCAGGCCTTCTGATTGCCTCCCTAGTCCTGCATCTGCTCAGGAGTTTTTCTGTGCCCTTGACACAACCTGCCACAGGACAGCTGCTGCTACGCTCTCCTCCGGGTCGCCATTTGCCACCTTGAAGGTATTGCCATGAACACAGGGATACCAAATGCACACACCCCATTTGGAGTGGCCGAAGCCAGATTAGGATGTTACAGCACCCTTTCACATGCTGTCGAAACCTCGTGAGGTCCAGTTACCGGAACCTAGTACAGTACCAGGTTGGGCAGGTTTGCTGCTTGCTTTTCACCATCCCCTTCCAGCAACTTCTTTCAAGGCATCGTCCTGAAAAAGATCCTCCAGAAACCCAGCAGTCCCAGCCATCACCCACCCCTACTAACCAACTAACAACCCATCTTCCGGCTAAGACTACCACCGTTTCAACTCGTCCTCTGTTTCCCCTGTCCTTATTTGACTGGTTTTGACCCTAAAGGCAGTTGTCCCATCAGTCTGCATGGTTTTGTTGTTTTTTATTTTAAATCACGTTTTTATTGTTACTGTTTGTTACCACTCTGGGAACACATATCTATATTGGGGTTGTACAATATAAATAACGTAGATAGATAAATTATGAGTTGTCAGATCTGTATGCTATTGGCACCCTGACTATGAACTGCCCTTAAGAGTGTATCCGTGAAGAAGGCTTGAGAAGAGACTCCAGCCTGTGAACACCCACGCCTGGAATTGTTAATTTAATATAGGTTTTTAAATACACAATTTTGAATCTACAGCCTGTTTTTGGAAGTCTTGGTGGGTCCTTGCTCATCATAACACTTGGTAAACAAATCAAACCTACCTGTCCAGTCTGTTGACATCAGGGGGTGTGGATGAAATCAACAACATTATGTTGAATTAGTAACTATATCAGGTATGTGAAAACTTGACCTATTTGACAGTGTGCGGCATGCATTAGTACACTGCAGCCCTCTAGCAAATCCTTTTCTGAATGTACTAAACATCTAAACCTTCCCACCCTATTGTAAACAGGACGGAGGTGCCTGGAGCACCCGGGATTTATCAGTGCTATTAAAGGAAAGAACACGGTGCTGCCGGTGTAAGGACACGTGCTTAGCAGATCTCTTCTTGACTAGCAGCGTTAAACAACGCACACTCCCGAGTAGGGGTTTATGAAATTAATGTGTTTTTAGTTGAATATTTTACGCAGAGCGTAATTCCTTATTAAGCAAAAAGTTGGATTAATCTAAGCGATTAATCTAAGCCTAGGCATCTGCCCGAACCTTGCCGTGCATCAGATTTTAACTCGCTGTTTGGTTGAATGTCTCCGGATTTTTTGTTCGTAACGATTCTGGGAATTGTTTATCACAGTGACTGTTCAGGCAGTTGTGGGAGGGGAGGAGGACTTTTCTTGAAATGAAGTTACTGCTGCGGGTTGGGGTAGCTCTCCCTTCAGCTGTGGTTCGGCTCGCGTGTTGGGGACAGTGGCACAAGGACACGTCCCCACCATCCTCAGCAAGGCTGCATGCGTCTTCTCGTTTTCTCATCTCTCCCGAGACCGGATACAGTGATGCCTGACCAGCAGAGGCAGCCGGGGACACTTCTGCCCTCAATGAAGTTACCGGGAGGAAGAGATGAAATCCTCACATGGTTCCCTCCATTACCCTGAGCTGTTCAGACACCAGTATGAATTGTGGAGGCTTCCCAGTGCCTGGATGCGGCCTGCTGGCTTCCAGTTGACCATCACCATCCAGCTGTCATTCATCACCCTTAATGATCCCTTGTGTTAGATCAGGACCAGAAGACTAATTCAGGTTGTCCTACCCCAGTATCCTATTTAGGTCATATATAGCCTATGTTTTCCCAGATCTGCCCTGGATTGTTGAGCATGTTAGAACGATCAAGGCTTATTTGGGGAACAATATGTTTGCATGTATCCAAGTAGCACCTTATAGAAAGAAAAATAAATTCCTGATGGTGCAAGAAATACGCATGGAAGGATGAGTGCAGCATTTGCTAAACCAAGGGTGTCCAACCCGTTCAGCACTTGGGGATGAATTGGAAATCTATAGTGTGGCCCAGAGGACCATGTTGTAATGCCACCAGTTTAAAATGCGCTTATCTCTGCAAACTTATCTCAGCAATGCCTATGCATAAAAAGCCCCTGCATTCCTGATTTAAAGCCATGGTTTTCAGTGGGTGGCAGATCTTTCTAAAGGGAGCTGCGGATTCTTCTTGGTCCATGCATGGGGTGGGGGTGGGGAGTAGCACTTGTGCTGCTTGACTTGCTACAGTTGACCAAAAAGCAGGTTTACCTTTCCCCTTGCCCAAGCAGTGCATGTATCCTCGCCTCCTTTCTCTCTTTGAAGCAACTCTTTATCTTTGGGTTCCATCCTTGGCGTGTATAAGACACATCACAGGTCTTTTCCTTTTGGCATTCATCCATCTGGGACAAGCCTGGCTACCTCTCTTTCTTAACCTCTGTTACATTGATGGGAAAGCCCTGCACTTTAATTTCGTGGGTTCAGAGAACTTCTGTGTTCGTCCACTTACAGTGCATCATGCTTTGAATGCTGTCCAGGAACAACAGGTAGCATCGAATACAGCAGCTCATACTCTACATTGGACTGGTTGTCGCCTGGGTTTAATGAGCTTCACTGGGTCTCTCCTTTTCTGAGTCCAGTTCAGTGTGTTGGAGTTCATCCTATAAAGTGCCACATGATCTGGGTTTCTGCAGGGCCTTAATCCCCCATAGCATGCTGCCCATGTACTCTGGTACTCTTCACTGCCCCTTCTTCAGGTGCCTTCACTGGCAAGGGGGCCTTTTTTGTAGTGGTGCCCAGTTTGCAAGTTCTTTCTTCAGGAACATTGCCATGTCTCCCATGACAATATTCTGCTGGCACCAGTCCATTTAAATTTCCCAAGGTTCTTCCTAGCTGAGGATTGTAAAAGACTAGACCACGTCGATGGGGACTTTGCTATTCTTTTAATGCTTCTTGGTGTTTTGAATGTCTAAATTGTGAAAAATAAAGAAAAAGGAGGCTCATAATTATACATGTGTGTGTCTGCACTTTACAAATAACAGGTATGACAGGTCCCTGCTCCAACAGGCTTACAATCTACAATAATCACAGGGAACCAGCAAGAGCAGGGTGGAGATGGAGGCAGGGGAGGGGTACGCGATAATTTTAATTAGAAACCTTGGTGGAGTTATGATAAAGTAATACTCACTAGCTTTCAGTAGTTGCCAGTTGCTCGAGGGACCCAGGAAAAGGTAATGGATGGCGACTGCTAACTGTTGGGGAGCTGCAAATCCAGAGGAGCAGGAGAAGTGCCTGGAAAGGGGTGGGGTGGAATGGAACGTGACAGGATGCAGAGGGGCGGAGAGGGGAGGTGGGCACTGTAAAATCCGAAGGAAGCACCTCCAGCAGGGTCAGGAGGCAGAGCAGTGCCAGCTCCTGATCCATCCACTCAGGCACGCACAGGCTCGTCAGGCTTCTTTGGCAGCCAGTTTATTTCCCCCTTGGCTTTTCTTCGCATAGTTGTGGTTGTCACATGCCGTCAAGTCATCTCCAACTTTAGGACAACCTTCTGAATAAGCACCCTCCAAGGAGTCCTGCCCTTGACCGGTCTTGTCAGCAGAAGGCTGGGGCTTCCTTGGTGGAATCAGTCCATCTCACAGTTGGTCTTCCTCTTCTTCGCTCTAGCAAGATGGTTTTCTCTAGTGAGTCTTGCCTTCTCATGATGTGCCCAAAGATGGGCAGTTTCAGTTTTGTTATTTTTGCTTCCAAGGAATATTCTGGCTTGATTTGGTCCAGGACACCCTTGCTGATCTTTCTGTCCTTCAGGGATATTCACAAAGCTGTTCAGCATGTTTCAAATGCGTACATTTTATTTTCCTCCTTTCTTCACTGTCCAGCTTCACACCCATCCACATTGATCAGGAATACAATAGCGTGGATGATCTTGGCTTCGCTCTCCCTTGAAATAGCCTCACAGTTGATGCGCTTCTCTAGTTCCTTCATCCTGCCTTTCCAAGTCTCAGTCATCTTTGAATTTCTTGGCTGCCTGAATTCCTCTGTCTGAATTGATGACAGCTAAGGTATGCAAACCTTCCACAATTTCAATTTCTTCTTTTCTGACCTGAAAGTCATGCAGTTCTTCTGCAGTCATTATTTTTGTTCTCATAATGTTCCCTTGCAGTCCCATCTTGCGCTTCCTTCTTCACCTTCATCAGGAGTGGTTTCAGCTCATTGCTACTTTCTGCCAGTGCAATGGCTTCATCTGCCTATCATAAATTAGTGATGCCTCATCCACCAATTTGCACTCCTTCCTCTGATCCTAATCCAGCTTTTCTCATGCTGTGTCTTCATACAGATTGAACAGATAGGGAGATTAAGTGCACCCTTGCCTGGCACTTGCATGTAGGCTATCGATCTTCTCTCCTCATCCTGTCCTAACCATAGCTTCTTAGCTGCAATGGAGATGGCGCTCGCTTTTTTCAGAACCGTCCGCTGACTGCACGGTCAAAGGCTTTGCGGTAGTCTGTGCAGTGCACAGTCGTCTATGGAAAGTCTTTGGTGCATTCCACTAGCCACTGTATAGTTGCAGGATGAACCTGACTCCCTCTTCCATTTCAGAATCCTGCTTGAACGTCAGGCATTTCTCTCTTCGTACTGGGCAAAATTCTTCCTTGCAGCTCCTTGAGCATCACTTTGCTTGCGTGGGAGATTAATGCAGTGGTCCTGCGGTTATTGCACTCTTTTGCGTCTTCTATTTATTTATTTATTAAAACATTTCTATGCCGCCCCTTGCCGAAGCCTCGAGGCGGCTCACAGCATAGAATAAAATACACAATAAATTAAAACAATAACAATTAAAATATATGCATTAGAATAAAATAAGCCACCCTGGCCAAATAAAATTCAATAGTATTAACATTTAAAATGCTGCTTAAATAAAAAGGTCTTCGCCTGGCGCCGAAAAACAAATAACGATGGCACCAGGCGGACCTCTCTGGGGAGCGCATTCCATAGATTGGGCGCCACTGCTGAGAAAGCCCTCCTCCGAGTAACCACCCTTCTAATTTCCTTCACTGAGGGCTCCCGGAGGAGGGCCTCTCCCGCTGATCTCAGGGGGCGGCTGGGCATATATGGATGTAAGCGCTCCTTCAGGTAACCAGGACCCAAGCCGTTTAGGGCTTTATAGGTCATCACCAACACCTTGAATTGGGCCTGGACTTCAATGGGGAGCCAGTGAAGCTGACAGAGAACTGGAGTCATGTGAACATAACGTCCAGTCCCCGTCAGCAGCCTGGCAGCTCTATTTTGAACTAATTGAAGTATCCGGACCGTCTTCAAGGGTAGCCCCACGTAGAGCACGTTGCAGAAGTCAAGACGGGAAGTCACCAGTGCATGAGTCACTGTTGCGAGGCAGTCGTACTCCAGATAGGGGCGCAGCTGATGAATCAGCCGAAGCTGGAGGAAAGCGCTCCTCGCCACTGCTGTTACCTGAGCTTCAAGTGAAAGCTCCGGGTCGAGGAGCACTCCCAAGCTGCGGACCTTATCCCTAGGAGGGAGTGCAACCCCATTCAGGACAAGGTTCAATTCACCTTCTCCGAAGCCTGAACTGCCTACCAACAGGACCTCCGTCTTGTCTGGATTGAGCTTCAGTTTATTGGCCCTCATCCAGCCCATTACCTCGGCCAGGCACCGGTTCAGTACAGCCACTGCCTCACCTGGATTGGTGGAAAATGAGAGGTAGAGCTGGATATCATCAGCGTACTGATGATTCCGCAGCCCACACCTCCTGATGACCTCTCCCAGCGGTTTCATGTAGATGTTGAACAGCAAAGGGGGCAAAATGGACCCCTGCGGTACTCCATGGCATAGCTGCCATGGCGCAGAGCCATAGTCCCCCAGCACCACCTTCTGGAACCGGCCATTGAGATAGGAGCGGAACCACTGCAAAGCAGTGCCTCTGACCCCCAATCCCGCAAGCCTATCCAGAAGGATACCATGGTCGATGGTATCGAAAGCCGCTGAGAGGTCCAGGAGAACCAACAGGGACGCACTCCCCCTGTCTTTCTCCCTGCACAGGTCATCGTACAGGGCGACCAAGGCAGATTCAGTACCGTACCCGGGTCTGAAGCCGGACTGAAATGGGTCCAGATAATCAGTTTCATCCAAGAGTGCTTGGAGTTGTCCCGCCACCACTCACTCTAACACCTTGCCCAGAAACGGGATGTTGGCCACTGGTCTATAATTAGTGGCCATCTCTGGATCCAGTGACGCCTTCTTCAGGACCGGTCGGACTACCGCCTCCTTTAAAGGGGCAGGCACCCGACCCTCCCTCAGAGAAGCGTTAACCACTTCCAAGATCCAGGTTCCAATCCCGTGCTTGGAATCCTTTATTAACCAAGACGGGCAAGGGTCCAAAAGGCAAGTGGTGGGACGTACTCGTCCAAGCACCTTGTCCACATCATCGGGCCGCAGTAACTGAAATTCATCCAATAATTCTGGACCAGACGGTAGCATTGGTGTCTCCCCTAAGACCTCTGACTCAATAGTGGAATCCAGCTCGTGACGAATCTGAGCGATTTTCTCCCTGAAATGCCTGGCAAAGTCGTCACAGCGGGCCTTTGAGGGTGGAATCAGATCTTCTTTCGGGCCTGGACGAACCAGGCCTTGCACCACCTTGCCTTGTGAGGAGGCAATGGAAGTGGGAAAAAATCTCTTTTTCGCCTCCCTCACCACCACAGCATAGGCCCAATAGTGGGCTCTCAAGTGTGTTCGGTCAGATTCATCCTGTGATTTCCTCCACCTACGCTCTAGCCGTCTCCCAACTCGCTTCATCGCCCTCAGTTCAGGAGTATACCAAGGGGAAGAGCAGGCTCTGCCCAGTGGGAGAGGGCGCTTAGGAGCGATCGTGTCTGCAGCCCTGGTCATCTCCCCGTTCCACAGTTCGACCAGAGCCTCGACAGGAGCACCCGTCTTGTCAGCCGGAAGCTCCCCCAGGGCTTTCAGAAATCCTTCCGGATCCATCCGGCTCCGGGGGCGGACCCACACAATCGGGTCCGCACCCTTACAGAGGGAGAGGTCACTCTCGAGCACAAACCTCACCAGGAAGTGCTCTGACCATGACAGGGGAGTCAAGCATAAATTCCTCACCCTCAGACCACCCTCTTCCTGCCCCATCGAGAAAACCAGGTCCAGAGTGTGTCCACGTTCATGGGTATTGGAACATAGAGTGAACGTTTCCAAGTCTGTGGGCTGGTGTTTTGTCTTCCGTATTTGTTGGCGCATTCTTGTTAAGATTGGCTGTAGCTTGGAACGGAACTGTTCGAACCGTCTCTATGCCGGGCGCTTCACTCTTTCTGAGCGCTTTCAGGGCAGCTTTTGCTTCACTTTCTAATATTGCAGGTTCTTCCTTATAGACTTCCTCTTCAAATGCATTGGCCATGTTTTCTCTCTTTTGTGTTGCTCTTCCATATATTGTTTCCACTTTCTCTTTATTTTCTCCCGGCCAGATAGTATGTTCTTCCACTTTCAGCATTCCTAATCTAGGTTCAATTTTGCATTTAAATTTTTGGATCTTCTGGAAGATGTATCTTGTTTGTCATCTTATTTTGTTTTATTTCTTTGAAATGGCCATTGTAACAGTTCTTTCTGTCTCTACAGGATAGTCCCTGGAAAGTTTCATTCAGGATTTTGACCCTATTTCTGTCACCTTTAGCTTTTGCTCCCTGCCTGTCCTTGGCTATTTCTTTCTTTTTGCCAGAGGAACTGTCTGTTGGCATTCTTTCCTAATAATATCTCTGGAATTGGTCCACAGTTTTTCTGGTTCCTGGTCAGTTGAGGTCAGTAATATGAACCCGTTCTTTATGTGGACTATAAATTCCTCAGGAATGTTATTTAAGTTGTATTTCGGCATTATGCTTTGGTTAGTGATCAGCTTTTCTCTGATTTGTAATATTAACAGTTCGTGGTCACTTCCACAATCTACTCCTGGTCTTGTTTTGGCTGCAGAAATAGAGCTTCTTCATCCTTTAATTCCATTCATGTGGTGCATTTGATTTCTTTGCTGGCCTTCTGGTGATACCCATGTGCGATACCCACAGTCATCTGATCAGTTGCCTGAAGTATTTATTAGCAATGAACAGATGGCTGGCTTTACAAAATTGTGTAAGTCGTTCTGCTTCATTTGTAGGCCAGATTCTCCCATTTGATTCTGCTTAGTTTTTTACTTTTGTGTTCCAGCCCCTTATGATGATAGCATGCCTTGTTTTGGTGTGTTATCAATTTCATCTTTGACATTGACATAGAAGTTTTCAATTTCTTCTCTGTTGGAATCTGTTGTGGGGCCATAGACTCAAATGATGGTTATGTTGATCAGTTTTCAGAGAATTCTGATTGGTATTATTTGGTCAGAGTTTGCATTCTAGCCCATGGCTGCCCATGCTTCATCTTTCCTTACTTCTCAAGATACTCCATTTCTTCTGAGCTTGTCATTTCCACATTTTGAGTTTGTCTGTCAGAAACTGTCCTATTCCAGTCCCCTTGAGTTTGCTCACACCAGGTGCTGGAATGTTTGGCCATTCCATTTCTTGCTTCGTGCTTTCCAGTTTGCCTTGATCCATATAATTTGTTGTGCAGCTTTGGACTTTCTGTTCATCTCTGTGAATTAGCGTCATTAGCGATAGCTAATGCTTCGACTCTGCCCTTCCAACTGGAGAGTCACATCTTCTGGAACTAACTCTTGTTCCATTCTGGATTGTTTCGTCTCAGGACTTCCAGGGTAAGAACTATTTGGAAGCAATTTGACTTTGCCTTCTTCTGTGCATTACTAACTAGAGTTAGCCTGAGCGCCATTGCCGTTTTCTGGGAAAGATCCTCTACCAGCGTCACCATGAACTCTCACTGCTGCCCAGGAGCTGCCCTTCAGGAGCTTTTGAGAGTCTGGTCTCCTGGCAGCTTTGCTCTGGGCTTTTTTGCCACTCTCAGCCCCCCTTGCCATGTTAAGGTGTGCATCCAAGAGGGGCTTTTCTTGGCCTACATAGCAGGAAAATTGGACTAGCTGGAACCCCCTCCCATTGCCTGTTTTTTATTTGTGGATTTGAGACTCAAAGTGGGGGTGGGGAGAGGGGAGACCCAGCTGTTACGTGAAATGCCATTTTGCCTCTTCCAATCCCAAGCATCCCTTTTTGCGAGACAAAATGTCAGTGTGCAAATGTTTTGGCTTTTCATCAAAATGCGGCTTTCTTCTGAGCTCACTGAGGATGCATATAATCAAATTAATATTCAGATAATCCAATCTTCTGGGCAGATTTTGCTTAATTCACCCATTGTTCAAATTAGGTATTTATGTACCATAATGTGTCTGTCTTTGATATTTTTGAACCTGGTCTTTTAAATTTCATGCCAGGGATCAGAGTTTAACAGTGTAATGCGCTAAAACCCAGAAGACTTCAAAGGCTGGATCTGTTGACTCATTATGATGTGATAAAGTTGGGACTTCGTTATCTTAACCATTCAACAAGCTCTAGTCTTTTGAAATTCTCTGGTTCTTAACTCACTCACATAAAAATTTTAGACACAATAAGTATAAAATACCAACAAATTGCGTATCTTCTTATATTTTCAGTGACACGTCACATGATTTAAAAGGTTAACTTTGGAAAGTTGATTGGAAATGGTAACATTTGCTCAACTATATATGAATATATTTAGTATGCTTAGTTAGTACAAGAGACCAAATGAAGCACCAGTCTGGTCTTGATTTTTATGTTGGGAACTTCCATTTACTCCACTGTTTTAATCACTTGGGAAAGGTAAATCCCAGGGTAAAAGTTTTAATCGCTTGGTCCTTTGAGTTGCCTAAAGAAGATGAATAGGTTTTGGTCATAATGCACTCCTTTCATACCAATACAGTTTTGTGTCTTGGAACTTGTTCTGCTTTTCTTCATGGGAAAGAAAATTCTTATCAATTTGGAAAGTGGGGGAGAGAAATGTCCAGAATGTAACAGCAGGAGGGCCCTGTCTCTTCAAAAGGGGGATCTGGTAGGCTTGAATCTTTGCCTGGAGCTTATCCAAGTCTAATGACTAAGGAATAGCTTAAAAAATGAAGAAAGTCAACTCCCCAAATTACTAACGCAGAACCCCCAGACTGGTACCAAAACCTGCCATTCCTCATCTGATTTCTCTCCCCTCTGTATAATTCAGCCTCCATCTACCTTTTTACTTCAAAAGCCCTCCCGATTTGTAGCCATCCTTCCAGTTTAAGTTTCCAGATTGGCAGTAAGAATATGCTTAGAGAAGCCGAGAAGATGCCAAGAATGGGTTATGATTTCCTAGCCCAGTTTTGACTCATCACCATAGCTGGCACCTTGCTTGCCCAGAACGACCATGTAAGCACTTCCAATCTTACTGGAAGTAAGACTGAGCAATTAGAAAAGAATATATAGTGTGTATTTCCACGTGCATGCATCTGAAAGCAAGAGATACGGAGGTGCAGTGCATGGGGGATTAGAACCTGGAGCAACCGCATTTTGGAGAGACAGGCCTCTACTTCTGTCTGCCTTGTATTTCTACACTGGGGGTGGCTAGTCACCCAAGAGTATTGTTTCCTTGATAATACAGGAGACCTACCTTAGTAAGGAGGGAGGGGGGTTACCCCCCATATATGCAGGTGTACTCATTTGCATTCCTCTGCATGCACACACTTCATTCCCCCCTTTGAACCTCCCCATCGTGCTGCCTACTATTTTAACAGTCCTCCTTGAAGAAGGGGGAATTGCCGGGGCCGGCTTGGCTTTTACACTCCCTCCCGCAGAGCGCTTGGGGCATTTTTTGTTTTGTTTTGTTTCCAGAACATGCAAAGGGAGATAACAAGGCACAACTACAAATCATTATGAGCCACTGGAAGTTTGTCATTGGTATTGAGACATAGGAATGTTCATAAATATTCATTTCCCTACACAATGGGCATTATTGCCATGGGCGAGGGAGCATCCCCATTACGCAAAAAGTTGTGTGATTGCTTCAGGTCTGCCACCCCTTTGCCATCTCTTGGGGTGTAGACCTTGCCAAAAATTGCTTTCAGCATTATTCATCATGTAGGATTAGACTATTTCTCCTGGTGTGTAGTCTATAAATCCCATAAGAGTTTGCCTAAAGCTGCCTTTTATTTTGCAAGAATAGATTGTCAGAAGTGTAGCAAATTGGAAGGTGCTTGTAAATGGATATTTTCAGTACTTGTCCAGGAGTGAGATCAGGTATTTTGATTTGGCCCAGCTGAATTACAGTGCGGCCCATTCTCAGTTTAATGGCTGGCACCTTCCAATCCACGCAGCCCTGAAATCGACAAGCTCCGCTCTTCTTCCTTTTGCAGACTTCTTCTGAACAAAATGAGCAGCAATTACACATATATATATTAATTTAGCTCTTCCTCCTCACTAACCATGACACACCAAGGTTGCTTTGTTAGAGCCCTTTGCTGCTCAATTATGTCTCTGCTTCACTGCAAACTGTCCCTGCTCTGTTACGAGAGCTATAATTAACTCACCAAGGCGCTAGTCAGCCAGATTTGGCCAGGCGCCATGAAATCAACCCCAATTACTATATTCGCATTGTCAGTAATGCCCACTTCACAGTTCCTGCTAATTTGAAATGGCAAGTCCCAACATCCCGTAAGTAAAATTACCATTTGTGCCCTATTCTATTCAGGATATTTGCTCCCATTATTTTGGCTACATGAAATTGTTTGATGAGAATTTTCTGAAAATGGTTGGTAATTGTAATGGTTCAGAGGGAAGTGCGAGAGACCCCAAGGTTATGCGGTTTGTTCTTCCTCTCTAATTCTGAGATTGACACACAGGCGGCTGTCTCTTGTTGCTGCTTCTGCCATTGCAGCAACTGAAAGGGTATTTTAATTTAGGTCAGTACTGCTGCTGTTATGCTTGTGTGGGCTCATTGCTGTGCAAGGCGCTTGTGGAAAATACAGGTCACTGCCCCGAGGAGTCTGAACCTGGACAGCGAAAGATGTCACCACGTCGACTGGGAGAAGCGGCTGGGTACTCCTTCCCCACTTGGGGCCCTCCAGATTTTCCAGAGTTCCACTCTGTCCAGCCCTGGCCATGGGGGCCATAGACCAGGAATTCTGGGAGTCATAGTCCAAACCATCTGGAGGGTAACAGGCTGGAGAGGTTTGCAAGAGTTGCATGTTCTCTAGACTTCATTTTAACTGGGGCTAAAGGGTGAGGTTGGGGTCTTTATGGAGAAAGAGACTTTTGAGGAGGGGTTTAAGGAAGAAAGGGGAGCATTGTGTACATCTCTAGGAGGGGGTTCTAGGTGTAGGGAGATGGGGGTTTCCCCTTGTGTTTGAGGATGGTGCCGCTGGGGGAAAGGAGGTTACAGGCAAGAATATGATTGGGAATAGGAGAGACCAAGCAAGGCTGGAGATGGCTTTGGTAAGGACTAGAAGCTTGGCCTTGATGTTACAGGCAATGGGAAGTTGGTGTAGATTGGCGGAGCGTGTGGTGACGTGCTCGGAGTGACAGGAGGCGAACAACTTCTAGCTGTGGCAATGTTCTGGACTGAGGGTAGGCCATGTTCCAAAATGTTGAGATGAGACTGAGATCTGTATTCAAATTACATTATTTATTTTCAAAAATAAAATATTCTCACATCTGCCATCATTTTCCCAACCCCTGGTGCCAAAAGTGGATAAGGGTATAAAACAGCTGTAGTAATATGACTTGGCAGCAAATCCGAGTTCCAAACACACAACTCTTCTCCTGAATTCAGTTTCCTGTTTCAACACATCCATTTCACAGAAGGTAAACCAGTGAGGCTCAGAGACAAACCACCTCCCCCCTCCTCAAAAAACCCCCAAAAAGTGCAAAGTAAAGGTAGGGCCTGATCTTATAATGTCTGATCACATCCTTGCCTCCACCAAGTACAGCAAAAAAGAGTTGTTTCGTGGAAAGCGAAGTGGTGATGCACAGGGAAGCGCAAGTGCACACACAAGGAGTGTAAACTCCCTCCATCACACATACAAATGCCACGTGAAGACACATCACACCAAAACAAGCAGATCGCACATGACCCCCCGAAATCTGAAGCAAAAGGAAAAGCAGGGAGCACTGCTAGTGCTGCAGAGGTCAAGTGCCCCTTCCCTTCCTGTCACCGCCTCCAGAACGCAGATGTCACTGTGTGCTATAAAAGAAATAGAAAAATGAGTTTTATGCTAAGTGCATGGATTTTGCATCCTGGCCTGTCTTTAATATCTAGTCATCCTGAGTTGGAGTTGGGCATAAACTGAGTCTGTTTGGTTTGCACTGCCAGGCATCATTCTCATTTTCAGTTTTTAAGTATCTCTATTTTACAGTTTGTTTGCTTATTTATTTCATTTTTGCACAGCCGGTACCCGAAGCTTGCTTATGAATCCCATCTTCCGAAGGCCCTTTAAGAATCCTTAGCTGGTTTTAAAGATAAGCACCACCTTGTTTTCTCTTCGAGGTTTTGCGGCACAGTCAGAGAATTATTCTGTGCGTCTGGCAGATTAAACAGGGGAGTAGCCTGCCAAGGTAGTTACTTTTGTCGTCAAGGACCTTTAAGATCCTGCCAAGCTGATCAAGATTAACTTTTGCCCTTTGCTATTCACGAAGCAGCTCGACAGCATCGGTTTAGATTTTCTTCATTTCTGCAGAAGGCTTCTGCTCGCCCTGTCTAATGATAGCGTAACCCAGCTACTTTTAAGTATGCCGTATTACTACAATTCAAGTTCATCGCGTCCCACTCCTTTCCTGGCGAGATCCCATTGCTGAGTCGCTTGGACGAGAAGCATTACAGCTTGGCATTTACCGTGGGGCAGTAGAGCTGTCTCATTAGCTTTCGTCATGGTCATTACTTTCTACTGGGAGAGCCCCAGTTTTATAGATTTGGAGCAGATCAAGTCCATCTGCATGGATTTAACCTTGAACGAGAGGTGCTCCTCTAACAATTGGACTGTCAGGTGACTCGGTAGTTCTGCACAAGGCCTGGAGAACTATTCGTTTTATTTATTTGTTGCATCTCAGCTCTGCCTTTTCCTCCAAGAAGCCCAAGCTCCTCTGCTCTTCTCTCTGTTTGATCCTCACAGCTGCAGACCTGTGAGGGAGGCTGGGCTGCGCGCTGGAGACGGCCCAAGGTCTCCCAGGGAACCTTCTGGCCAAGTGGGATCCAGGCCTTCGCGGTGCCAGGCTTGTGCTCCAGCCACCACGCTTGTTGCTGCCAGTGTGCTTGAGACGCGGTTGTAAATCTCCTCTTTTGTGTTTGATCTTTGAGGGGGGCAAGGAGGTCTCTCTTTGATAGCTCAACTGTGATTACCTGCCAGATATCTCTAAGCAACATGGAATTAGGATGGAGAGCCCCATTTTTTGGTTGAGATTCGGATATCCAAACGCTCTGCATGTTTAAATTGGACCCCAAAGTTCCCTGTGAGGAGGTTGAGCAACTGCACCACCCCTGTGCCCCATGGCAGGCTGACCTCCCACACCATGTGCCATAACCTGGTATTTAGAAGGATCAGCTTCGAAACTAACTTCTTACAGGTTGTTCCTAGACCTGTATGGGATGCCGACTTTAACCTTCAAGGCTCAGCTTGGGGTCAATATATGCTGTCCTCTAGTCCAGTAATTAAGGTTTAGGGAAATACCAGAACAGAAAAATAAATACCTTTATCTTTGTGTTCTCCCTCACAAACTGCCTGTTCTCTTGATGCTCTTGTCTCTGTATTTTTGCAGGCCTTCTCTGCCCAACTTTTCAGTTAAAGCACTGAATATGCTTGAGCTACCCTGTAAAGGGAAATGTTATCAGACCGCATCGGCCTTAAAATATAGTTTCCACGTATTCTTGTTGTAGGGAGAGGCAGATGGAAGGGCAAGTTGCCATGCTGTGCAGGGTTAAAAGGCGATATAAAGCGTGAATTCTTCTCCCAGCGTTTACCAATCCAGAATTCAGTTTATGAGAAGCGAGCCTTGCCATCTATTTTCAGACGACTGCTTCTCTGCCCGCCAACTCTTTTTAGGAATGCCCCTTGTTTCCCAGCCCCCGTCCTGCCAGCCAGAAGAGTCCTGAAGCATCCTTCCCTAGCACAGTTCCTGCCAGCCGTGTTGGACTACAGTTCCCATCTTGCAGAGGTCCCAGTTTGTAGAAGGCTGATAGAAAGTGTCGCTTGGGTGGCCAAATTTTCCCTGTTTTCTTCCCCAGCTGGCCATTTCACAGAAGCCACCTCTGTGCTCCGAGTTCTGCTGGGTGACTTGGGAGGGGGAGACAGCAGGAGCATGGGAGGTGGTAGTCCAGTCTTCCTCTGCTGCCACTTCTGCCTTGGGCCTGCCTCATGGGCTGCTTAAATGAACTGCAGGAAGATGTCTGGAGAGCAAATGCTTTGGGACGATGTGACTGAGTCCAGCTCACCCCTTTCCGGTGCATGAACCCGCCTGACCTGGATGGTGGGTTGCATTCATTGTGTGGGTGTCTGAGTGTTCCACTTAGTAAGTCTTGCAGTTAAGAAAGCTACCTGGTTACTCTAAACTGGGATATATAAAGAAACGGTTGAGTTCTGTACAGTTGATTTCATTCTTTTTCCTCTTCTATATATGGATTGCTCTTTCCCTCCTTCCCTCGCCCCGTGATTCTGCTTGTATTTGGAGGTGTCTCTTTCTGCCACTCGTTTCAAGACGGGAAAAATATGTAATCTTTGGCACTTCATTGGACTGGTAAATGTCATGTTCCAACAAGTTATAACTTGTGGGCCATTTTAGCATAACTACAGCTTTGCCAATTTATAGGGCACTAGATTGATTAGCCAAATAATTTGGCAGTAATGCCTCGACCTGCCAGTTCTTCACAATGCAGGTTTTTCAGATCTGTCTCAGAACGAGTGTGTCCCTTTAGCTGAGGGTCCAGGTGTGCTGAATTGTAAGTAATTTTTAAAAGTGTTTTGATGAGGCTGGCCTGGTTCATTATAATAATGGATTTGAGGCATAAGGAATCTATCTGCAGGAGTGCCTTTGTGTGGAACTCAGCAGGAGGTGACTGACAAGATTCATTTTAAGGAGGAAAGTAATTTACCTAAGATGGTCACGGAATGGGATGAGGAACTGATTTGAGAAGCAAAGGTACAAAATGACATGATTGCTCTTTGTAGCCCAGAATGGTATTCGCTGGTATTTTCCAGGCTCTGGATATAGTTCGACTACAACTCCTGTGGTACCTGACCTTTGACCGCGCTGACCAAGATGGTGGGCGTTGTAGTACAGCATCATATGGTAACCCCTGCTTGGATGAGTCCAGTGGATCTGTCCAGTGGATCCCAGGAAGTTTTAGGCTGGCAAGTAAAGTGCACGCCTTCCCAGGCCTTTTCCCCTTCTCTGGTCTGCCAGGTGAAGTCTGGTTGTCTTGCAGCCCAAGCAAGCAAGACAGACTTGCATGCACATCACCATGTCTGAGACTTTTATGCCTTCCGTGAGCAGTGTGTCTGACTCCAGGCTAAGCACAGCGTAAAGACATTCCTGATATAAGGTTAATAACAGAGTGTACTTGGGACTGGAGTATGAGCCTGGCTGTTCGAACCAAACGAACTGGAATTAGTTGTTATTCGGTTTAAAAACTAATAAACGGAAAAGGCTGTAACTTTGTTTTTTAAGACACAGGTTCTCAAAAAACAAGAAAGATGGGCTGTTGCAGTATTAGTGTTGAAATTAATTAGTCAGATACCTTCTGTTCTGGTTTTAGCTTGCTAGCCTATTTCTGTGGCATGAATTATCAATACAAATTGCTACTTCTGTTAACTATCTTACATTGATCAAAAATATCTATGTAAGCCATTCTTGGAACCTTTCTGGCTGAAGAATCATGCGTGTGTGTGTGTGCGTGTGCGCGCGCGTGTGTGGGCAATAAAAAAACCAAAAACAAAAGGAAGCTCTGTTCTGAATATTTTATCAGCCAGCATGGTGCCTGTCTTTTCCAGGGGTTTAAAACAATGATTAAATAAATGTTGGCGAACAGAAAAAGTGGATTTCTAAAAAAGGCTGGCTAAAATAACCAAGGGATAGCAATGCCCTCTGAAGGATGGTGCATCATGGAAGCTGTTTAGCTTGGAAGAATGGTGAGTAAGGGGGAAGGCATGAATGGGAAAACCTGGACCAGCAGATGTATTTTTCCCCTCTGTCAACATGCTAGAATCCAGATCGTCATCTGTGTAGCTGCTTGGTGGATATTCAGGGGGGATCAAAGGAAGGACTTGTTTGTTTGTGCAGTACGCAGTTGGAACTGTGGCTTTCATTTCCACAAGATGGAGTGCTGGCCACCAGTTTGGCATGCTCATGGGAGATGATTTGCATGAGATGGCCCACACCCAGGGCTGCAAGTCCTGATGGCTCTTTGTGGCCTCCAGCACTAGCTGCTGGGGAACAGGGGTGGGAAAGCGCTTCTGCACTCCGGTCATGCTCGTGAGTTTCCCATGGGTGCCTAGTTGGCCACTGAGTCAACAGAAGGCTGGACTAGATCAACCGTGGCCTGATCCTGCAGGGCTGCTTTTCTGCTCCTGGCTTAGTGGACAGTCCCACTGGAAAGGTGGCAATGGCTTGGGAGCTTTCTCCACAGTTCAGCTGCAGAATTCGACTCTGCAGTGATGGCCCCGACTTAGATGGCTTAATTCATATCTTCCTGGTAGAGAGGACTGTCAAGGGCTCCTCTCTCTGACGGCTCTGTGTGACCTCCACGTTGGGGCAGTATACCTCTGTGTGCCATTTGCTAGGAAGCATTCATGGAAGGGGAGGACTGTATCCCCGTCCTGCTCCAGGCTCCCCCCATCTTCTAACTGGCCCCATGTGAACAGAATGCTGGATTAGATGGACTTCTGGTCTGATCCAGCAGAGCTCTTCTTGCGCTCTTATCCTAACCATGGGCATTAGCGCACCGAAATGGCTTGTGCCCTTCCTCCTGGACTCCTCCCAGCACTATTCCGCTCTAACAGAGTCACGCTTTATTGTCCGTTAGACTATTATTAAAATGCTTATGAGTAAGATTGTGAGAAGAAATCCCATATAAGAGAGGCAGATGCGTTGATTTCATTGTTCCAGCCAGGGGTCCCAGTAATGCAGTTCACAGCTGCATAACGATGAAACGCAAAGCACAGATTATGGGCTGGATGCAGATTTAGTTAACCTCAGAGTGATCAAACCCCCCATCATACACTCTCAATAATGCAACTTTCACAGTGAACAGGCCAAACAGTTCATGCTTCTAAACAGGGCTTGTTGTCAGACCAATGGCAGAAAGCTCTGTTTTGGTCCGAAGGTGCCTGATGGGACGCAGCCTTGCTGTGGAGAGGGAGCATGTGGAACATGGGACCAGCACGGCCTGCCCAGACCAAAGGCCTGCTGAGTCTGGCATCCCGCTTTCCAAGCAGCCGTGCTGACACTCCCCTGTTATCCATTCAGGGTATTTCTAAACGGTGTATCAGGGGCCCACTCTCACCAACACGGCTGTGGGAAGTCCGCAAGCAGGAAATGGGAAGGTGCCCTCTTCTGCTGCCCATCCTTGGCCATTGCCATCAGGCCGGGCTGCTGGGACCTCGGAGGTGGCCTGCCTGGTGCTCCAAGTTTGGTCACACTGTAGATGTGCAGCAAGAGAGCAGGGGGCTCGCAGCGTCCAGATTTCAGCCTCTTTTCTCATTATCTGCACCGCAGGTCTTGCTTTTTCACTGCATGCTGTCTGGGACAAAGTTTTCATTGAGCAAGACCCCAGGATCTTCTTTCTTACAGGGTCACCTGTTAACTCAGGCCCCATCAGCATCTGAGTGAAGTTAGGTATTTTCCTCCCATGATCCATCATTTGCTGAATTGAGCTTCATTTCCCATTGAATTTCCCATCCACACATTTTAAAGAGATTTTTTTGAAACGCTTTGCAATCCTGTTTGCTTTTACCGCAGCACATAATTCAATGCTGTTGACAAACCTGGCCGTTCCACACCCCTCCCCTGCCCCCAGTCATTTATGAACAAAGTAAATTACTCTGGTCCCAGTAGATTTCCAGTGTTTTTAGCTCTCCATTATGAGACCTGTCCACTTTTCTTACTCGCCACTCTCTGGTCTTCAACCAGTTCCCGAACATTAAGAGGGTCTGTTATTTTGTCCCACGACTGCCGCATTTACTCAGGAGAAGCTATCCAATTCTTTTTCAGCAAGACCTGTTCTTCAATATGTTTGAGAACTTTATCCTTAATAATTTTTCCACATTATTATATGTGTGACACACCCTGCCCACAATCCCTTTTAAAAATGTGTGCCACACTAGGTGTTTTCCAGGCCTCCGGTGCAAAGGCTGATCTTAGGTACAAGTCAGAGCACTTACTAACTTCACATTTCTGTTCTCCGAGAACTCTCATCTAGCCAGATGATAGAGATAGAGAACTTTTCTCTAGACTCAGTGGTTTGTTCATTTTGAAAGATGACGTTCAGCATTTGGATGTGGTTTTTCAGAAAGCCCCTGTATGGTAATCTCCCAAATTATGCATTCCTTCTGTGCACATAAACTGAAAGTTGGCCCCAGTGGGATTTAATCAGACCTGGTCCTGGGATTCCCCAGAGCGGCTGCACAAGTCAAAGGCCACAGCATCTGAGGTCAGGCTGCAGTTCGGGGAGAGAAGAGCAGCACGACACCTCTCGAGTGGAGAGGTGCCTTGCCCATCCTGATCCTGCAAGATGTACAGAACATCTGCAGAGAAAGAGCTGGAACTGAGAGAGCAGAAGCGATAAGGTCTGGTTAACAAATTTGTCTGACCAGAAGCATTTCTTTGAAGATCTTCCACTCTCTGCAGCGGTACTTTTGCAACCAAAACATATCAAAGGGCAGTAGTATTTATCCATTTAATTATTTATTGATCATTTACTGATATGCACATTAGGAGAAAAAGTCCTGGCTAAAGGGGTCATTGAGTCCCGCTTCCTGCTCAATGCAGGACTCTGAGTAAAGCGTTTCTCATTCTTCTTGGGGTGCCCCTTTGAAAATACTGTGTTAACTTCCATGTTGTTTCTCCACCAAGAGTGGCTTTGCTTAGGCAAGCCGTAATTTGTGGCTTGCTTCCCTGTCTTCACTTGTCCAAAGCCAGGGGTAAATTTTCTGCTCCTTTTCCCCGGTCTGAGTTTGGGGCTGCAGAGTATGGAATGAGGCTCATCGGTGCAATTGTGCCGTGCTTGGAAGTGCCCTTAGTAGCTCAGCACCACTGTGGGACTGATCCTGTCTGCCCTTCCCAGTTCCAGACTTGAAGCTGGGCAAGGGGGCAGCAGATGGTTGGGCTGCTGAAATACTCTGATGGCAAACTCCAGCCATCTCCTCTGGAGGGGAAGGTTGGGGCTTATGGGCTAGGCAGCTCCAGCCTTTCTGTGCAGATTAGAGATGGTGCTGGTTGGGTGGGAAGTCTTCCCTTAATATGCACTGGATTTCCAAGCATTTGACTTTATTTATGTATTTATAAAGCCAATTATTTGCTGCCTTCCTGCCCTTATCACGTCCATCAAGCCGGTTTACAACTTTAAATAATTCAATTTAGAACAGAGAGCATCAGTAAAGCAAACCACTAAGCAGATAAGGATTGAAATAAATGAAAATCTTGGAATAAAAATCTGGCTGTCTAAATATTATGAAAGAGGCTCACCTCTCTTCCCTTGAGAAGGAATGCCACAGGCACAGGACTCACAGAGCCCAAGCTGGGCTTTCTCATCTTGCAGCCACATGTAACTGTGGTAGAACGCAGAGGAGAGCCTAAAAGATGAGCACATTTGGTGGAAGGACTCATGAGGGAGACGGTAGCCTTTCAGATACCCTGGTCCCTGGCTGTCTAGGACTTCATAAGTTGACGGCTGTAGTTCCCGAGGAAGCAGGGGATGAAGAAGTCAAGAGACCGTGGGAGGGAAGAAAGGCTGAAATTCCTCTGCTGAGGCTTGTGCAGGTTGCGTGCAGTCAAGTCATCTCTGAATTATGGTGACTCATGAATGAAAACCCTCCAAAATATGCTGTCCATGACTACTCCATTCAGCTCTTCCAAATTCAAGGCTGTGGCTTCCTTAACGAAGTCTGTCCATCTCATAGTTGGTCATCAGGTTAATGGAAGGCAAGGGAGTCGAGGAGGGGTGGCGCAAGCCTTGTCGATACCTCTAGTCAGTAAGGTGGGGAGGCGGAGGAGAGTGCCGCCATGGATGCGAAAGGAGGTGGTCAGAGGTATTAGACGAAAGAGGAACCTCCGTAGGAAATGGGTACTGGGGGAAGTAGACAAAAGGGTATACCGGGAGGAGGAGGCCCGTTGCAGAAGGATTCTCCACAAGGCTAAGGCTGATGACGAGCTGAGACTTGCCAAGAATATCAAGAGCAACAAAAAGGGCTTCTTTCAGCATGTAAATAGGAAGAGGAAGGGGAGACAGGTAGTGGGACCGCTAAATAAGGAGGAAGGAGATCCAGTGACTGATATGAGGGAACAGCACAGATGCTAAATGACTATTTTGCCTCTGTGTTCTCCCCAAAGCAGGACGGGGGATATCCGCATAGGTGGATGAGGCTGGGGACTTAGGGGCACAGATTAGGGTCACCCTCCTTGAAGTCGAGGGGCTCCTCAGGGCATTGGACATTACAAAGGAACACCTAGAGCAGGTGATCTTGCCTCGCTCACAAGTCAAGGGACCCTCAGATGTGTGAGAACATAAACCGCTCAGCCTGTTCGATGGCAGCATGTTTCTTTTGCTTGGTACATCGTTAGAGGGACAGCGGTGGAATTTCTCAGCCGTTCTGATATTTCCCCTGCTTTTGGATCATCCACTGTTTGAAAGCGCCGGTTTTTCCAGCTAAATGTCTCTCAGGGCCCTGATCCAAGAAGCATGTTCTGGGCAGCAGTGTGAGTTTGGCTCAAGTGATGCATCCTTTACCTGTGGTTACTGCGTGCCACTGTTTGCTTTTGCACAGTCGGGAGGCACGGGTGTGAGATGTGTTTGCTTTCTCATGCATGTACTCTGTCCATTATCTCTCCTTAAGAATATTTTCTTTTCCTCTGAAATCTTCCAGCGTGGGGTCTTTAAGAGCGCTGTTACGGGCGGAAGGAAGTGCATTCATAATCAAAACAATGATTACTGATGCATTAATTGAAATGCGGAAACCATTTGGAATGTGTGCTCCAACTGGGCCAGGGCGAGGGGAGGGGAGAGGAAGTGGTGGTGTATAAATTCTTCCGTAATTTTAGCATTAGAAGTTATGGTTTCTTAATCTCCACAGGGGAAGATTAATTTCTCACTTCAGCTTTGCAGTGACTATTCTTAAATGCAGTTCTGTTTCTGTGATTAAAGGGATATGACGGAAATTGCTGTGTGTGGAGCTGGGGGAGGAATCACAGTGATGATCTTAAAGACCCCATGCTGGTAAATTTAAAGGCAGCCAAATGACAGGGGAATTCTCTGTGTGTGAGTTCTGGAAAGGTATTTGCTGAAGAAGTAGCTCGTCTGTGGTGGCAAGGTGCGAAATTCTGATGGGTGTCAATTACTAAGCTTGTGCAGGAGCTTGGAAGCCCCTTTTATAAAACTGCCTGCTAACTTAGATCATCTTGTCAACACTCGCTTGGCATCCTTGCCCCATGCCCAGTCTTAGCGTCCTGGTGAGAGGCTGCACAATGCAGCACCTTTTCAGCAGCGGCCCCTAAAGTGAGAAGCTCCCTTTCTGGGTAGACACACTCATGGGGTTCAGATACCAAGTTTTTGTCGTTGTTAGTAGCGAAGCCGTGTCCGACCCATCGCGACCCCGTGGACAACATTCCTCCAGGCCTTCCTGTCCTCCACCATCCCCCGGAGTCCACCCAAGCTCACACCAACTGCTTCCGTGACTCCATCCAGCCACCTCATCCTCTGCCATCCCCTCCTTCTTTTGCTGTCAGTTGTTCCCAGCATCAGGCTCTTCTCCAGGGGGTCCTTCCTTCTCTTTAGGTGGCCAAAGCATTTGAGTTTCATCTTCACTATCTGGCCTTCTAAGGAGCAGTCAGGGCTGATCTCCTCTAGGACTGACCGGTTTGATTGCCTTGTGGTCCAAGGGACTCGCAGGAGTCTGCACCAGCACCAAATTCAAAGGCCTCAATTCTTCGGCGCTCAGCCTTCCTTATGGCATACATTGCAACTGGGAAAACCATAGCCTTGACTATACGCACTTTTGTTGGCAGGGTGATGTCTTTCCTTTTTAGTATGCTGTCTAGATTTGCCATAGCTTTCCTCCCAAGGAGCAAGTGTCTTTTAATTTCTTGGCTGCAGTCCCCGTCTGCATGGATCTTGGAGCCCAGGAAAATAAAATCTGCCACTACCTCCATTTCTTCCCCATCTATTTGCCAGGAAGTAAGAGGACCAGATGCCATGATCTTAGTTTTCTTAATGTTGAGTTTCAAGCCAACTTTTGCGCTCTCCTCCAACTGTATCAAGAGGCTCTTCAGTTCCTCTTCACTTTCTGCCATGAGAGTGGTATCATCCAGTTAGGATATCAAGTTAAGGCTCTTGTAATTTCTGATGGGATGTTTCACGCAGGTGAATCCTGTACCTGGTGCATTTGAAAGGGATGGGAGGCTGATGTCTGCATGGAACGGTGCCGCAAGTATGAGCAGGCACTGAGGAACCTGGAATTTGAATCTTGCTTTAACTGAGACTCACCTGTCTGATAGGCTGCTGAACCATCCCATGCTCTAGCAGTGAGGTGTGGAGAAAGGGCAGCAGGAGATTAGAAATGGAGAGAACATAGAACTGAGATTCTCCTTGCTCCTCTGGAGTCCCCCAGCCCAACTATGAAACTCTGTTGGTGAAGATCCCCCCTCCTCATTTAGCCTCAGTAAAGCAAGAAGAGATCGATCTCCTTGCATGTTACACAAATAACGTACAGAGGCCCAAGTGGGGATAGACTGATGGAAGACTTCAGCACAGAGTGAGTTGGGTTTCAGGGTTTTTTTTTAAATACGTGCAGTGCTAAGCTTGGCAAAATGTTAAGTTGTTGAGGTACACTGGAAATCACAAATACTTTATGCATATTTAAAGCGCTTTCAGTCCTAGCATTTTATTTTTCTGCAGTAGATTTCATGCAGAAAAATAATGCATTTTTGTTATACGGGGAAGGTTTGGGGAGGGGATCTTGAGAAATGGCAGTATTGGCTGGGGTGGGTGTCAGTACAGAGGGTAATGCTATTTATTAGGGTCTTGGTTTTATTTAATAGCCAGATGAATGGAACAGTTAATAAAAGAAATATTGCTTTATTCCCTGACATTTATGTCCTTGGTTTCCAATAAAGAATTGAAATTATGAATAGTTGATGGTTTAAATTGATGTTTTATGTTGAACGCTGGCTATAATTTGCCCTCTGAGGATTGTAATACCGAGAAACAGATGGTTTTTCACAGTAACAAATTGCCGTATGTGTACAGTGTGTGTGGAGCTGGCTTCCCAATCCTTTTGCCTTCCATGCCGAACAGTCTTGAATCAAACCACAGAGAAAAGCAAGGAAGAGAGCAGGCATTTTGGAGGAGGCAGGGAGGGCTCTGACATCAAATGATAAATCAGCACGGAAGGAAATAAGGTCTCACTTTTTAACATTTTAATTTAAGGTGTGGCAAAGGCACGGTGTGGAACGCTGTGCTCTGCCGAGCCTCGGAGCGGCGCTTTCTGCTTGTGGCATATGGCTGGAAGAAGAGGAGCCCTCCAAGCGTCCACGCGGGTGTGCTTATCCGTAGCAGGCTTCCGCTCCCCTTCGCCCTCCCCGCCTCTCCTTCCGCATCGCTCGTGCACCTCCCTGCTTCCGCACTGGTTCTCCCCCTCAACAGGAGGGGTGATGGTGGTCGGGGAAGGGGTGGCAGGAAACGTCCAACACCTTGCGACCACAGTCGTGGATAAATGCTTCTGTGGTGTGTATCTTCTCATTGTGTTCGCCCAGGAGCATGTCAAGGTATCTTGGACTGAGTCGAACTTGTGGTCTGCTGACTGGCGGGCCCGGCTTTCCAGAGGTCTTTCCCAGCCTTACCGGGAGGTTCAGCCTTGGACCTTCTCCAAGCAGGCAGGCTAACACTGAGCTACATGCCCTCTGCTGCTCAGTCGCGTGCACAGATGTGTGCACCTTGGAGGCCTTTGTGTCCCAGGGGCTTTGCCGATCCTGCATCAGAAAGGTTCAGATCTTGCTGCTTGCATAATTTATTCTTCTGGAAAGTATTCCAGGCTGTGCTGTGCTTCTGGTCCTCAAGACTGTGGAAAGAAACCAGGTCCCTATTAAATACCACACGCATCCCTTTGGTTTGTAGGTGGGGGTTGTCGGTGCTATGCCTCTGCTGTCGGTGGTTTTTTCCTTTGTTTTCTTCCCCTGTCTGTACGATGCACATTCTCCTTTGTTTCTTGTTCTCGCGATCTCTTGTGGCGTCAGAGGGACCATTTCAAAAGGGCATTGGGCCCAGGAAAAGTTCCCTCTGACCGTCGTTCGCTCTGCCTGCTTTTCTTGGGCGAAGGATGCAAGGTGGACCCTTCTCGGTGCTGTCAGGCATTCGGCGAGTGAGCCAAGTAAACGGAACAGGCAGACTCGAGCAATGGGCCTTGGAGGCTGTTGGCGTCCTCACAGACATGATGGCTCAAGATCGCCCCTGCAGCTCTGGGAGGACGGAGGACTCGTTTCTCGGGAGGTGCTCTGACTGTAGCCATGGGCCGCACAAACCTACCGACCCCGGGGCCGGGCAGCCCATGGTGGGTGCCTGAAGAACAAGAACTCGCGTGACTAGTCTGAGAAGGCTTTCTTGATCCTCTCGGTTCAGCACCACCAGCAGACTGCTCCGTACCAAGAGTCATCCTTGTAGCGACGGATCTATCAGCTCTGAAAACCACCCTGGCTTGTGCTGCTCATGGCCTTCTTAGAAGGGGAACCCGGACACACTCGGCTTGCAGGCGCAGCCTGGCCACATGGACTCAGCCCAGGGTGAGGGGGACGTGCTGGACCCAGTGCGTGAGTCTCCTGTGTGCTCACGGGAAAGGGACAGTCTTGATGACAGGTTTCCTGCCAGATGAGTGGTGGCAGTGGCCCTGCGGTAATTGGTCTTGTCCTAAATGTCATTTCCTGCTTTTGGAAAGAAGCACAGGAGCATTTCATTGTCTTTTGAGCATGTCGGTGATGTTCTGTTTCCGTAAGAAACAATTCACACAGTTAATGGTCACATGATGACAATGGGCCATTATTCAACATTGCACAATTTGTTTGACTTGGAACAACTGTACCCACTGCCTGTTTCGGTTGTCGTCTTTGCTGCTACTTGCATTAAGGTCTCCTTAGGTGGCCTTGCGCCACCTTTCCCATCTATGGGAGACAAGCTTTAGCCGTGTGGAGGTGCAGCTCACAGGTGTGCGAAGCAGCCATCTGGTTGGAGCCCAAGTGAATTGGGTCTGGCCTGTGCTAGGGTGGGATACGGCCTGAGAACTCCATGGACCTTGCCTAGAGTCCCATGGTAAGAGAAGGGTGGGGTATAAATGTCGTACTCTTTATAATAAAGACAGTGACTTCCTGGGGATCTGGATTAAACCTGCAAGACAGAGGGCAAAATATTCCCATTCTCTCCTGGCCCCCCCAGGCTTTCTTCCCATTTTTCTTTTGGAAAAAGTCAACGATCTCTGTGTTTTTGTGTACATGCACGTGTGTAAATGAGAAACGAAGGAATGTTCTAGTGAGTATTACGAGGGGCACAACCAGACAAGCCGGCACAGCAGTGCTCTCAGTGAGGACACGGCAGCACCGGAATCCACTGCCCGGGGAGGTTTTGCTAAGCCATTCGTTACTCATGATGAGGGGCAAATTTAAATCCTCTTTTATCTCTGGTGTCTTTTTATGTGGTTTAATACATATGCTGTTACTTTCTGCATTTATTGATATTATTGACTGATAGTACCTAGCCTTTCAGTATTTTTAATAGAAAGGCAATGAATTTATTTTGTACTTAACTATAATAGATAAAAATACCAAAATCCGATACAGGTTGATGCTTTTGATGTATGTAATACAGGAGAGAGAGAGAAAAAAACTGTTCAGGGATGGTTAAGTGCATGTCTGAATCCACCCTCTTAAACCTTTGGACATGGAACCTGAAAGCTGTCAGATTTCTTAAATCTTCTCAGCCTTTGGTGGTACTTAGCTCGGCTCGTGTTGTTTGATTCAAGTCCCAGCTTCTTGGCTACTTTAATATACTAACAAATTTGATCACAGCTCCAAATAAATGTGGCATAATCTGTAGGTGTCAACATTAAACCATGCTTTGAACATGAGCTAAGTGAGTGTATTGGAATATCTCTTTAAAGCAAAGTCTATTTATATTCTGACTCCTTAAAGCTTCACAGAACAGTTTATACTGCAAGTATGTTACTTGTGAAAAGTTAAAATACGACCAGAATGACCCTGTGGATGGATCCTGTTTTAGAGCTGTTTATTCAAAAACTTGTAGAATGTTTTTTACAACAGAAAATCAAATCTAAAATCCTGGGATTTTTTTTGTTCTTTGTTGTTAAGAATTTTGCAAGTTTAAACTGTTCCTGCTATTATGGGATCTGAAATACAAGAAAAAATAAAAGTCCTTCCATGATTTGTTTGAAGTTCAGTAATAGCTTGGTGTGCCATGAAAAATTGAGATCGAGCTGTTTTCTGTGGTACAGAGCCTCCATGAATTGCTTTTCCTGCAACACAGAGTTCCACAGTAACTTTTAAAGTCCAACACATTAAAAAAGCTCTAAAAACACAAAGGATATCAGTTCCCTTGAGCTGCTTAGCCTGGGTGCTTCTAGCCCTTGTCTGGACCCTCTTCACACAAACCAGAAGGTGTGGAGATTCACACTGGGCGGGGGGGGGGGGCGGGGGAGGCAGTACTTCTGAATCGTTTTTGTCCAGTACAGAATTCTGCCACTTTCAGCACAGCTGGTGTCCACATGGGTGGAAGTCTGCATCGCTGCAGGAGATGATGTGCATTAAGTGTTGGAAATGTCTCAGTCTATCCGTTTTCCTTATGCAGAGGCCGGGCAATGCTACTTGCGGCTTTTTTATCAGATATGCCACACGTGTGGTGGACATTTCTGTGGTGGAAACAAAGAGAGAATGTGCAAATGAGGTGGCTGTCCATGTGATTTCCTGATCTAATGCTTCATTGTGCATTTTATTCAATTATCTTTTCTACCATTATTAGGCGAGGACAATGTTTTGTTGTAACAGTCAAGAAAAGTGACTTGCTGTGACTGTGTCAGTTTGAATTGTGGGTCACTTTGCATTGGTTTTGCAAAAAATCCCTGATGAAGAGCACCAGTAAAAACAAACTCTTTGGAAGGAGAGGGGGAAAGATGATTTTTTGTTGCTCATCAGGCCATCTGAATGTTGTCAAAATCTAGCAGCTGTCTCTCACCGACATGGTTACCTTGGTTTTTTGGCTCACCCTGATTCCTCAAGGCCGACAAGCACCATCGCAGGCAAGTTCATCTCAGGCTAGCCCAGGGCATGAAGGGGGTTGGGAAAATGCAGCAGGAACGGGCCCGTTTCTGATATTGAGCTGCGGATTGCATATTAATGACGTCTTGCTATTTTAGTGGGCCTCTTCCGAGTTTTTGCTGGGTGGGAGCATTGCTTCGTGGTTCCGTCTGGTTGCAGAACATCCCCTATTCAGTCCTTGGTGGTTCAGGTAAAAGAAGGATTTCTTGGTAGCAAGATGCAAGGAAGGCACGCTGTCTGAGGTCCTGGATGGATGGCCACAGATGAACAGAGAAGGACACCGGGGCTTCCCCGGGAGGTGGTTGAAGCCCCATCAATGGGGGTGTTTAAGGATAGGCCAGCCATGAGTGGAGCCGGCTGGAGCCGGGGGTCAGACTAGATGGCCCAGGAGCCCCCTTCTGGCTCACTCTGTTTCTACGTAGAATCCCACCACCTGTGAAGCAAGATCAATATCCCCAAATAAAGAAAAGTCTTGTTGGTTTTGGGTGGTTTGACTGGGTGAGGGACACAAGGTTTTGTTGGACTAGCATAATGGCCTGTTATGGTTTTAGTTTCCTTCCAGTTGGAATATTTTTACGTTGGCCACTTTGCGTATATTTGGGCTGAAAAAGGGCGCTGCTAACATGCAGACAGCTTCAGCCACAAAGCCTGTTGCACTCCGAGAAGTGTGGCTTGAGCACGGCACCTGGCCTCTTTTGTAATGCTGTTAAAAGGATCCTCACAGGGCAGCCGCTCTTCTCCTTGGAGTCTCAGCTGATAATAGCCTCTTGCTGAATTGGTTTTTGCAATTACTTAACTCCATGGCCTAAATAATGGACACTGCCAGTTTCTTGTGCACTCACACACAAGCAGATCTTTGCCTGATCCGTCTGCCTTGATGAGAACAGGAAATTGGATCTCCGTACAGACTTCCAGAGTGCCAAAGACACATTCCTCAAAAAGAGAACGTGTAGAGGCCAGAGCCTCCAAGTGTCAGTTCTGTTTTGAGTCAGGACCAGTTTGTTTCTGGTCTTGCAAAATTCTCTTTATCCAGCAACTTAGGGATCGCTTTTGAAGGCTCCCTTTTAGCTTCAGCATTTCCATGTTGTCATTGCTGCCGCCACCACAGTCGTCTTGTGCTGGAACCTTGACAGCCAAGTAGCCTTATTTATGCAGTGCTGCATAGAGACAAATTCCTGAAGAAGAACCACATTAGTTTGCAGCAGCAAAAAAGACAACATGGCACAGATTTCGTTCCTTATCTCTCTTTCTCCTTCCCACCCTCCCTCCTCTTAAATTAGGATTTCTACCAAAAGATGCTTAGAAAAAAAGGATAATGCATAGAAGAAACAAGCAGGAGGAGGAAAAACTTGATGCTTCTCATCAGTGTGGGATTGCTCAAGGAGACGGGGGCAGGATAAAGCCAGATTTTTAGTCACTCCCGAAGAGCCTTTCCGAAGCTGGTGGGCTTCGCCAATCTTAATGGAAACCAGTTGGAGCCAAATTGATCTTCCTAGCTGACAACAAGATGTGTACATTTACTTACTGTGTTCATTTAGTTATTTCCCAAATTCTGCATTCCCCAGCCATCTGCCGTGGAAGACTTTGAGACTTTCTGTACTGTTGCTATGTCTAATTCAGCAACTTGTTCCTAGCTCATCTGTAGTGGTCCTTGTAGACCCTTTCTGGTGTCCTTGTAGTTCTTGTGTATGTCTTTAAGATGGTATTTGCAGGAGACTCTAGGATGGGTTGGGGTTGTCTGGCATTTGCAAAGAAGTTTTGCAAATTCCGTTGTGTTAGAAGAGCACTGTAACGTTGCCACACTTAGTTTTACCGCTGGAAAACTGAGGCTGTTTAAGACTGCATAATTAGTGCACGACAGAAGTGAGATTCAAGACTTGCAGATCGAAGGGCTCAGACCTTGGGCTGAGCTGCAGGCATTTGGATTGCTCCTCATACGGCACATCAGCCGATCTTCTTCAGCACTGGACGCGCCACCGCTGTTTCTGCATGGCCACCAGGCTGCTCCTTCGCCTTCAAGACCTCCCTTTCGCTTCCTCACCGGCTCCAAAGCGGAACTGGTGCCGAGCTGCCCCTTCCCAGGCTGTGCCTTCCTGCACCAAATAGCCAGCCCCTCTCCTGGTTGTTTATTGCCGGGTAAAAGGACCCAAGAAGCGCCTAGTTTAGAGGTCTTGCGTGTAGGAAGTTTGCTAGCAGCTGTCTAACTTCATTAGGCTGCTGCCCCCTCCTGCTTCTCCCCACAACAAGTTCAAAGCGCTTCCTGGTATTTACCTGGTTCTGGAAGAGGACATTCATTTGACTCACCAGTAGAACAAATTCCCATTTTACACTGAATTGTGAAGGCAGCCTCTTCCCTTGTCATGTGGCCTACATTCATTCGTGGGCATGTTGCAAAATCATTGATAAAAGGAGAAGAGTAGAAGAGCGGCTGCTTCTGCTGGTGAAAATCTGGAGCCCTTCTTGGGTGTTCCAAGTGCACGCTAAATTTGGGGTGTGGGAAGGGCAGTCAGGGCAGGCTGACAGATTACAGAAATTGTGCACATCGGTTTGTGCATCAGTTCACTATCTGTAGCACATTAATTGGCCATTTGGGTGGAATTCTTTCCCTTTGGCTTTCAGAAAGCCTCCCATCTCTATCACCTGCAAGTCATTTTCTGCTCGCTGCAAGTGGCTGGGTGTATGCTAATAGTACTAAGAGGCAATAATTGCGTAGCCGTGATGACAATATCCGATAACAAGGATTATCTCTTGGATTGCTCCCTCGGTCGTCCAGCACATGCTCCTTGTGCAGATGGCGCCTGGTTCAGCCTCTGGGGAAAGAGAGGGAGCAGGACTGGGAGAAGCCTCTTTCTCCCTGAGACCTCCATGTCCATCCCCATCAGAAGCGACAGCTTCTGGAGGAACAATCTGACTGTGCATGAAGTGTGACGCGGCGGCCAAGAGGGCAAACGCCAACCTTGGTTGCATAGCAAGAAGCATGGCTTCCAGATCGAGAGAGGTATTCCTGCCACTCTACACGACTCTGGTGCGCCCGCAACTGGAGACTTGGGCTCAGTTCTGGGCCCCTCATTGCAAGAGGGACATAGCAAGGCTGGAATCGGTGCAGTGAAGGACCATAGGGATGATGGCTGGTTTGCAGGGGAAGCCAAATGAGGAGAGACGGAGGGAGCTGGGTCTCTTCAGACTGGAGAGGAGGAGACTCAGAGGGACCTGTTAGCAACATGCAGGTACATGAGGGGGTGCCCCACACAGAGGTGGGTCATGACTTCTTTTCCCCTGCCAGTGGAGGACAGGACATGCTCCAACGGAGCCAAGCTCAAGAAACCAAGGTTCCATTTGGATGCCAGGAAGTACTTCCCAACGGTTAGGACCCGTAGGGCATGGAATGAGCTTCCATGGGAGGGCTTCAAGCCCCTATGGTGAGGGTTTTTAAGGATGGGCTGGACATGCACATGGTAGACAGGTCATGAGCAGAGCCGGCTGGAGCCGGGGGTCAGACTAGATGGCTCAGGAGGACCCTTCTGACTCGCTCTGTTTCTGTTTCTATGAAGCCGCTTGGTTGTTAGAAGGCACACTCTGTGTGCCACGGGAGATGCATGTGGGCCCTCCAGTTTGGAGATTTGGTAGACGCTCTGCATGCTGAGGTTCATGTAATCTAATTGTGAGTCAGCCTACAAGCCACCCTGGCTCCTGTAGGACCACATGACTCAGTCTGAGGCAGCATGATGGGGCCATATTCACTGCTAGCAATGCACACCACAGTTTATAGCCTAAAGTAAGCAGGGACTGGCATGCCTCTGTCACGGGGGGTGAGTCAGAATTGCTGTTCTGGTGGAATGAAGAGCAGTTGCTCAGGCCCGGGTGCGCGAAGGTTTTCCAGCAAGCAGGGGCAGCCTTTTCCTCTGCGGAAGTTAAAATGAATCAGGCTGTGCGGCAGTGGGCTTATTTTCCTTGCGGGCACATCTCTCACAGCCCTTCTCATTCAGGCACCATCAAGCCTCATCTTCCTTTCCTCTCAAAGGCTTGCTTCACGTTTCCCCTGATCCTGGCAGATGCTGCTGCACCTGTGGAACTGCGCCCTGGGCTGGGCCCAGTGAGAGCTCCTTCAGGGATTGGGGCCGGCAGAGCCCAGGCGATTGTCTTCCGTGAGTTCAGCCATCTTTGACGTCCATGCTGGAGTTCAAGGAGGAAATGAAATCTGGGATTAAATAGCCGGAGTTACAGGGGTGGCACCAGCCTTGCTGGGGACCAAGGCAGCAGGTGCCTTCCCCTCTCTCCTGGTACTCGTTTGGTGCCCTGGTGGAGGAACTTGGGCCCTTAGTATGGCTTTGAGTCCGCTCAGCTGAGCTAGCCTGAGGAGCAGAGCTGGGTCTGGGGCTGAAGCAGAGATGCTGATGAAAATGGCAGCCTGCTGCGGACGGTTCCAAGGCCAGCTTGCCGGGCGACATGACATGGTGATGAGACAGGTGGGCCTGCGTTGCTGGCGACCGTTGGCAGGAGCAGGAAGATGCATCCGGACACACAGTAGATTGAAACAGCGGTAGTGTGGTGGGTGGAGGGGCTCTGCACGCCACCGCCATTTCCCCCAGCAGCTCTGTGTTATTCTGAGAAATGGGCAGCCTGGAGCCGGGAATCTGGAGCAGAGTCAGGCCAACCAGTGCAGATGTGCACCTCAAGCTCAGTCTCAGCCTGAATTGGAAGCCCATAACGGGTGGCTGGTTGAGTGCAGCCAGTGGCCAGCTCGATGGACAGGGTCCTCTTGTGTTGACCAGTGGGGTGCTCAGCTGGTAACCCCAAAGACTGCCCATGCCAGGCTGCTGGGAGAGCTGGGCACGCCTGATCCTCATCCTGGCAGTTCCTTGCGACATCCAGTCCCACCTCCACGGTTTGGCCCACTTGCAGGACCGCCTGCAGCGACGGTGTTGCCAGCAGGAGTGCGTGGAGGCAGGCAGGGGCCAGGAAGCTCCCCGGGACCCCTGCTGCGCCCCTCCCTGCTCTTGTGCGGTGACGCAGCCTTGCTCCCTGCCACTGCCTAGAGCCACGGCATCGCCTCCGGCAGCTTGACTCATCCACGTCCAAAGTGCTTGCAAACTTTATTGACTCTTTGTTACAGAAGATTACTTACGATCCCGACACCCTGGGAGTGAGCAGGCTCGGTAATGGCGGAGGCTTCTCCATTTTGATTTATGTGTGCGATACCCAGCGAGCGGGGCTTGGTGCTGCAGCCCGCACAGAGACCTGCGCAGAGCAGTGGGCCCCTCCTGCAGCGTTGCCGGGTGACAAATGGGGCGCAGAGCCTGGCTGACAGGCCGTGATGGATTCATCCAGAGCTGGAGCGGCGCTGGCTGATGCTGCTTCGAGAACCAGGCACCCCCTGTGCCAGCACTCTTCTCACTCGGCACACAACAGTCTGTGGGGCGTTTTGGTCTCCTTCCAAGCTGGCTCCCTGGGATATTGTCACTGCACGGACTTTTGGGACTGGGGCAGCTGCTGGTGTGAGGACAGGGCTGCTGGAGAACTGGGGGATTCAGGGCGAGAAATGCGATTTTGGAGAAAGCGGCAGTGGTTACTGGGAACTGGGGTAACCTCGAGGTTTGCAGGGGCACAAATAATGCAAACAGTGTTGTAAGGAAACAGGAGGATTCCCAAACCCCCCGGTGACTACTCAGTGGTGTGGCATTTTGGCAGACAGGCAGAGATCAAATGCTTTAAAACGGAATGGGAGTAGCAGGACAAGGAGTGGAAATGAGAAAAGGTAGACACAGCCATGTCATTATCGTAGTCACATGGAGAAACTATTTTAAAAATATCCCCTGGGATGGAAGTGAGAGTTGTCCATAGGTGTCAAAGGGACCAGACACAAGCGTCACCTGGAAATTAAAAAACCCCAAAATGAACAAGCACTATACAGAGATTAAAATCAAGGGAAACTCTGCCCGTAGGCTTATTATCTGATAGGCATGTCATGAATGGAGCTGGCTAGAGCCGGGGGTCAGACTGGATAGCCTAGGAGGACCCTTCTGACTCGCTCTGTTTCTGTGTTTCTACATTTCTATCCAATGTATACAACATGAAGTGGGGAATGATGCAATCTCAAGCAGTAGTTCCTGAAATGACAAGGCACACTTTACAATAGCCAGTGTAAATAAAAACGATCAAGGGAGAGCAGTAGCTAAATGGCAGCTCGTCCCAGAGCAGATATGACGAAGGAGGCCCCACCATCGCACCAGTTCCTCTTCTGTGGAATTGCTTCACGTGGCAGACCATTCTCAGGGAGAAGGAGCTCAAATGGCCATTTGTTCCCAAACAGACTCCACCGCTGTAGGAGACTAAGGTCCCATCTCCTGCTTCCCTCATTGCAAGCTCGTAACTTTTGGGAAGCCCACAGTTGGGATTTGGGGGCTTTCTGCCATGCCCCCGCTGCATCCAGCATCCTGCCTAGGCTGAGGATCTGCCATGGTTAGGCGACTTCTCTGCATATGCAAAAGTTTGTCAACTTGCAAGATGCACTGACATTTTTCAGCCATTGATGTGGAAACAGGCTGTTGATAATTCATAGATCATCTTAAAAAATTAAAATTTGATCTGGAACGCAAGTAAAAGATGGGTGTTTTAGTGCACTGGGTGCAAAATAAGTGCCTGTATTTTTTCTCTCTGAGGACTATTGAATATTTTAGGAGAAGAAATGGAAATTCTGGCCCTGTGCAGTTTTGCAGTCTTACGTGGATATCATGAATATGAGCCCATCCTCCCTGAGTATCTCACCCAACCATTACAGTTTCCATCAGTTTGTCGCATCTGAGAAACATGCAGATCCATCTTCCAAACCTGTAAGACACGAAACCGGGCAGAAGTTGATGCTGCACCAAAGCCCTCTTTATAGCTACATATTTCATGCTCAACACTGGCATCCTGAGCTTGCATTCTCCCTCCTAGTCATGCTGGTCACAATTTCCCTCACTTGTTAATTTTTATTTTCCTGGCTGTGAAATGATAGACTTCCTACATGGGAAGCTGTGTTCCGCTACGTCAGAGCCTTGGTCCCTTCAGCCCAGTGTGGCAGACACTGACTGGCAGCGAGTGGCTTTTTCCTGCTCTGCCTAGAGGCACCGGGATTTTCTGCTTGGGGCTCTGTGAGTCAGCTATTTTGATAAGGGATGCAGCCCACTGGGGAGACAATCCAAATTATGTGTGTGTTTTAAGAAAGCAAGCAAGCAAGCAAGCAAGCAAGCAAGCAAGCAAGCAAGCAAGCAAGCATCTATACAGTTTGTCTCAAAATTATGTAAGTTTTAGGTGGGATGTTATGTTTCCATCAGTCCATAAACTATGGTGCATTGTTATTATTATTAATTTCATTTCTATACCATGTGATGCTTGAATTCTCAATTATGAAGGAGACAAAGGGGAACTGGAGCCAAACAAGCATCCTGGACTTCAAGAAAGCCGACTTCAACGAACTCAGAAAAATGATAAGCGAAGTGCCATGGCAACACACCCTTAGGAGGAAAGGTGTCCAAGAGGGACGGGAAATCTTGAAAAAGAAGATTCTTGAAGCACAACTACAAACAATTCCATCAAGAAAAAAGTGTAGAAGACAGCAGAGAAGCCCACGTGGCTCCACAAAGGATTAAGTGACAGCCTGAAAGAAAAAGAAAAAAGCACCAATTTAAGGTGTTGGTATTGACCTATACAGTCCTAAACAGCTTGGGACCAGGATACCTGAAGGAAATCTTGCCTATACGCCCTCCTGGGGCCCTGCTCCGGGAACCCTCCCTGAAGGAGGTTAGGCGAGTGAAGACCAGAGGGGGGCCTTCTCTGCGGTGGCGCCGATTGTGAAATGCGCTCCCCAGAGAGGTTCTCCTGGTGCCAACTTTATATTCTTTTTGGCTCCAGGTAAAAACCTTTGTATTCGCCCAACATTTTAAGGTTTAAATAATTTTAATTTGACTTTATCTATATTCTCAGTCGCATTTTGTTATTGTATTTTTGATTGCTTGTGTACTTTTGCTTATTTATATTGTAAGCTGTCCTGGGACAATTGGATTGTATAGGATGGGATAAAAATATTGTAAATAAAAATAAATAGAAAAGAAAAAAGAACATGTACAGGAAGTGGAAACAGGGCCAGGCCACGAAAGAATATAAACAAATAGCAAGGAATTGCATCAGGAAGGCTAAAGCAGAAAATGAACTAAGAATAGCAAGGGATGCTAAGCACAACAAGAAAGTCTTCTTCAGATACATCCAGAACAAAAGACATGAGAAAAAGAAGGGTGTCCAGCTACTCAAAGTGGAAGGCAGAGTCGTAACAGCTGGCAAAGAAAAGGCAGAGGCGCTCAATTCCTACTTGGCTTCAGTCTTCTCCCACAAGGAAATCTGCAATCAAGAGGAAGTTCAAGCAGGATGTAAGAGGTGGCAGCCCAAGATTGACAGACAAATGGTCAAGGAATACCCAGGTGGAATAAACATTTTCAAATCTCCAGGACCCGATGAACTCCATCCCAGAGTCACAAAATAGCTAGTGGAGGAACTCTCAGAACCACTGGCTATTATCTTCGATAAATCTTGGAAAACAGGAGAAGTGCCAGACAACTGGAGAAGGGCTAATGTTGTCCCTATCTTCAAAAAGAGGAAAAAAGATAAACCTGGGAACTATAGACCAGTTAGTCTGACGTCAGTCCCTGGAAAAATTCTGGAGCAAATTATTAAAAAATCCATCTGCAAGCATCTTGAAGAAAATGCAGTGATTAATAGAAGCCAGCATGGATTTATCAAAAATAAATCCTGTCAGACTAATTTAATCTCATTTTTTTTGACTGGGTAACCTCCCAAATGGACAAAGGGAACACTGTGGACATAATCTACCTAGACTTTAGCAAAGCATTTGACACAGTGCCACACCACATTCTGATAAGCAAATTAGCAAAAACTGGACAAGATGGAAAAACTATTAGGTGATTCCAAAATTGGCTGCTAAATCAGTCACAAAGAGGGTTCATCAATGGCACCTTCTCAAATTGGATGGAGGTACCTACTGGGGTGCCACAGGGTTCAGTCCTGGGCCCAGTGTCAACATCTTTATTAATGATTTGGATGAGGAAGTACAAGAAAAGATAATCAAATTTGCAAATGATACAAAACTGGGCGGAATAGCAAACTCCCTAGAAGCCAGAATGAAGATCCAGAGTGATCTTGAAAAACGAACACTGGGCTGAAAGCAACAGAATGAAATTCAGTAAGGACAAGTGCCAAGTCCTCCATCTAGGAAAAAGAAACCAAAGGCTTCGATACAAGATGGGGAATAAGTGGCTCAGCAGAAATGAACAAGAAAAAGTAGTTGTGGACAATAGGCTAAACATGAGCCAACAATGCGATGCAGCCGCCAAAAGGGGAAATGCTATTCTGGGATGCATTAAGAAAAGTATTACTTCCAAATCATGAGAACTAGTACTTCCTCTATACTCCTCACTTGTCAGACCT
Source organism: Varanus komodoensis (assembly GCF_004798865.1). Classification (NCBI taxonomy): domain Eukaryota; kingdom Metazoa; phylum Chordata; class Lepidosauria; order Squamata; family Varanidae; genus Varanus; species Varanus komodoensis. Next base: position 12,146,129 of record NW_025335587.1, read on the forward strand.
CACCTGGAATGCTGTGTGCAGTTAAGGCTCGCAGCTTGGGGTGCCCCTGGACCCCGGGTGGCCCCTTGTTCCGCAGGTGGCCTCGGTGGCCAGGAGCACCATCCAACAGCTCAGGCTGATTGTCCAGCCACGCTCCTACTGGGACGAGCGGAGCCTTGCCACGGTCGCCCATGTGCCGGCCGCCTTTCCCACGGATCACTGCGATGCGCTCTGCGTGGGGCTGCCTTTGAAGACGCTGGTCTTCCACCAGCTGCTACTGCCCGGGCCCAATTCAGAGCGCCTATGCTTACATCCAAATCCTAAGCGGCTTGGGGCCGGGATATCTAAAGGAACGCCTGTCTCCATATATCCCTACCAGGCCGCTTAGATCTTCAATGGAGGGCCTCCTTAGTGAACCCCGCAAATGAAGTGGCAGCGGGGAGTTGGCAAGGAAAGGGGCCATCTTTGCAACTTCCTTCTGAAATTGGGGCGACGGGAACCCTCATTCTCTTTGCACCCCCAAGGAGAGACTTCTTTCATTTAGTCCCTGTTTGTAGAAGTTGGGTTTTATTTGCTTTTCGCTGCTGGTTTTATTGTTGTTTTTATTGTGGGTTATATTAGCTTCCTGTTTCGCACCTTATATTAGTTGATTTTATATGTTTTCAGATGTTATTGCTTTATTTTACTATAGTTCTATTACGTTGTTGTTTCTGCTTTTTGTTAGCTGCCCAGAGAGCCCCCGGGCTACGGGGCAGTGTACAAATGCAATAAGTAAGTAAGTCACCTGAACAATCCCCCTAGCCCCCTGGAAAACCAAGATCTTTAAAGGTTTTCACTCAAAGGGATGTCTTAGCCTGGCAATGAAAAGATGGCAAGTTTGGTGCCAGACTGCAGGGAGGTTGTTCCAAAGATTGAAGGGGGCCACAGAAAAGACCCTCCCCCTTGCTGCCACCCTCTGAGCCTGCCATGGGGTTGGCACTCAGAGGAAGGCCTGAGGTTGAGCCTGGTGTCTGAGCAGGTCGCAGTCGGATTCTGTTGACCAAGCTTTAGTCAAACTTCCCAACCCCGTGTGTCTGAAACTCTTGGTTGTCCTATGCCAGTTATTTCAGAAGCAGCATCCCTCTAATTGATCCTTGGTGTTGAGCCTTTCAGGTGGATCTATTTGAAAAGGAAGCGCAGTCCCCTTCATTAAGGTTTGCTGCCTGATTGCTAGGATTGCTAAGACTCAGAATTATCCGATTCTGGATGATGGGGAAACGTATTGTTAGAGAATGCGCACCATAAATGTTTGAACGCAGACACTGAACTCATCGCGGTTTGAAATGCAGGTCACGCTCATCATGCACTTATTTCATTAGTCGTTCTCACTGGGACGTTTTGGGATGGTTCAGGCTGCAGGACACGTGTGGGAAACCCTGGTAATTTTGCCTACTGTTCTTCCACCCACTTAGAGAGAAACCTGTTGCCTTTTGGTTATTGTAAACTGGAATATTGATTTCTATAATGCGAAACACTAATCTGCTTTAAAAAATTGGAGCTGGAGGTTGGAAGCCATTGATTTCTTCTGTGTGCTTATCATTACCTCCCCGCATAAGGTCTGTGCATTGAACCAGATGCTGCAAAGTGGTGCTTGGATCTGTGTGCTCTCCAGAGTTCTACTTTATCCATTCAGATTGTGGCTGGCCTTTGCGTATGAAGCAACTCTGAATCATGTTGTCCATTTATCTTTGATACAGCCAAGCTTTCTACCGGAGGAGGCAGAACTGTGTTGGATGTAGCAGCTGAAATAGGTAGGGCTGTGTTTCAAGTGGCATTGTCTGCCTTGATTAGCACGCTGCCAGGCTGTGAAATGGCTTCAGCCATTCTCAGATCTCGGCGGCTCTTGCTTGCAGGCGAGGGGTGGTACTTCATCCAAGTGGAAAGCTTTGCTTTGTGGAATGGCGTCTCCATTCCATTTTTTCTTTTCTTTTCTCATTTCTTGCATTGCAGAGCAGGATTAGCATCATGGGGGTGCCCCCTTGGTGCCCATACTTGCCTAGCGCAGTCTTGGCCTTTTGGTCTCAGGACCTCTTTTGTCACTGTTGTTCATCCTTCCAGAGTACCTTGATAGGACAGAGTCCAAATACGTGTTGACCTCCATCAGGGATCGGCTTCCTCCCCAGAGCTATAGGCAGCAAAGTGTCATAGTGTCATAGCGAAGAGTGGAGGCCTGCTTTGTCTAGCCCACGTACTTGCTAATGCATGTTCAGAAACGCTACGGTGACCTGCAGCACACATGGCCAGATATTTCTTACGCTTAAGCCAGTGAGGTTGATAACAAACAGTGTAGAACATTAAGCAGTTTTGCTTGTTCAAGAGAGAGCAAGCACAGGCTGGGGTTTTAAATTAACAACCTTTTGAACCAAGGACAAATGGAATAAACAGAAAGTAGGTTTGAAAAGCTGATCAAGCGACTCGCTCAATATTGGCAGCTGATGGCTGACAGGCAGTGCTCTCTCAATACCAGGGTGCCACTTGTGGCTGGCACAGGGATGCTCTGTGTCCCCTAACCAAGCAACTGTTGCCAGTAAACCTCGAAGTATGCTGGAGCTTCTCCTGCTGGTTGGTCACCGGCGGGCATTTCCCAGTGGAAATGAGCAAAGTTCTCTTCAGTAGCTGAAGTCAAGCAGGGAGTGGTCCCTCCCATAATCCGCCTTTCCCTTTATTTCAGTTGTTTTCACTTCTTTAATTTAACGTTTTAAAAAGTTTGGTAACCATAAGCCGCTGGGAAACGATGCTAAAATAAAAGATTGTTTATAAAAGATTGGTTTTAAGTAGGCAGTTGCTTGCGCTTGGACCTTTCTGGGGGGACCAGTCAGGTGGCAAGTCGTAGCAAACAGAGCCGCACAGCATCCCCGGAAAGGATGCCTCATAAAAGGGTTGGACTGGGGCTCCTTCTCTTGGGGGGGAGCGGGGCGGGGGTCGCCTGCTGACACCAGGTGGGCAGCGCTGGGGGTGGGAGTGCTGCGTGAGTGAAGGGCCATCACCGAGAAGGCCCTGTGCGGAACTTGTGAAAAGGCCCGTCCAAGCAGTCCTGCAAGCAGTCAGGATCCTGTGGAGGGGCAGGCAGTGCACGAACTGCTGTGGCCCATTTATGGCTTTCAAGGAAAGGCCCAGCACCTGGAACGCAACGGGAAGACAGCGCGATGTCTCCGCCCTGGAGAGGGCATTCAGAAGCCTTGTGAGTGTGGGCTGGGGGTGGCCTTACGGGCACACGCAAAGTAACACGTCTCCTCTTCCTTGCTAGGATTTCTTTCTTTGGGATAAGGACCCCAAGCACCTAGCAAGGGGCCGGCCAGCTGTTCATTTCTGAGAATCCCTGTATTTTTGAGATTGCAAATCTGGCATCTCTGTTTTCCCTATAAGGCTGCCTCAGGAAAGTCTGTCCAAGTTGGCTAGACATTTATGGACTTTGCTGATTCATTGGCTTGAGCCAAGAGTGGTGGCCAAGACAGAGTGTTTGTTTGACTGTGTTAAGTTTCTGAACTGCTGCAGAGCCAAGAAAAAGGGAGTTTTTTATTGTGCTCGCAGAAAATAGTTCATTGAAATTCGAAAACGGAGCAAGCTGCTACGGGCTTTGAATATATGGATGTCATTGTAACCGAAAGCTCTCAGCTCTATCAACATTTATTCCTAACTGGCATTGATGACTGTTGGGAACAGAATGTGCTTTAGTGAGAATAAACCCATTGTGTGTGTGTGTGTGTGCACGCACGCGTACGTGTAAAATACAGAGTTACCAGAGATATATTTTTATGCATTCTATTAGCATAGGCAAGCATGACCTCTTTTAATTTGTAGTGGAAAATGGTGTGATTGATCGTTCAGCCTTGAAGTGACAGGAGCAAAGTGAGCACAAAACTTGGGAGCGTTTCCTTATTCGGTCTTTCTCCTGCAGTGCACTTGGAGCAGCAGTGAATGTAGAACTAGGCACGAATGTCACTGGCGTTCTAGATCCCTTCTCTGGGGCCCACCTGTCACCTGCAGTTTGTGGCCAAATGCATGACTTTTCCCAGTGCAGCACAGGGGACAATCCTTGTTTTTCCAATCATAGTGTCCTTACGTCTTGTTTTCATGCTATACAAAGGCAAAAACGGATATACCTTAGAGGGAGGGGTAAAGCTGCTCTTGGCTCCCTAAACAGGATGCAAGTGATATATAGGCAGTCCCCAGTTTGCAGCTAAGTTCCATTCCTAAGAGGACAGAAATCCTTCGTTCAGTTGAATTTGTATGTAAGTTGAATCATGTGTAGTCGGCCCTCCACATTTGTGGGGATTAGGAGCACAGGACCCACCTGAAAGTGGGGGGAAATGGGAGTGTCTCTAGTCTCCCCCCACCCAGACTCACCAGCAAGGAAATGCCTCTCTGGATGGGCAGGACAGGAAAGCATGCTTTGGAGGCCTGCCTCCCTCTCCTTTCATTTCCTTTTCCTCTATGGTGATGCTTGGGAGGCCCTTCCTCTCTCCCCTTTCGCTACCTCTCTGTGGTGATGCTTGGGAGGCCCTCCCCCTCTCCCCTTTTGCCTTGGGATTGCCTGTAGAGGGTTGCTTGATCAGGCAACCTGGTCCATTGTCTCAGACAAGAAGTCCTTAGTCATGTCACCTCCAGCATTAGTTCCTCCATTATTTCAGCATCCTCTGTACAGTTTACAGCTTAGTACCCAGTAAAGATTCAGAAGCTTGTGAATTCTGAATGCTCTAAACCATCTGAGCCACAAGGATAAAGGGGGATTCTCATAGGATGCATGAGAAGCCTAAGAAATGCAAGGAGGCATCTTCCAGCGTGCCACCCCTGCCAGTGTTCCTGACCCACTTGGAACCAGGCCTTCCCGGCGGGAGGGCAGCAGAAGCCACGGCATGGTGTCTTTGGGGCAGTCTTTCCCGACAGCTGCCGTGGCCCAGCTGCCGGGGCAGCTCCCACTACTGGCAGCTCTGTGGCTTCCGCAGTCACCACCCCTGTGGTTCTGCCACGCAGGGCGTCTCGTTGGCATTGCACATGTGGAGTGTGGTGCAATGCGACACAATCCTTTCCTAAGGGCCTCACTACATATTACATGTGGGTGCATGTAATAGAACCCTGGTGCCTTTCTTTAAAAAGAAAGTAACTTCAGGAAAGAGAAATTCTGAATGGAGGCCCCTGCGAGGGTCCAGATGTGTGTTTGCATGGGCAAGTCAGCACCCAGAGGTGCACAGGTAGAAGTTCAGCTACATGGAGGACAGATTTTGAGATCTACAGTTGGCAAGGAAGGGGTTAAACATGGCCCCCTTTGTTCTGCAAAACTACAGACTCCAAGTGTTCCTTTTGTTGAAGATAAAATTTCAAAAAAGCTGCCTAAGTTTGTTGCAGATATGTAGCATTCTAGTTTGCCCTCCTGCTGGATATAAATAGGTACAGAAGGCGTGGCGGGTCGGGTGGAGATGAGTGAAATGGAGAATCCTGTGACTGACTCAATAGAAGAAAGTGTGTTTATTGATCAGGTTTGAGTAGTCTGTCTTAAAAGCAACCTGTCCCCTGGCATTTTCAATAAATGATTGAGGGGGTAAAAATGGTTTCCCATTCTGTCATTTCTGGACAGCGTTAACTTTCTTGTTTCATAACTGATGGCACAATATTAGCGTGTTCAGAAAAATGTGCAGTTTGAGAAATTGACTCGTGAAGTTACATGAAAAGAATTGATTCTGACATCTGTGGATGCAGCAGCATTTTCCATGCGCAGCTTTTCCTGTAAACAATTTTGAAGGCAGTTTGTTAGAATTTGCTGTATAAAGGTCTTTTTCGGAGTCCTGGCTGTGGCATAGTGAACTGGAAGAACACAGAAAGAACTCTGGAAACTTCAGAAAAAGTTAGCACCTAGATGGAAGAAAGTGAGGTTTGAAATATAAAGGGAGAAATCTTGGCAAATATTCAGGATCAAATCTAGCATAAGACTGTATTTTAGACTGTGTTTTAATAGATTGTTGTAAACCACCCAGAGAGCTTCAGCTGCTGGGAGGTATAGAAGTTAAATAAATAAAAGCCAACTTAAAGTAGGCCCATTAAAATGCAGAGGACTTCAGTTAGTCATGATTAACTCTCCCTGCCAGAAAAAAATGCACCAAGCCAACTGGGCACTTTCCCTGGTTCTGCAGAGCAGAGAGGAATGATGCACTTTGGCCTCATCTACATCCCATAATGCCCTTGGGGCTTATGCCAGGATTCTCCCAATGGGCCTCCCAGTAAAACCTGAGGACTGGAGACATGTGGCAGAAGGCAGAAGGGACCAGTGATGGTGCAGAAGGCAGCGCAGGTGCTGGACGGGTACGGCTGCTACAGCCACTGCAGCAGCTCTGCTGGTATCCCCGTCTTCCCTTACTTCTCGCGCCCCTGTGCCCAACATGCCCCTCACCGGGGAGCCCCCGGAGCCTTTCAGGGAAGGGAATGATGGCTGCAGTTGTAGCTGCTTTGCCTAGCATTTCGTTTTGCAGCTCTTGGCAACTGAAAGGAAGGAAGGAAGGAAGGAAGGAAGGAAGGAAGGAAGGAAGGAAGGAAGGACGGAAAGACAGACAGACAGACAGACAGACAGAAAGAAAGACAGAAAGACAGAAAGACAGAAAGACAGAAAGACAGAAAGACAGAAAGAAAGAAAGAAAGAAAGAAAGAAAGAAAGAAAGACAGAAAGACAGAAAGACAGAAAGACAGAGAGGTTCCGAGGAAGGAAAAAGAGGATGCCAGCCTTCGTGCCTGGATTTGCCCAACACGCCATTTTGTAAACGTGTCCTTCCAAGTGGTCTCACGGCATCTGCGTTCCCCACCACATCTGCATGTGTGGGTCCCTGGTGGTGTCACAACTCTTAACAGATGCAAAGGATGCTAACCTGAATGCCAAAAACCATTGGCCCTGAACTGGCCGCAAAGGAGAGGAACACCCAAGTAGAGCAAACTTAGCAAGATGTTAAAATGCGAAGAAGGGACCCCATCGTTTTTTTCAGAGGCAAGCGCGTCGCGTCCTGACACGTCTCTCTTGGTTGATAGGGACTTATAAAACCAGATTTGCCTAACCTCAGTAAGTCATCTTCCTTTGATTTCCTCATTGGGCGGGCCATGCGCTGGAAAAAATAGGTCAGGAACAGTAATCTAAATCTCCTTCTGATAAATAATTAAAGCTAATGGAATTTTCACAAGATCTGTGAGCTAAAATCACGCTTAAAGCAATCGTATGCTCTTTTCCGCTGCTGCAAAAGTCAAGACTATTTATTTTTTATTTATCAGGAGGAGGGGATAAGGACACTCTTGTGGATGTAATTGAAAAATAGTGCACATTAGTTTGTTGGAGCACGGAAAAGATTTCCGGGGTAGCAAATTCCTACTGGTGGCAGAAACAAGGGAGGGATCTGGAATAAATGAATGGATCCTTGGATAGTTGGGCACTCCATGGCAGAGTGGCTCATTCTGCCCTGTGGAAGCATTGGCTGTCGCTTCCCCCTTTCTTTTTGGCCCATTAAGTATGCAGATAGATGTTCGGGAAAGATGAATATTCTTCCCACACCACTCCCTTCTAAAAGGCTGCCCCATTTATGAGCTGAAAAGCAATATCTTGAGTGACCCCCTCCATGTTTGAGCATGCAATTCAATATTTATGGGGGCTTGCCATTAAATACCCAAGGCAGGGCGAGGGGGGGGGGCTGTACTTGCCTTGCTTGCTGCCGCTTGATCTAGGGTTGGCAGGTGAACACACCTGGTGTCCTGTCTGCTCCATGGGGTTCCTCTGTTTTAATTTTCCTAGCTCTCCTTTCCACCTGAAATTTGCAGCAAGACTGAAAACTGAGCAGCTAGAACAAGGGTTACGTTTATTAAGCAGATGTAATAAGTTTACCAGAGGCCCTGGAAAAAGATCTCTGGCTAGCTGAACAATTAGTGTGGGTTGCAGCAGGTGAATAGACCTGGGAAAGGATTTTTGCAGTTGGGATGCCAGCATGGGGAAGACCCATCTCTGGTAGCTTCTTCCCCATCTTCCAAAGACGGGATTAATCAGAGCAGAGCTCTGGGCAATGATTGCTGCAGGACGTGGCTTTGTAGGGGGAGAGGACAGCCCTTTATGAATGCATGTGTTGCGTTGGGTTCGAAGTAAAGCCCCTTAGTGTCGGGAGAGGAGGTGTCGCTATACCCTACACGATGCTGTCCAGGTGCACTGGACTACAACCCCCATTACTGCCAGCCAGCATGGCCATTGGAAAGAAGGGCTTGGGTCCTTTGCCCATTCTCTCCCCATGAGTCCTTTCTCTGAGCATTTCCATGCTTCCCGGCAACAGGGCGACTCTGCGGGTGAGCAATTACTGTCTTTCCATGCTTCAAAAGCAAGCCACCTTGAGTACATTACAAAAGGAAAGTCTGCTCTGAGCTATCGCAATGTCAGGCATTTTATCTCCAATGAACAGTTCATTTTTGTCCATAGTCTCCCCCCCCCCCCGCTTCTTAAGTGACGGCGCTTACTGAGGGCAAACCCATTCTGCTTTTTGTGTGGCTTGAGCTAGCAAAATACCTCCCCCCTCCCCCCGCCACGCACAATAAGTTACTCTCGAGTTCTTGTCAGAAAGCATCTGGAATCATAACGTTAAGCTTTGGCCAATTTTCCGTGTAGGGTCACTTGCTAGTTCCTTATTAAACGTCTCCTAACAAGGGAGGAAATGCAAAAGGGGTAGACGGTCGAGAGCTGGAGCGCCCCTTCCGTGTGATGAGCTGGCTCCACAATTGGATGCGACAGCCAAACTAATGATGTCACTGACGCTGATGCGACTGGGCTGCTGCCCCCCCCCCATACTCTGACTCTCTCCAGCCAGTGTGCAGGAGGCGGGGGGGGGGGGCGACAGAGAGAGAGACAGAGAGCGAGTCAGCATCAGGGAACCCAGGAGGTTTTCCTTCCAAAATTATTTTGCTTACAGATAGAATACTTTACGGATGAGAACTCTAGGTTGTAGGATCCCCAGAGGGTCATTTTGCCAAGCCAGGGCTGCAAATAGCTGGAGAATTCTAGGAGACAAGCTGCTTGCCTGTCTGTGCTAGGAGGGGACAGTCCCGGAAGAGAGCAAGACCTTTTGTGAGTCAAAAGGTGCTCCGCGTTGGCTGACTGAAGAGAGATGGGTCTCCTGCCCCACGCCTGGCTATGCAAATACAGCAAAAAGACATTAAGTTCACATGGCCAGTCTGTGCTCAAATACTTTTTTCACAGAATCGGGTGTAAGGAATTGGATTCCTTGGACATTGCACTCTCTCCTCATAGTTGGTCCTGTATCTCAGTGTCCCTGCAAGCGCACGGCCAGCGTGTAAAGACCGAAGCACTCCAAGAACGACTCTCCTCTGGCAGCTCATTTAAGTTGGGTCTGGCGTTTGAAAGCAAAACCTCTTCCTGTACATTCGGAGGGTTGTTGCAACTTATTTTACCGCTTCTTTGGCAAGGTGTCAGGAAGAGCAAGCTGGGCGTAGCGCTGTCCTTTGCCTGCAGAATCGGAAGGCATGGTTGCCACAGGTTCCCAGCTTTGAGTCAAAGGGCAAGCGCTTCTCATAGTTCTCCTCCAGATGTGGGGAGAGCGGTTGCTTCCCTTGGCCTTCTTCTGCAGTCCCTTCTGAGATGGACTGTTCTTTTGGGGCCGTGAAGATGCTTTTGGGATTCTGTCGCTTGTCGCATGGGCTGCATTCCTTCCCCCTCCCTTGCGCACGCTGTTCCTTCGTGTGTATTAGTGTGGCAGGTGTGGTGAGGCTGGTGTGACGTGGGGCTGCCCTCCTTCCAGGAGCATAGAGGGATGGAGGGCAGGTAACACGGTTGCTTGACAAACGCCAAGTCTCCCCTGACCAACCATGTGAGAATCTGTCCATTAAATGTCTGAAAAGCTGCTGTCAGAACCTTCCTCCTCTTCCGCCGCTGCTGCCGCCTCCTCCTCCTCAATGTACTACCCCATCATCCCTTGCGAAGAAATATTTTTTTAATGAGGACTGCTTCTACCCTGAAGAACGGGCTTTTCTCTTGGAGAAGTGCAACGATTCGGCATTGAGGGAAACAGTGATGCTTCGAGAGAGGCGAGTTTTCTCTTTCTGTAGCCAAGATTCTGTCACTGGAATGAGTGTGCAGCCAGTGGCCCATCATTTTAGACAGGGGTTGGGGTTAGGGTTTCTTTGCAAGAAGATCCTAGGCACTGTCCCCAGTTAAGAGGTTCAGGCTGCAGGTGAGCCTCAAGCCTTAGGTAACAGCCCCTGTCAATCAGAGCAGGCAGTTCTGGGCCAGCTGCATGAGCAGTTCTCTTTGAGGGAGCCTGGTGCTTGCTGGTTATCATGTGGGCCTGTGGACCCCGGGGGTTCTGTGTTCAAGTCCCCACTCAGCCAGGGAAGTCGCCAGAAGACTCGGGACCGGTCACCGACTCGCAGACTAACCTCCCCCACAGGATTGCTGTTGTGAGGATAGACGGAGAAAAAGAGCACTTTACTTTGCCAGCCTTCTTGGGTTCCTTGCAAGGGGAGGAAAGGGGGCACATAAATGCAGCATGTAATACCGCATGAGCGCTGGGGCTCTGTCTAGTGACCCCGCTGTGTGAGTGGGGCAGAGCGTGTGGTCTTCTCAGCCAGGTCGGTGCCGTGTCAAGAGGGGGGTGCTGATCAACGGTGAAGCGCTGCTGAATTAGTTGTGGGCTGAATTTGCATGTCAGTCCTTGAGAAATGTCAGTGGCTTGTTTCTCTGAGTGTTCAGAGCTACAGAGAGGAGCTCGACGGGAGCTTGCTGTGGAGTGCAAGGACAGGCTTGGCTTTGCCTTCCCTTCCTCCAGTTCCTAGGGTGGCCCCGATTCACATGACGGTCTGCTGCACTGCACACCCCGTCGTTTTTCCTGTGGAAAGTTGGTGTGCGCAGTGTTCTGATGTGACCTCCTGTCCAGGCACCGAGCAGGCTGACTTGATTTCAGCATGGCTGCCATGCCACCCACACCACCTGGCCTTTGTCTGGAGCAAGGCTTCATCAGGTGGTGCAGCTCTTCTGCTTGGCCAGAGTAAGTCAGCGTGGGAAGGCCACAAGAACAGGCTGTTGGCCTGCCTGGAACGTGCGCCATGCACACGCTCCCTCAGTCTGGGCCCCAGGGATGGTTCAGAGCGTCCGAGGCCGCAGCATCACTGACGCACGTCTAATGCAGACCGGAACAGCCTTAGCTTTGGAGATCACTGAGAAAAAGCCGGTGCTGGCCGTTCTCGGGGTTGCCATCCTAAGCATCCAATTCAGATTACAAGGATAAATAAAGCTGCGGGAGGAGTGGGAAGCCTTCTGCCTTGGCACTACCACTGGGTAGGGAGGGATGCTTCTGTGCAGGTGTAGCAGACAGGCAGCTGAAAGACTCGGCGGGCCCCGACCCACCTGGCGCCACCTTCCGCCTGGGACTCTGGAAGGGCCTGGGATGGGCCCACGCGGGCCTGAGTGCTTGTGCTGTGGTCCAACCCCAGGAGGGCTGGCTTGTCCAGCGGAGGACTGGGTTAGCCGCGGCTGCTGGCCACGATGGCCCATCAAAGCTGCTGTGTCCAGAGGCAGCCAACAAGGAGCCCAGCCGCAGGGGAGGGCGCTCCCTTGCATCCCTGGCTCAGCTCATGAGCCCCTGGGGGCCTCTGGCCAGAGATTGGCCTCAGTGGATTTGCAGGCCAGGCCTGCTGGGCTTTTTACTTTCCCTCTGCCTGGGACAAGTTAGCCTTTGCATTTGCATCAGCTGGTTCATGTCAGCTGGAAGACTTTGCAAGCAGTTTTGTTGGTCACTGTACCCCTGTATATAGACTCCTGCTAGCTGTTTGTGGTACACAGGCTCTGTGCGTGCATGTGTGTGTGTGTAAGAGAGAGAGAGTGTGGTCTCTCTCTGCTCACCCAGAGGCAAATCGGGGCTGGCACAAGTGATGAAGAGGGTGGTGACTTGCACAAGCCTGGATTGTATCGGCGGCCTGCTTTTGTCCTTTTAAGTGGCCACGGCACTCTATGTACAATTAAAGTGCTACTACGCTTTGGCTATTTAATTATTTTGCTCTGCATTATGGCTGTGAACTGCTTTGGGCCCCCTGTTGCGTCAAGTGGAAAGTCAGGCTAAAAATATCCTACAAGTGGAATAAAACTTTTGACTAGGCATAATGTCTGCAGGGAGAAGCCGCCTGCCTCCCTCCTGGCATGGGAGCAAAACCGTTCAGTCGGGCACCTCACACAATGAGCCCCCAGTTTCCATCGGCACTAACTGGATTCAGTTCCAGTTTGGAAAACTCCTCTAGTTCCCTCATTGGTTAGGCTAGTAGCCACAGAGGACAGAACAGTCCCAGTGGTGGCCCGCAGATTACAGGACCAGCTACCTGGTGGGGCCTGCTGAATTACTTGGGACCAAGGTGCATTCTTAAATGAGCCTTAACATAGGAACATAGAAACAGAGCGAGTCAGAAGGGGTCTCTGGGGGCATCCAGTCTGACCCCCGGCTCCAGCTGGCTCCACTCATGACATGCCCACCATGTGCATGCCTAGCCTGTCCTTGAACACCCGCACCGATGGGGCCTCAACCACCTCCCATTCCATACCCTCGAGGTCCCAACTGTCAGGAAGTGCTTCCTGGCATCCAAGTTGAACCTTGGTAAAGGTGACCCAAGCTGCCGATATCTGTGCTTAATGGCAGCTGCTTCCACAGCATTCTCCTCACGTGGTTCTGCTTCAGCACGACTGTCATGCACACTTTTTGCACACTCAACCCAGAATCTGCTCCCAGACAGGTGGGATGTTTAGGGGTGAATCTTCCCAGACGTTTACCCCATCCCCAAAGCTGCTGGTTTGTGTAGCCCCTTAAAAAAAAAAGCCAGTGCTGCAGGTTTGTCTACTGCACGGCACCCCCTGTGAAGCCACCAATCACGGTTTCTGCGCGAAAGCAGAGCAGGGCGGCTCGTAGAGCCATCCATATCAAGGACGGCGGCTTGTCGCAACCCGCCAGGGGCCAGTGGCAGCCATTCCTCCTGCGCCACTCACCATTCCACTGGATGACTTTATGGCGTTTCGCTTTGTGTCTGCCTTGAGAACTGTCTGTTGGTCATAAATTCTCCTGTTGCTAATAGCAAATAGATGGGGGTGACGCCATCGTTCGGTGCGGGGACAGAAGCGGGTGGGCTGCTAACGGTGCACGTGCCCCTGTGCAAAGCGGGGCTGCTGCTTTAAATCCCATAGAGCAGGAAAGGCCGCTGATCCAAAGAAAGGATGCTCGCTCGCTTCCTGGCACTTCGGGAGGAAGCCGCACTTCCAGCGGGGTCTGGCTTGATCTCTTTCCATGTGGCTACACATGTTTTACATCCCATTAGTCATTCATTGCACTGTTTCAGTTGAGTTGTTAGACTGAAGGAGTTCACTGATTATCCAACATTACTAGAGGCCTTTGTTAACTAATTCTCCTCCCCTGGGACAATCGTAATTGTGTATTGGGCTGGATTCATAAGCCAGTTAAAAATGGATTTCTGCTACACCCCTTGCTGATAGCAATGTTTCGATTAAAAATGTAATCAGCCTTCAGCTAACATGATAAAATTGGTGGAAAAAAAGAAGTGCCGTGAGAGTAACGGATGGAAATACTGCAAATATTATTCACATAGTTGTAGTTTGGACTGCTCCCCCCTCCCCGTGACCTCTTTTTTATGTGTGTGTTTGCTTTTCTTTTCCAGGACCTGCGCAAACAGGTAGCTCCACTCCTGAAGAGTTTCCAGGGAGAGGTATGTCCTTAACCATTTATGCTCACCTTTCCTCTAAAAAGAGCGTGTGTCAGCTTTCGTTCAGTTCTTCAAGGGCTGGAATTTGCTGTCATAAGGGTGCACACACATGTGCACAGACACACACACAAAGGCAGTGGCGCTCCAACATTTTATGCTGCCCCCACAGCCATTTTGTGCTGGTGCATGAGACCAGCACAAACTTTTTCAAAATTTCAAATGGGACCCCCAGAGATCTTAGGGACCCCTGCTCTGGAAATGGTTGAGGAATCAAAGAATTGCACAACATGTTCCGAGCCCCCAAGTAGGTTCGGAGCCGATTCACACAACGTGCTCTGCTCCTCACTGCTGGGCACAAGGAGACAGGGAAAGGCCTTCTTCACCGTGTCTCAGGGCAGCAAGTCAGTAAAATAAATGAGATACAGCATGCAGGTAATCATATATAAAGTCAGTCTTAAAACACCACCCAGAATTTGCATGCGGTGTCCTGTAACTTCCCCACTCCCTCTTTCTCTTGCTGCCCCACAACCCTCCCCGCACGGCTCTGCCAGAAATTTTCCACTGGGTCCAGCACAGAAGGCCACAGAGCCCTGCAAAAACATTTTCTTCTTCCCTTGCAGTTCTTTGGATCCCGGCCAGTTTTATTCATTCATGCATTCATGATGCACTTATTACTTCTGTTTATAGACCTCTTTTCAACTTTACAGTTTTTGCAAAATAGTATGCAGCTTAAAAAAAAAAAAAGCTGCGTGGTGAGGGAAAGAACAGTAAATTCAGCAAACCAAATCTTCAGTCAAAATGAAATGCATAAAGTCAGCGGGACAGGGTAAGGCACCCTAAACCCCATTAGAAGTAAAGGTCCAGCAGGCATTCTTTTATCAAGTAAATGGAACTGCTCTTCTAAAAGGGCCAGATCTGGTGTGCTTCCCTTGGAAGGAAAGGTCGCTCACTTTCCCTACCAGAAGGTACCCTTCCCATACATGGCAAACCCAACCTCCATGTGGACAACAGATCTCAGCGCCAACCTTGCAGTGTATGTTCTGGCCTTAAGGGATGCAGCATCCAAAGATTCTTAGTGGACATGCCCCCATCCGTTTTGCATCTGACCTTGGCAGCTCTGTGCCAGGGCGCCATCTGTATTCTGGTCCCCTAAAGCTTGGTGTTCAACATTGATGTGGCAATAGGCTAACCAGAGTTTCTCTCTTCAGGCATTTAGAAGGTTGTGGATGTCCGTAGGTTCTTTGGTCGTTTCCCTCGAAGGTCTCATGTTCGAAATGCATCTGGCTAGTTCTGTTATCTGAATTAAAACTGTGGGCACCTCCTGGTCTGCTGAGGTCTGACTCCTATAATTCATGTGGCCCCTTTGGATTCCATTCTGTTTTTCTGGTTGGTGGTCTGTCTGTCTGTCTATTATTTGATTTCTAGCCCGCTCTATTAGCCATATAGCTCCCTGGGTGGGTTACAGCAATAAAACCACATAGAAACATAAAAATCAAATAACAATAAAGCAGTAAGAGAGTAAAAATTCACCCACCGTATCTTAATGGAACTAATGGTTTCATAAAAGGCATATCACATTCTATTAAGATACGATTAAAAAAAGATTAACAATTAAAGGCCCTGCTCTGGAAACTCTTCTTGAAGGAGGTCAGGATGGTCTCCACCCGGAGGAGGGCCTTCTCTGCGGTGGCACCCTGGCTGTGGAATGCGCTCCCCAGAGAGGTTCTCCTGGTGCCAACTTTATATTCTTTTTGGCACCAGGTAAAAACCTTTTTATTCGCCCAACATTTTAAGGTTTAAATAATTTTAATCTGGTTTTATTATATTCTCAGTCACATCTTGTTATTTTGTTATTGTATTTTTATATTGTTGTGTATTTATTACCAATTTATTGTAAGGTGTCCTGGGACAATCAGATTGTGTAGGACAGGATAAAAATATTCTAAATGAATAAATTAATTAAAGAAAGTACTGGCAAAATGAAAAGGACTTCTTTACCTGGCCCCAAAAAGAGTATAAAGAGGGCCCCAGGTGAACCTCTCTGGGGAGCTTGTTTCAAAGTTGGGGTGACACTCCTGAAAAGGCCCTTCTTGTTGTTGCCACCCTCCTTGATTTCTGAGAAGGCAGCTCCCTCAGAAGGGCCTCCGATGCAGATCTAAGTGGCCAGGTAGAAATATAGAAACAGAGCGAGTCAGAAGGGGTCTCCTGGGGCATCTAGTCTGACCCCTGGCTCCAGCCGGCTCCACTCATGACATGCCTACCATGTGCGTGTCCAGCCTATCATAGAATAGTAGAGTTGGATGGGACCACAAAGGCCATCGAGTCCAACCCCCTGCTGTCGCAGGACACCAAGTCACACCATCCCACTCAGAGGGTTGCCCAGTTTCTTTTTGAATGTCTCCAGTGTGGGAAAGCCCAGCACCTTTCCAGGCAGCTGGTTCCACTGCTGTGTTGCTCTGCCCGTGAGGAAGCTTCTCCTGATGTCCAGCCTGAATCTGGGTTGTTGCAATTTGAATTGATTATTCCGTGTTCTACACTCTGATATCAGCCAGAAGAGATCTTGGCCTTCCTCTTTGTAACAGCCTTTGAGGTACTTACAGAGGGATATCATGTCCCCCTCGGTCTTCTCTTCGCAGTCCTTGAACACCCTCACTGTTGGGGCTTCAACCACCTCCTGTGGAAGCCCATTCCATGCCCTCGGGGTCCTAACTGTCAGGAAGTTCTTCCTGGCATCCACCCTAAATCTTGGTTCCCTGAGCTTTGCTCCACTGGAACGCAGCTTGCCCTCCACTGCAGGGGGGAAAAGGTCATGACCCGCCTCTGTGTGCCTCCCCCCATGTACCTGCATGTCGCCAACAGATCCCCTCTGAGTCTCCTCTTCTCCAGGCTGAAGAGACCCAGTTCCCTCAGTCTCGCCTCATACGGCTTCCCCTGCAAATTGGCCACCAACCTCGTGGCCCTGCGCTGCACGGACTCCAGCCTGGCTATATCCTTCCTGTAATGAGGGGCCCAGAACTGAGCACAATACTCCAGTTGCGGGCGCACCAGAGTCGTACAGAGTGGCAGTAGCCCCTCTCTCGATCTAGAAGCCACACTTCTGGCTATGCAACCAAGGGTGGCGTGCGTCACACTGCTGGCCCATCTTTAGCCTGCAGTCGACCAGCAGGGTAGGTTCTTACGGGACAAGGTGCTCCTTTAGCTACTCTGGCCCCAAGCCAGTTAGGGCTTTAAACACCAACATTTGCACCTTGAACTGGGCCCAGACCTCAGTGGGCTACTAGTAGAGATGGTCGAGGACTTGCTTGATACAGTCATATCTTCCAGCCCTTGCTAGCAGGCTAGCTGCCCTATTCTGGACCAGTTGACGTTCCCAGACCATCTTCAAGGGAAGTCCCACGTAAGGGTGTTGCAATAACCCGGGCGAGAGGTTCCCAGTCTGTGGATGACTGTTCCCAGCTCCTCTCTGCCCAGATACTGCTGCAGCTGATTTATCAGCCTTGTATGTGTAGCAAGTTCAGGAAAGAGCCCTCAAGACATCTCACAGACAGTTAAAAAAATGCAGAATGAAAGAACTGTAAGGATGCATAACTAGTGACAAAAACAAATGAAAATTGCTCTCCTGGGACTGCAAATGCTGGCCTAAACAGGAAATGCTCGTCAGCTTCCTTTTGTTTATTTATATGTTTATTCCATTTCTGTGCCTCCCCTGGTCAAAGCTATCAGGGCAGTCTGCAGCAAAGTATGAAAACAATAAAATGCAATAGATAAAATGTCAAGGATTGAAAATTAATTTAAAATAGCATAAAAGAACATTAACAGACAATGACAGACAATTAAAAAGACCTGGCCAATCGCATGAGGCCGCTGAATTACCAAGGAGGAAATAGCCAATTTGGCACCAGGAGGACTGTGGCAGGGAGGCTCTTCCAGAGGTGTGGGGCCACCCCCAAAAGGCCCTCCTCCTAGTTGCCAGCCCCTGGGCCTCTTGGACTGGCGCCCAGAGGCAGGGCCCAGAGGCTGAGTGGAGTGTCCAGGCAGGTCTGGGCAGGGAGAGGTACTCCTAAATTTGTATGTGTGCATGTCCACGTGTTTGTGAGAGAGCACACGCACGTGTGTGCCTGGGGAAGGAGAGGCCCCATAGAGACTCAGCTCCAGGTTTGGTTTGAACATGGACATGCACATGGTGGGCATGTTGCGAGTGGAGCCGGCTGGTGCTGGAGGTCAGGCTAGATGGCCCAGGAGACCCCTTCTGACTCGCTCTGTTTCTTTGTTTCTATGAACCAAACTAGAATTGGTTAGAAGCAGAGTGGGCCCGTGCTGAGACTCTGGAGGGGCACAATAAAAGCACCAGACATGGCGTGGGGTGTGGGATGCAGGTGACCAGAGCCTCTGAGGCTCGTTTAGAGTTTCTCTCCCACAAGTCTGCCAATGTCTCTGAAGTGGTGCAGGCCACCCTTGTGGGGCTTGCAGTGGGGGAGGGAGGGGCTTGAATAATGTTTCCAGGGGCTGATGGCGGCTCGCTCTCTCGCTCTCCATTGTTCCTCTCCCAGAATATGGTGCATCAGAATAAAATCTGAAAGATTGCTTGCATGCCCAGCTTGCAGAATTCACTTCCCGTTAATTGAGGTTGCATTCTATCTTCCAGTATTAAGCACTGATTACAAACAGGCAGGGTTATGTATTTATTTCTTTTTATTTTAGTTATAACATTTTTATGCTGCACCCATCACAGAAAGCCTTGGGGCGGCTTACAAGGCAGATAAAACATAGAATAGGATAACATTAAAAATTCAGAGTATCTCGGCCATAATTTAAAACCAATAAATAAGAACAACAAATTAACAATTAAAATATCGTTTAAATAAAAAGGTCTTGGCCTGGCGCCGAAAAGCAAATAACGAAGGCACCAGGCAGACCTCTCTGGGGAGCGCATTCCAGGGGTGGGGTGCCACCGCAGAGAAGGCCCTGCTCCGGGTGCTCGCCCTCCTTTGCTCCCACTTTCATCCTGGCCCTCCCCGCAGAGCCTTCTTTCTCCTTCCCTCACCCTGGTAGCCTCACAGCAGCCTAACAAGGTTGGTTGGCTTGGTTGGACTGGAGATCGGAGCCTCGGTGTCCCAAGTCCAGCGCTTCAGCCACTGCCCCACCTTGACTGAGTCTTCCCCGCACTCCTGAGTCAAGATGCTCTTCCAGTCCGAGCCCTGCTCCAGCCAGAATGGCTACTCACCTCGGTAATATCCAGCTCTGAAACAAACAAGAGGGAAAGAGGAGGCGCCATGTATGTATGTATGCATGTTGTTCATTTATGCAGCTGCCCCATAACAGCTCAAAAAAGACCTCCCCTTTTAAAATACACCAAAAGCAATTTTAAAAAACCCTTTTGAAAAAGCTAAACACTCGGAGCCTGAGAGGCTCAGATTATAAATTATTTTAGAAGTCTGGGTCAGGGACGGTAGGACTGCGAGCTATAGTCCCTATCGTTTGTTATTATACTGTTGGCTGTGCTGATGGGAACCCAACCCCAACCCCAACCCCGTGGCACATAAGAACAGTGCTGCCCACTGCCGCAGAAACTGCTTTGGGCAGCTGTCACCGATGCAGTGGGAAGGTCGAGCCCTCCCAAATTGTTGCAAGTTCCCTGAAAATTACATGCCGTTAGATTTTTTTATGGCCTCCATGCCCCATGTGAAGTGGGATTTTGGGGAGTGGGGAGTGTAGTGTGATTGTAAATATTGAGGGTAAAACGAGGTGAGTGACTGTCATTTAGGGCCTGAGGGAACCCCCCCCCCACCCCAGCTCCTAATGTGCTACCCATGACTAACTTCTCAGGGCCTGCCACAGCCAAAAACCCCCTTTCCCCTGCTTGAAAGGTTAGGAGTGGTGCTTTGAACTGGGACCAGAAACAGACTGGATTTTACGGTTCAAAAAGACCCCGGTTTAATTCAGATCTAAACGGCATTGGGACATAATTTGGAAAGGTTTCCGGTGGAATGCCTGTTTATGCGAGCCAGTGATTCCTCCTTTCCTGAGGCAGTTTGGGCCGGACTGGTCAGTGAAAGAGAGATGTGACTATTGGGAAGTACCGTGTCTGAACCTGTTTTTGTGATGTCATTTAGCAGCTATTTTTAAGGCTGGGTAAGGATTTCCTGAGGTCATCCGTATTCTTTTCATGTGGCAGAGCGAGACGATCCAAGAGCAACAGAGGAATTCCTGCACCAGAGTCTGCTGGAGGGCAGACACTGGAAGGACGTGACTGGCCGTGTGTTTTCAGTGCCTACCCTTCTTGCTTCCTTGGATGAGGCAAGGAGATTTCAAGGGGAAGCTCATTCAGTTGGTTCAAATGTGGCGACATGTGATTAAAAGACAGGAGGATGTACACGGGCAGTGTGACCCGTTTATTAATGTGGCAGGGAGGGGTTTCCGAATTGGAAAACTTTCAGAGGGATGACCTCTCTTTCTGGCTGCCATATGGCCTTGAAGCGAGCACCAAAAACGAACACATGCCTTCTTCCTTTCCCTGAGCCACATTAGGAAAACACACACTAGACATACCCAGTTTTATATATGTGGCTGTTCTCAAATTAGGAGCGGGAATTAGAGATTTGTGGCTGAAATTGCCGCCGGATGCTTGTACCTCTTCCAAGAAGGACAGCACCAAGCCTGAGAGGCGACTGGCGTGGATAACAGGCTGGGCCAAGGAAGCAGTTAGAGAAAGAAGGGTTAGAGCTAAATGGAAGCCTTGCCCAAACGAGAAAAACAAAAGGTATCACAAGTTCACGGGGGTAGTGCCAGCAGATGGTATGAGCTGCACCCCCACACACACATCCATTCTGTGGAGCGTATTGCTGGCAACATCAAGGCCACTGACGAAGAGCTCTTTAAATAAGTCCGAAACAGGAAAACTGCCAGTGAGCCAATTGGACCACTGAGCAAATGGAGTTAAAGGAGCACCAGAGGCGGATAAAGATATTGCCGAGAAGCTGTATGAATTCTTTGAATTTGTCTTCACCACAGTGGATGCTGGACAAGTACCTGGTTCAAAACTTAGGTATTCGGAAAGGGAGTTTGAAGAATTAAGGGGGATAGTAGTGGCAAAAGATGAAACCTTTTTGACAAACTGAAAGATGGTATCCCTCTGAGAGTTCATAAAGAGGAAGGGGATAATCTTCTAATAAAAGTAGGTAGCATGTCCCTAAGATCAGAGGATTGATGTATAGCCAGCGTAACACCATTTTTAAAATCGGTATCTGGAAAATGGCAGGCCTGTTAGTGGAGTGTCTATTCTAGATAAATTGGCTAAAAGCATAACTGAAGATAACACAGATAAGCGTATTTAAGGAGAAACCCTACTGAGAAAGAATCTACATGGCTTCTGCAAAGACAATCCTTTCTCACTAACCTTTCAGTGTTATGTGAGAGTGGCAACAAATAGGCAGGCAGGCATGATCTGGTGAAGTTCAGCGTGGACTTCCCAACAGTCGTGCAATAAGAGGGGCAGTCCTCTTATGGATCACTAGCTGGTTAAGGAACAGAGTGGGGGTCAGTGGTGATTCCTACTCTGGAAGGATGTGAACCTGCTTCTGTATTGGGACCTGTGCTCTTCAACATATTCGTAAGTGATCCGGAATTAGGAGTGAGCAGTGAAGTGGCCATCTTTGCTGGCAACACCAAACTATTTAGAGCAGTTGGGGTTTTTTTAAGTGAATTGTGGGGATTTAAAAGGATCCTTCCAGGCGGGAAGATGGAGCATTCAAATGGCAAATGTGAGTCAGTGGAAGTGTGGTGCAATGCCTCTTTGTGTGTGTGTGTGTGTGAGAGAGAGAGAGAGAGACGGGGGGGATCCCACCTTCAGGTACAAGCTAATGGGATCTGAATGATCTGAAAAGATCTGGAAGAGATCTTGGGGTTGTGATAGAGAGCTCTGTGAAAACCATGATCCGTTGTGGAGCAGTTCTGAACAAGGCAAGCTCCGTGTTAGGAAAGGAATTGAAAACAAAACCGAGTGCCACCCTCCTTTTATAAAAACCGATTGGGTAAAAGACTGAGTACATTTCTAATCACAGTACCTAAAGGGATATTGCAGGGTTTGGAAGAAGCACAGAAAAAGGGCAGCTAAAATGATCAAGGGGCTGGAGCAATTCCCCTATGTGGAAAGGGTACAACATCTGGCATTGTTTTCTTTTTCTCGTTCACTCCGTCAAATCATTTCCCTATGAATGATGCGGTCTCCAAAATGTCATGTCTTCGACAGCCCTGCTCTGCTCTTACAAATCTGGCATTGTTTAGCTTCCAAATCCGTGAGTAAGGCAAGACAAGATAAAGGTGTGCAGAATTCTGCCAGGTGCAGAAAAAGTGGATTGAGAGTCATTTTTCTCCCTCTTTTATAAGGCAGGAACCCAAATGGGCCATCCTTCGAAGCTGAGCAGTGGGAGAGGAGAGCAGAAAGACACCTTCACACCGCATGGAGTTAAACTGTGAAATTCACTTCCCTGAGAGGGGTGTGATGGCACCAACTTGGAGGGCTCTGAAAGGGAGTTGGGTAAATTCCTGGAGGATAGGAATTGGCTCTGTGCTGCCATAGAGGCAGGGTGCCTAGGTACCCCAGTCGCTGGGCACTTTCGCGCTCTCCTGTTTGGGTCCCATCTAGACTGGCTTCTCAGATGTTCTTTTGTGCAGCAGCAGATGTAAGCACAGCATGCCTGCCTACCTTATTTTATCCAGTGGTTCTCACGCGGAAAAGCCACCAACTACCCTAGTGCCAGTTAAGAAACATTAATACACGTGGCCTGTTGAAGCCCACCTCCTGTGTATTGCAGAAAGTGATGGCCTGCTTAATAGTAGCCTTCGGGCCAGATGGCTGCTTTGAGCAAACACTCCTGAAGAAGGGTTCTGTATGAGCTGAAAGCTTTTTTGAATCTGAAATGCTCCCAGGAAGGAAGGACTCTTCCTGCACTCGCTCTATTCTTAAGCACCGATTCCTCACCCATCCCACTGCCAAGATTCCTTATGCTGAACTTTACAGACCTAATTAATCCCATTTCTTTTCTTTAGGCTTGTTCCATGATGGCTCAATTAGAACAGCATCTGAACTGCGGTTCAATATCCAGGCCAGCTTTTGTAATTGGAATCACATTTTCCTGCTGAGGAACTGCAGCTGGTTTGGTTCTGCTCATGCAGAAAAAGGATATAACCTTGCATAACATAGGAAATGAACGGTTGAGAGAGAAGCCAAATTCAATTTCAGTCAGATATTTTGAGGATAAGTCTATGATCTATGGAAGCTGGGGAATGAAGAGTGTGCGTCTTGTGGAAAGCAGTGTCTTTGGCAGTCCATTAATCAAGGCCAGTCCGGGCGCTTCTTGTGCTGTTGCGTTAGCGCCGATTTCTAGGAGAGAGGCTGGATAGGGGCCAAGCACTCCAGAAATTAACCTCTTCAAGATCCAAAGCGGCTTTGCTCTTGAATAAATGCAGAGCCGCCATCCGGAACAGCGTTGTGTGCGGGAGGGAGCTGCTCCAAGAAACAACCACGGAACAAAGCTATTACAAATTGCTCGGGATTGTGGAAGCCTGTGGCACATGGCGAAATCCAGAGCTGTTTGTTTCATTGATTGAGGCTTTGGGCCTCACAGCCCTTTGATTAAAAGGTTTCATTTAGTCACTGTGATAAAACCCAAACAATCTGGAGCAAATCTAATAGATCTGCAGAGTCATTGATGCCTTTTAGCATCTTTCCACAGCAGCAGGAAGTGTGTCGTGTGTGTGTGAGTGGGGAGGGGGATGTCTCAGGCATTGGTTCCATCATCCAGAGGATAAGGAAAAGGTAAGGTGTGGTCAGAGTGTGGGCTTGGGGTCCAGAAAGTTTGCGGTTTGCAAGAAGGGGGCTCAGGTAGGAAATAGAGTCAATGAATATGTTGCGATGGGGGGAGCGGAAGAAGGCTGGGCCATTCCTTCAGCTCTTTTGGAGAGGAGAGCATGGAAGCAGGGCTGCAGTGAAAGGGTTGTCAGAAACTAGGATTCTCCCCACAGGCCTCCCCTTAGAAAACAGCCCCAAGATCAAATACCAGGTCCCTGTACTTTGAAAAGAGTCTGCATTCTTTGTGATTTCCAAAGCACACTAATTGGCGATTTCCAGCCGCGGGGCATTTCCCAAAATGGTTCTGCCATCATTGAGGGGAAAGCTCAGTTTGTGGGCGGCCCGTTCCATCTCAGAAGTCATTGTATGTGCGACTGTGTGGAGATGGCGATTAAAACACCCAGTTGGGAAGCTGTGTTCTCTCTCGCACAGCCAAGCACAACTGGTGCCGAGGACAAGGGGTGCGCCGGGCCCCCAGCCCCCTGCTCTGCGCCCTCACTGGAGAACTGGCCTGAAGAGCGGAGGGGGCCAGAGAACTGCTCCATCCCGGCCAGCAGGGGCTGCGTGGCAGGAACGCAGGCCCCTCATGCGGTGCCAACCAAAGCACCGTGTACCATGCGATTTCCCTTTGAAGGCTCCGACCAACTCCCAAGTTAAACCTGGTGGAAGTTACTCATATCCGGAAACGGGAGGGCAAGCTGGACTGCTGGTGGGGTTGGAACGTCCACGAGGCTCGAAGTCTGGCAAAGCGGCTGCAGAGAGGCTTGCTTGATCAAGCAGAGGCAGGCAGGCCTGTTGCTGCTTTCTCTGGTGGGGAGGAGGCACTGTGCGCCGATTTTCTGGCCGCCCACCGGGAAAGAGGGCTGATGGGTGTCATTCTAGTGGATGTCATCTCACAGCATGCTAGACAGCGGCCATGAAGGAGAAGCAGCAGGTGGCAAAAACCTCAGGGGAAAGGCCCCTTAAAACATAGTGCCGTTCTTACTCCTGCTTTAAACTTTTCACAGCCTCCCTTGCAGGAAGCTTGGGAATTGGACGTCAGTTCTGTTTGTGCGTGGCCATTCCCATGGGTTGCTGTGAATGTAGCAGGGAAGGTGTGATCTTGCCCGTTCTTGCTGCCCAATCGACTGTTCGTGCCGAGATAAACAATCTAGGCTTCCGACTCTGGGTTGTCTCTCCCAGACAATCTGTAGCTCTGGATTCAGAAGTGGGGAGAAATGGAACATCCCCCGGGGAGTGGCTGGCACCCCCTCAGTAGGGTGCTCACTTGCCCCTGCTCTTTGCAGTCACCCATGATGTAAACCGACCCTGAGGAGCCATGACGTGCCAAACGGGTCCTTGAGGAGAGTGGCACAGTCTAAACACACAGGCAGGATACGTCATTTGCAGCAAGAGTTTTGATCGGGGAGGCAGCTTTGGAAAACTCCACTGGCTTCCAGTTCACTGGCTTCTGAGCACCAGTCCAGAGTTTAGGCCCAAGATAGCCGAAGGACGAACCTGTCCCTCCTCTCCTAAGGTAGGCTGTTTCGGACTACCATCAGAGGTTCAGTTCCTAGGAGAGGACCTTTTCTGCAGGGCTGACCAACTTGTAGATTTTCATCCCAGCTGTGGAAACCTAAAAACAGCCTGAGAAATAGCTCTCCTTTTGCATTCATGTTTAATTCATTTTGGAAATAAGTGTCGGTAGAAAGCTGCTGCCTTTTTCTCTTTTTCCTGAGATAAGTGAAGTGCACACTGTGGCCTGTTAGTTCATGATGTGAGTTTCACTCTTGGCATTAAAAGCAATAAGGTGCATTTATTGATCTCGGCGCAGCCGATATTGTACCTGTCCAGTAAGTGCTACAGAACGGTTCAGAGAATGCCTTGTTTATCATGGGGCTGCAAGGAGGTGTCTCTTCTCAAGCTGATGTGTTAATGGCTCGGATGAGGGGCAGGGCTGACTCGGGAGCAACACGTGTGTCCTTGCTCCCCATTAATAGTGTTTCTCACACCATGGTTTGCTTGTTGTTGTTTCCTTCTATGGGCAACCAGGAGTTGGTGCTCTCTCCTGCAGCTGGACAAAAAGATGGACGAAATAGCAACTCACAGGGTTTTTTAGAGCAGTTTCAGAACCCCAGTAAGCACAGGTGATATATTTACCTGTTTCACGCACTGATTTGTAGCTCACCTCATCCAGGTGCGCAGGCCTATAAAAAAACGCAATTGATAAAAGCCACCCAAAGCTGGTTGGGTTTGAAAACAACCACCTCCTTGCATTGATCTGGGAAGGTGCCCAGGCTCTTGTTTTAGCCAGTTGATGAGAGATGGGAAGCCTAGAGCTGAGCGACAGCCACCAATAACACTGCTGATTGGAAGGAGCACCAATGTTGTAACGATACAAAGCACCCTGCCGGTCCCAAGTCCATTCATTCCCTTGGAAGATGACCCAGATGTTGTAATCCGCTTAGCGAGTCCTCAGACTAATTAACAGCGGAATGCAAGTTGAATAAATAAATAATAAATGCTGCAGCTGGGGTGAAATGCAGCCGTCTGGGTGCCGGTGGGGTCAGAAAACCTGGACGCAGAAGCCCAGCAGGGCTCCAGCTGCATTGGCCACCAGTGCCAACTTCTGGCCCCAATTTCAAGTGCTGATCTTAACCCTTTAAGATCAGTAATCTACAACAGCCTTCCCCAACCTTGTGCCTTCCAGACACTTTTGAACTGCAGCACCCAGAATTCCCAGTCAATGGCCCTGCTGGATGGCAATTCTGGGAATTGCAGTCCAGATGCCTCGATAGGCCACCAGGCTGGGGAAGGCTGATCTACCGAGTCATCTACGTACCACTGCTAGGGTCTTTCTGAGGACTAGATCATTTGGGTGCTTACGTATAAGCCACAGCTGCTTCCGAGCCTTCTGGTCAGAGACCATTCCCTGCTTCCGTGCCGCGCCTACTCCGGAGGCGCTTGCTGTGCACCTTACGGGTGTTAGGGCTTTGCGCCACTTCTCGGTCTGCAGTTGCTAAGGTGGTGTCTTGCCAGTCCGGACTCCTAGTCTAACTCCGGTGCCAAAGGACCACACAGTTCCCTGTAGATTCTGATTTAACCTCTCGGGGAGCTTGCTTGCCGCAGCGTCTCGTTCTCAGCTGGGGCACCGCTGGTGTGGGATGGAAGCCACACGGCAGCCTCCACACCACAGCAACCTCCCAGGCGGTCTTAGGTGTCGACGTGGCCTGTGTCCTGCGCTGGCTCGCATGCTGTCGCACTGAGCACTGCATGCGTCAGGGATGTTGCTAGAGGTGGTGAGGGAGAAGGCGGCCGGAGGGGGAGACTTTCCAGGCCACTGACCGCAAGGAGAGAGAATGAGGAGCTTGGGGAATGGAGTCCTGAGCTGCCAGTCCAGTGGAGCAGCCTCGGATTCTGAGAGACTGGGAGGTGCTGTTTCTGTCAGTGTACAAGCACCTGCTGAGCGTCCCAAATCCAGCTTCAGGTGCTCTGCAGTTTTTGATGAGAATTGCACAACACGGCTGGGGTGTTGCCTCTCACATTTCCTGTCAAGCTGTTCCAGTTCAAGATGAACTAGACTGCAGAGATAGTAAAAATGATATATTTTCAGACTTGCAGGGTGGGGGAAAAAGGGATGCACAGTCCATTGCTGTGGATGATTATCAAGAGAGAAGTTGGTTTGCATCAGACAGGTCTTCTGAATGAAACTGCAGTCCCTCTTTCTGTGTCGGGATTCTTGATGCCTTAATTTGCATGGGCGAGGGGGGAACAAACTCTTCCAGGGAGAAGCGTTGGTATCTCTGCATCTTGCAGGGGTAGCGCGTGTTTGATTAAGAGCAGAGGAACGAGATGTGATTAGGAACGTTGCGAGGAAGCAGACCAACTTGGGCATTGGCGGCATTTGTGTGGTGGAGAGGGCGAGATACAGCAGTGGGACGTACCGGCGGCCTTCCCGGGGCCTCCATGCATTGATGGCCGCGGTGGCCCTGCTCTCGGTGCCCCATCATCACGAGCCTGATGCTGGACACCTTTGTGACCTGTGGCATGGTTGATTTTTCCTCGGTGGATGGCAGGTCACCCTGCTGCCCAGGAACATCCTGCAAACCGTCTTGCAAGCGGAGAAGGCGGCGACAGGCAGTCCTGGCAGCCAGGTGTCTCCAGGTAAAGCAGGCCCCTGCCCAAAAATGTTACCGTGTGATCTGACACAGGCAGAGCAATAGAGGGAGATGAACATAATTCGGGAACTAACATTCCTCCTGCTCATCCATCCAGGCTTCTGTCAGTATCCGAAGTGCCGGGCCATCCCAGCTGTGATACATCAGGGTGCCTGCCCTCCTGTTTTACTGGGTTAGCAATTAGTGCATTAGTATTATATTGTGCTTTGTTGGTTTTTTAAAATCTGCACTTTGGAATGATTTTACAGTGTCAAGCAGGCATTCAGTTGTATAAACATAAGCTCATTTTGGTCACACCCAGGAATCGGGGGCTGCCAGAGCAAGCCATCCTATGGCTTGGAACGGGTGACCCAAGACTTTACAGGCCCGTGTCCAACCACACCGACTGGGAAGCCTTAAATGCGCTGGGGCAGAGCAGGTTTGCTAGACCACACTGGCCACCCTAAAGATGCCGAGTTAATCTTGGGAGGCAGCCCAAAGCACTGACGGCTCCTCATCGCCCTCTTCTTCCCTTTGCCTCATCCTTCCGGCCTCTTCACAGGAACTGGATCCGGCTGTGAAAGGCCAGTGCTGATGCATCCGATGCCCATGTTATGGAACTGGAAACGTTTTTCCAGCCCTGCTGTTTGCCTGCAGAGATGTGAGCTCCCAGCTTTAAACAAGAAAGAAACTGGCATCGCCAGTACTGTTTGTGCAGTCGTAACTTCAGCCCCACTGGTGTGCGTGTGGATATTTTTCTCTGGAAGTGATCCAAGACCCCCCCCCCACACACACACACACCTTCCTTTTCTTTTCTTTTCTTTTTTAGATTGATGCATTGGGCAAAAGAAGCAAAGAAGCAGAGGCGGCGTTCCTGAATGTCTACAAGAGATTAATTGATGTTCCAGGTATGCAGACAGGCTGTCCTGTCTTGAAAAGCAAATGATATCTGTAGTCTCATTTTGCAGTGGGCATTTTCTCCCCTGCCTGTCAGTTGGCTGCATGCTTGAGAGACATTTCCATGCACCAATTGCAGGGCTGCAACACTATCTAATGGTGGGAAACGAGAAACTGAGCTATGCTGGTCGGCCTCTTGGAGAACTATCCAGGGCTGACTCTTTAATTCCATCGGAATATTCAAGAATTTTGAGAGAATTTAACGGCTTCTGGAAGACGCTTTGATGCTCATCTTGCACAATACATACACCTCTTTGCATCTTGCTCCCCAAGCTCAGAGATCGATGTGACCAGGACAGGTCTCTTGAGTAATGAGACAGGGTTCCTTTACATGTTTGTCCATAATTAGAAAGTAAGATGCTTTCTCTTGTGTCTTTTTTCCTAGCAGTCTATTTTTCAGCCCCCCTTTTCACCTTTTTTTTTTTTTTGTCTTCCTCTCATTACTCTGAGATATCTATGAAATACCCAACATGTTTTCTACTAGTAAAACCTCTGTACTGTAGCTAGCAAGAGTCATCATTTAATCCTGTTAAGGACGTGGCTCTTGGTCTTGGGAATATTCTTTGACAGGGTGCAAGTGGTCACAGAGTTCTTTCTCTGCCTGTGGTATTCAGTGTGTGAAGTAATATCTGTGAAGACAAATCGCCGGCTGGAATGACAGCTTTCCCTGGGCCCAGTCCTTATGCTTGGCAGGATGGGTGAGTGCGCCTTCCCGACTCGCCCAGAACTACCGTCCTGCCACCAGACAACACAGCCCGGTGCAGCATTTGAACAGAGCGTTGTGTGTTGAGCACCCCAGATGGAATGAGGCCCTTGTACATTGGATTTTACATATCTCAGGACAGTATGATTGAATCCAGAAAAGGTTGCCTGGCCCAAATGCCTTGGCAGCCCCTTATTTACACCAATTACAGTATCTTTACAGGGCTTTCATAAGTGCTAGTGTCTTCCTTGTTCTTGTCAAACATACATTTATAGTTCCGGAATGACAACAGCTCATCTTGAGCACCCTTGAACCAGAGGTGTGGCACAAAACAGCCAAGTCCTGCACTGTATTGTTACTAAAACAGGGAGTAGCTGCAACATTGGGAAAATTAATTCAAATGATTGTTTATATCCCAAAAACATAGAGCTGATCTTTACAGAATTTCCTTCTTAATGCACAAATGCTCAGTAGCTACCAAGGGGGAAAATGATGTGGCCAGTTTTGCCTAGTGCATACCCAGGCCAGGACAGGCTTAACTGGGAGCCAGAGAAAGGCAGATACTGGGGAGATTCCCTTTTGCCAAACGAAGAGGGACAGCGGTCCTGCAGAAATGGCAGAGCAGGGGACCAGAAGGGGGTGTGGCAGATTTCGGACAAAAGGAAGAAAAGTAAAGCAGGAGCAACTGCAGTTACCTGTGTCAAGAGAAGGGAAACTGAGAGGACTTTACTTCCCAGGTGGTTGCAGGTATGAGCTACATGAAAATCAGCTGGTTGGACCATGGCCAGCCATTGCCCCCCCCCCCCACCGCAGCCGATGTCCGGCACGTGCTGATTGCTGCTTCCATTCATCTCCCTGTGTAGCGTAACTTGATCTAGACCACCACCTCCTTTGCCTGCTTCTGCTTCCTCCTCCCCCTCCTCGCCTTGGGCTGCCCTTTCCTGTCAAAGCCACCACTGCTGTGCCACATGGGTGCCTGTAGAAGGCAAAGCGTCCCGGTTGAAACTCTGCAGGACATTAGGCACTGCCATGGCATGACTTGGCCCACACGACTCCCAGCTCCATCACATGAACACGCCATATTAAGGCCGTGATGCCAGTGTTTCCTGAGAACCACAGGATGGGGCCAACCACCCGCAGCCGCCTTTGGCGCTTTGGTGCAGTTTGGGGAGACTGCAGGTGAGGCGCTTGACCCACCACCTCCAAAGACATTGGTTGCTCGAATGGGCAGCCAGAAGGTGGAAGCAGGTGCTCAGCGCTGCTGCTGGCATCCCTGTCTTGCCGCTTCCCTCACTCCGGGGCACACATAGGTTTTCTGCCACAACAGGCGCTCGATGGCTCTTTGGAATTGGGGGTCCCTCTGCCCCGGCCCCGGGGGGAGCTGCCCTGGGCAGGCCTATGACCCGGAGAGACGGAGGAGAGCATTTCCTGTGCCAAGGGACCCAGATGTTGTAGCCGCAAGGAGAGAATGACCTTTGGCCCTGCGAGGGTTAAGGGGCAAAACAGGGCAGCTGGAACAAAGCAGGTATGGAGTCAGTTGGACCCTGGGGAGTCCGTAAGTACCGGCTGGGGTTTGTTAAGCGCAGTTTTTGTTATTTGCATCACCAGATGCAGGCTTTTGAAGACCTTGGGGTTGATTTTTTAAACCGTCAGTAAGGACTCTCATGAAGCCTTGCTCTCCTGTGGCAGTTTGCCCCCAAATGTGCCGCTGCAGGTCGGGGTGGCATCTGCGCTGGTTGTTCCGATGGGGAGGAGATGCGAGGTGGAAGAGTTTGTGCCCCTCTTCTGTCCGCTTTGGGGGTAGCCTGGAGCCCCACCATCCCCACAGCAGCGGTATATTGTTTTTAAAACCCACGCAAACTGCTTGCACGGTCCTGGGGATTCCATTCCGAAAGGGGAATGAGCCTGTAAGAGCAGCTGGCCAGGAGGCGTCCTCACGCCAGGCCCACGGGTGCTTCCCGGAGGCAGTGGGGGCTTTCTCTGCTAATATCTCACGAGGGCCATCGCTCTCCCTTCCTCCCTCCCTTCCATAGGCAGTGCGGGTGTATTAATTTTCTGGGGAGTAATTAATGAATTAATTATACTGGAAGGTGTTTGAATATTCAGGAGCCACTGTGTGATTATTCTTAGTTGGCCGCATTTTCTTTCACGGAAGGATGCTCTAGGACTGCTTGTGACGATTCTTGCACATGTCTTTTGGTACGCAAATTGCTGCTCCGTTGTGCTAGGCTGAATTTATTTTCCTTTGCCCTTGCGATCAGCCTGGCCAAAGGGGTGAAGCTGACGAAGGTGACGTGGCTGAATCCTGCCAGGATCTGAAGGCTTCTGCCTTGTACCAGTTGTAAGCAAAGCATTGCTTCTTACTCCTGGCCCGGCTTGTGTCGGACCCATCAGGGAGCAGGGAAGCAAAAAGTTTTGCTTCTCTCTCCACGCTGTGAATATGGCCCAGAACTTCCTGGGGGCAGAAGGAGATGCCAAAGAACTCCTTCCGCTTGTTGCGGGTGCTGATGCTGTGCAAACCCTTAATGACCAAAGGATTTTGGCTTTTCTAAAAGGACTTGCTGGAGGATACGCACTCCTCCGTTTCTCCCCAGCCCGGTCTGTGTGGGAGTTTTCTCGAAAGAAAGCAGCCTTGCTTGAAGACCTGGCTTGGAAAAGCAGAGGCAGCCTCTCCGAAAGGAGTCGAAGCGTCGGGAATGAATTATTTTTAGAGCCAAACCTTCGGAAGCGCATTACCAGCTGTATAAAATATTAATTGCCTGTGTGGTTCTGCTCATGCTTCATAACGGCCTGTCTGACTGTTGTCAGCCTTACACAGGCCTGTAATGAAGTCCTTTTGTTTTCGCGTTCTGCACCCTCGGCCTCGTGTGTCCCCCCCCACCCCCCCCCGAGATGAGTGAGTTCCCATTTGGCAAATTGGAATTTAACAAGATCAAGAGAGAGAAGCCCGGCTTGTTGCACAAGGGTTCCGTGCCTGCAGCGTGTGTCGCAGTCCTGTGCTGGAATTGCGTCACTGCCGATGGCCGGAGCCTCGGCTGGGTTGCCCCGCGGGCAGCACGGCGCTCCCTCCGTTGGGCCCGGGCACCCGTGAAATTCAGGGGCTTCTGTTTGTGTGCGGAAGAATCTTTCGCATGCTCTTGGTTTGCCTTTTCGTTGACCCACAGCAGCTGGACTGAATGAAAAGTCTCTGCGACGGGAGAGTGCAGAAGGCCTCCTCGTCCCCTCGAACAGACTCTGCTCCTCCGTTTCCAGCCCGCCTACTCGCTCAGCTGGCAAAGCAGGAGAGCTCCCCGTGGCGGGGCCCAGAGAGTACTTCCAAACTCCCGGTGTGAACCCTCGTCAGTTGCCGCAGCACCGCCTCTGCCTTGGAGAGCTGCCCCGTCCAGAGCCGTCCCCACGGAGGGGCCTGGGATGCCTCGGGCCCAAGAGGGCAGGCATGTCGTCCCGTAAGGGAACGGCTGTAGCTCAGTGCCGGGCCGGGGAGGAATCCAGCCGGAGAGCGCGAGAAGTCGCTGCCTGTCCATGTGGCTGACACTGGACTGAACGGAGGAAGGGCCCGCCCTCATGTATGGCCACGTCCCCTGCTTGGAAGGGTGCCTCGTCTTCGGCAGTGCTCTCCAACACGCCGGGATGGTCTCAGGGCCCGCCCTTCGCTCACGCGAGCCAGTGGCTTCCCGCGGTCTCCCCTTCCCGCCGCCCACGCGGTCGGAGAGGGCAGGCCAGTGGACTGCGGCATGGAGGGGGGTGCCGGGCTGGGCCTCCTGGAGGATGGGGCAGCAGCGTGGGGGGCGCCTGCTGGCCCTCGGGGCAAAGGACCCCCTGGGCCTGCCCCTCAGGCTGGCTTGCAGAGTGCAGCCACGAGCCACCAGTGTCTGGCTCAGCTCGGACCCTTCCCCTTGGGTGGGGAGGCCCCCAGTGCCGTCCTGGCAGCACAGGCATGTGGTCTGGTGGCGGCGCTCGGAGGAAGCCCCCAAGAGTCGCCAGAGACGGTGCCGGCCCAGACAGCTCCCGGGTCCCGTCTGAGGCCCTGGGCAGCCTGGCGCGCGGCCCCTCTCCCCCTCCCACCCTGGTGCGTCCCCCAGCGCTTGCAGCACGTGTCCGGCACGGCTCGTGCCCTTCCAGCCCTGCAGGGTGGGCCTCGCAAGCTGGCCTGCCACGTGAGGCGTGAAGGAGCACTCTGTGCTTCCGCTGTGGCTGCACGCAGAAAGGGCCTGGGGCGTGAGGGTGACGGGAAGGCGGGCTGACCCATCTCGATGGTGCCTCCCGTGGAGCGGGAAATGGGCTCCTCTCCTCTGGTGCTCGTGGGGCCTTCTGTTCGCGTCTCCTGCCAGGCTTCCCGTCCTCCTCCACCTCCCTGTGGATCAAGGTGTGCCTGCCAAGGGTTCGGTGCCGGGCCCCCCTCCAGCTGTGGTGGGCTTGCCCTCTTTTTGGAGGGGGCGCGGGTGGCCCCGGCATACTCCCCACCCAGAGGGATGTTCATCATCTTTGTTCATCAGCATGCTAATTGCTGTATGACTAATTATGCCCTGAATTCCAGTTGATTTTCTTAATGAGACAGCTGGGTTAATTATGTAATCATATGATTGCATTAGCCTAGAGTGCCCCAGCACAAAGTAATCCGTGCAGGCGTGTGGTGCCATTTTGGATGCGAACCTCGGAAGGGGCGCCCTGAGTGAGGATGGGAATAACCCCCATGCCTCTTTCGAAGCAGTCCCTTCAAGTGTCGGGGCATGTGCCGTGGGTGGAAAGCATTTTAAAACTCCGTATTGATTAGTATCAGTGGGAACAGGCCTTTCATTTAACAGAAGATTCAAGCTTTCCCAAACTTCTAAATACTGGATGATTTGATTGTTTCTGATTTCTGGATGAAACTTGGTGGCAAACATCAGTAAAAGGTAAAATGCAAAGGTATTGTCTATATTGTTTACTCTTAATTTAAAAATATTTGTATTTCCTCATCAAGCTCAAGGCAGCTTACCTACCAGTATGCGAAAAAGAACAAACAATAAAAGCCAGGAATCAAGCAAGTAAGGAAATCCCAGAACAAATGTCATGAAGCATGAGAAGAAGCCGGAGGGAAAACAGCGAAGATGGGAGCATTCCAAGAATAATGGATGGGTATAGGCGGGGAGGCCCAGCTACGGTTCCCTTCTGGTGGCTTAACCCCCTTGGCAAAGGGCTTTGTCGGGATTTGGGAACGGCGCTGTTTTCCAGAGCAGGAGTGGGGACTAGCTTGGTGTGAGAAGGCATGTGCCTGCCTGCGGAAGGGCCAGGTTCGGTCCCAGCATCTCCCCGGAGGGTTCCAAAAGATCCTGTGGTCCATTCCCCCACCCTACGGGCTGGGCTGGAACACAGGCCTCATCGGGGCTCGCCCTTCCCCTCTCGAGGACGGCAGCTTGCCTGCGAAGCGCCCTCGTGTTCCCGGGGACCAAGTTTTGCCGTTGCCGCTCCAGGGCAAAAGTGAGTGAGCTGCTTCTGGGGCTGAGAGTCCAGTCTGGGGCTGAGAGTTTGGGCCAGTCATTCATGGTGCATACTGAAAGGTTTTGCCCCATGAAAAGTGAACCTAGGGCCCTTCTGAGGTTCCCTGGAAAGCACCAGCTTGGCTGTGGGGTCAGAGACTTCAGGGCATCCCATGCTGAGGATATCCCACATTGAGGTCTTGAGGTCTGGGTAATTTCTGCAAGGCTTGTTTTCATGGAGGTGGGCAAGCTGTGAGACAACTCATGTGACCAGAGTTGTTTCCCTGCACCACAAAGCACCATCTCTCTGCTTGCAGAAAACTCGCTTGTCCGGAGAGGAAGCCCTGTTCTCAGTGTGCTAAGATTTCTTCTTGCGGGATTTCCTGCTGCCATTCCCCATGTATAAAAGATTCTGTCCTGGGAATCCCCACCAGCTGTCCCAAATGATGAAGCCCAGAAGCAGTTTGTCTGCCTCCATGAGGACCAGACACTTCTCAAGCACTGCCTTTTGATAGGCATGGATTTGGCCTGCTTCCGGCATGGACCATCTCGGCTGAAAGCCTGGGCAACACTCAAGCACAACTCCGCTTCCCTCTAAATGCCTTTGCTTATTAGTGTACTTTGTTCTTAGCAATAGTAATTTACATCGAACAAAGCTCTGCAGAACATTCCATTTTGGAAGGACCTTTTCAGTGCTTTTGGCTCCGTTCAGCAATATAGTATATAAATCATTTTCACACTCAGTTTATACGTAAAATCGTAGAGTCAGAAGGGTCCTGTAAGGCCATTGAGTTCAACCCTCTGCACAATGCAGGTATCCTTAAAATAGTGTGTGTGTGTGTGTGTGTGTGTGTGAGAGAGAGAGAGAGAGAGAGCGCGCGCGCGCGCGCGCGCGCAGGTGTGTGCAGCACCTCCACTCCAGCATTAGGGTAGACCTGCTACATGCCACTGTCAGGGTGGAGATCAGAACCTGAGCAGAACTCTTGGCCTTCCTCTCCCCTCGTTCCGCACGATGAAACCACAAACCCACGAGTTCAGTGAGCAGGTTTCTCGCCTGTGTCTGATCCCTCTCCTGTCCCACTGCCACTTTGAGCTGCTTGTACCCTGCTGGGTGTGACGCACAAGCACACCAGGGCAGGATGACACCGGCTTCCCAGAATCTCTGCCCCTGCACACTCTGAAATGCTGCCCCTGAGAACTTTTCGTAAGGTTTAACAACCAGGGTGCATCTTGCACTTTCTCTCCAGCCCTCTGGAGGTGTATGTGCTAGATTTACACACCTAAGAGAAAGTGTTATTTTTGTTCCAGGGGTTCAGGTACACCCCAGTCTTAGAATTACAGCATCCATGCGACAGACATTTAAAAAGTCACCCTTGGGAATACCTGTGAGTTCCCAGTGCCTTCCTCTAGTGGCCTTTGCATTTTGAGTTCTGAAATATTGAAATCGTTGGGCTGGTGAGTGGTGGAGTCTTGTCTTGGTCATTATAAATGTGATGTAATTGAGTTTTCTTTAATACAAGCTGTACAAATTAAAGCAGGGCAGTCTTGTTTCAGCTTGGCCTCCTTAACATATCCCAAAACAATATTCTGAAGCTGTTGACATTTTAATCATTCATCTCAGCTTAAGCAAAGTTTGAAGTTTAATGCAAGGAGATGGTTTTAACATTCTCTTCATACTTTATTCTGTGACTGTTTTGCTTCTTTGACATTAACCTTTAATAGAGCTAAATTAAATATACATATCCTGATGAATAATTATGAGAGCGCCAACATTTTCATTTACGATATAATGCTTTCCAGGGATTTGGGAATTTATTGACTAAAGGTTTAGTCATTATTCATTTTAGAATGTAGATGTTGGTAGTGCTGGGGGGCACCGGCGGGCGGGGGGTACCAAGAATGATGGTTCATATAAATTCCCAGCTAATTTTAGTCTAGGGGAGGCTGGCTGGTTTGCATATCTCGTGGGTCCTCCAAAATTAACATCCTGGTTAAAGTGTGTGCTGGGGCAAGATGTACAGCAGGTACATACCCCAAGACCAGACAGCAGAAATGCTCCCCTGAAAAAGAGAACAAAGGGGATTGCGTATTTGTGAGTGACAACGATGGGAAATAATTATGATGAGAATCTGTATTAGAGGAAAATGCAAAGCCCTCCTCCGCACAGCACAGGCGGCTGTGAAGAGAACCCTGTGTTGCTTGCTCTCCAGGTGCTAAATGTTGGGGGGCATCCAGCCCTCGCACCCCACCCCCGGCTCTCGCTTCTTCGGTTCTTTATCTTTACACTGGATTTGACCCAGAGAGCCCACCCACGGCCTGTGAAGGGTAGGGCACGTGTGCATCCCGGGCGGTCCGGGCTGAGGCCTCGAGGGGCCTGTCGTCGTGCCGCCCTGAGCACTTCTTTGCCTCCAGGCTGCTCCCCATGGAGTAGGGCTTGCCACGCCCCTTCCGCCCCAAGGAGCTGCAGCCAGGAAGCCTGCTTGGGGGCACATCCCCTCCCCATCTTGTTCCCGGTGCCTCCACCTGGGAGACCCTGCAGCCGGGCGGTCCCTTTCAGCCAGCCAGGTCATCAGTGGCCTGACTCTCAGTTGGACAGTCGTGCGGGGGCTTTGCCTCCCCAACCTGCCACTTAGACATTATAATTGCTCCCAAATCCTTCCCATGTTAACTAACTTTCTGAAAAATGTAATGTGAGATGAATATTTTAGCAGTGCTAATAATGGAGGGGGAAAAAGCAGCCCTCACCTAAAAACCACAAATGAGAAAGCGATGTAGTCATAAAGTATGCATGTGCCGCGAGGGCAAGTGATAAGCAGCCCTGGTGCCCCCCCCCCCCCCTCCCCTCCCCACCTTGCAGGAAGCCCTTTCGGAGAGCAGTAACACAACGCAGCACACCCTGCCTCTCTGCTCAACATAACCCAGTCCTGTTCTACTGTAAACTCTGGCGCTGGGCTGACGTGTCGCAAAGCGCCCGGGCTTGCGCTCAGTGCTCTTGCAGAGGTACAATGGGCTTATTATGTGTTTCCAGCCACTGAGGGTGGTCTGTGAAATTAATGATTGTGGCGGCGGCAAATTAAGCCAGCTCCCTAATATGTACTGTTGTTGATCCTCCGAGATTGGTGTGTTTAACATTCCTCGGTGGGAGACTAAATCTCTGTAGCCATTTCACAAGTGAAGCTGGCGCCCAACGCTGAAATGTATGCAGCGCTGTTTTATGAGACCTGCTTGGATTCCAGGATTCTCCCCTGTCTGGAAGCCTGCGGCTGCGCCTGCCACTCGGCAAAATGGGCCTGTCCGGCTCCGGGGGCAGGTGTATTGCGGCACCTTTGTGGACGGGCTTCGTGTACGGAGCGTCCCGGGTGGACGGTGAGGGAGCGGGCAGTTGCCCGTTCGATCCAGTCAGAATTCAGCGGGGATGCGCGCGTGCTTCCGTCCTGCGCCCAAAACACTCCAGAGGCAGCCTGATTCCGGCCCTGCTCCAGTCCAGCACTGCCACTTCCCCAGGAGGAGAAGGCTGTTTGTGTGTGAAATGGCAAGCACCCCGAACAGCTGAGATGCCTCATGGGCGGGACCCCCCAGCACAGGGTGCATCTTCTGTCCTGGGCCGACAGAGCCCGTCCCTAGTGAATAGGGGCAGTGAAAGCAGGCCGTTAGGAAGGTCCCATGGGTGCTGCCCGGTGCCCTTTTCTGGTTGGTTTGGTCTCTCCGGTTGCCTTTCCATGTCCCCCCACCCCCCCATTGCCTTCCTCTCGGCACGCCACGGTGCCACTGTGTCCCTCTCGTCATGAGTGTCTCCGCTGTCTGAATTTGCCTCTTGCTTCTACGGTGCCCTTGCTCCGAGAAGCGGAGGACGAGGTGCTTGGTTTTCTCCACCGCAACTTATCCTCATCGCACTCCAGTGGCACGGGCTGGGTGGAGCAGTAATGACTGACTGCCGGTCCTGCGGTGAGCCTTGCAGCTGGGCTGGGATTTGAACTCGAGTCTTCCTGGTCCTGGTCTGGCAGGGGGCTCCAGAAGGAGGGGCAGCGAGTGCAGCCAGCCACGAGCCTTCTGAAGGACCTGCAAGACGAAGGCCAGCACCTTAAGAGATACCTCACCAAGATCTGCTGGAGGGCGCAGGGTGCGGCCCCTCTGCCGAGTGCTTGGGGTAGGTCTCGGGTGGCGCTGACTTGACCTGGTCTTCCTGATCAATGCCTTCCATGTCTTTCTCCTGTTCAGATCCTGTTCCAGCCCTGGATCTGGGGCAACAACTCCAGCTGAAAGTCCAGCGCATGCATGATATTGAAACAGAGAACCAGAAGCTTAGGGAAACACTTGAGGAATACAACAAAGAATTTGCAGAAGTGAAAAATCAAGGTATTGTGTGGCGGTGGGGAGTGCTGTTTTAATGTTGGTGTGAGCACAAAGGTTTGGTTTCATTTACGTCGAAGAAATGCCGTGGTGCTCAGTGGAGGAAGCTTCTTCTTAAAACCGGTTCCCAGATGTCTCACGATCCAGAGCCAGGATGAGGGCTCTTTATGAGTGACTGGGAGCAAGCCATCCCCGGCGATGCTGGGGCAGGTTCAGATTCCAGCCCCGCAGCACCCCCAGGCCGCTTTGCTTTGGGAACATCCTTTCTGAGCCAGAATCTCCCGGACCGCTTCGTACTTGTCCTAATTCCCCCGTCATTTTCCCTGAGTGAGCCATCGCGTGTTTAACCTTCAGGATAGCCATCTTCCCCCTCGAGGTCCCCGCATCGGTCCGTGTGCCTGTGGCTCTGCCCCGGCCGCTGCCCTGCACCGCAGCTGCAGCAAGTACTTAGTAATGCACCGTTTTCTCTCTGGATTCATGTGCTTCCACCAAGGCATGTGCACCCTTCACTGTAGTCGCCGTTTGTTTATCCCTAGGGCAGAGTGCAGATATGTAAGTAATGTAGGTTAGTTATTTAAGCGGATGGGCAAGCTGTTAAAGGTGGCCATTGTACATGAAAATGCCATTATCTCAGAGAGCAAGTGCCCCAGAATGCTCCAGTTTTTAGCTTGTGTGTGCATGGTTGGCCTTTGCAGCCAAGCATGTCTTGGGCTAGGAGAGAGAAGAGAGCCTGTTCAATCCCAAACTGCCTCCCTTTCCACGAGACCGGTGCTCACCCTGAAAGCAGCCACTTCTGGCCATTCCTGCAGTAGCCAAACTGCCTTGGCCTCGGTCAGCTAGACTGACTGCTGTCCGTTACGCGGGTGGCCTGCAAGTTTCAGCCGTTCGTCTGCAACTGAAGAGGGGGAGCGGGGAAGCTGTTTATCCTCCTACATTTCTGCATGAGAGTGCCATGCCCGATGCCATGTTCCAGACCCTAATGTGCACCCGGTGCTGCTCTCCCAGACACGCTCAGTTCCACAAATGCCTCTCTGAACAGGGAGTTCTTCAGCAGACTGCACACTCTGGTCTCTCTGCCTGCCTGCCTGGAGATCACCTTTGGAAGGAAATGGCGCAAAACCTGTCCCAGTACAGAAAAGTGCCTGGACGGATTTCAGCCCCCTTCCGCCTTCCCAGGGCCTGTTTCTGTCCCTGTATCCCAGCCTGCAAGTGCAGAAGCAATGACTTCTTGCCGCCTCTCCGCCTCTGGCACGCAGCCCCTCCTGCTTCATATACCTGCCCCCCCCCCCGCATCAGCTTAGCCACTTTCTCTCAGCAGTGTCATCCTACGCGTAGCCGAACCTCCAGGTTACAGGCCAGCGAGTGGCTCGTTCCTTTACAGGTTAACTTCTCTGGGGAGGGGACCCCATTTGGAGTTCCTGTCACAGGCACCGGGACGTTTGTGGCTGCCGTGGGCAGGGCCACGGGTCAGTGGGAAGTCACGTCCTTGGCATGCGCAAGGCCCCAGGCCCAGTGTCTGGGCTCCCCAGGTAGGGCTGGAGCAGAGCCTTTCCTGGGACCGCCCGAAAGCCACTGCCTGTCCCTGCAGACCCTGCCGAGCCAGACGGGCTGACGGCCGCGCCAGGAGACACCCGCTTCCCGTTACTCATCGCTGCCCCTTCCTGAGCCTGCTTGGGGGCTGTCTTGCCACGGATGCGCCATTCTGCTTCACAGTCAGGTTAGGGAAACCTTAGCTCTGCTTCCCGGCAAAGTCCATTGATCCTTTTCAACCTTAAACATTTAAAGTTCAGTTTAGCATTTAGGGAGTAAAAGGTCTCCAAAGGGACTCGTAGTCATTGATTTTGTGTCAGAGTTGAAGAGCTAAAGTTTAAGCCACGCTTCTGCCACAGCCGCTGCCCCTTCCAAGCGGAAGAGAGGTGTGCGCTCGGCAGCCGTGCGCAAGTGTTTACCTGTTGTCTTCTTTCTCCGCCCGCTCCGGTGCCCACTCCTGCGGCCCCATCCTCCTCCAGAGGTGACAATAAAAGCACTTAAAGAGAAAATTCGGGAGTATGAGCAGACCCTGAAGAACCAAGCGGAGACCATCGCTCTTGAGAAAGAACAAAAGTTGCAGAATGACTTTGCAGAGAAAGAACGGTACGTTAACGTACGCAGATGTGCGTGAAAGTGCATCCTAAGCAGGTGTTTGGCGGGAATTTGTGATCCCTGACGGCGGCATCAGAATGTCATCCCCAGCCCTCAGCTGCCTCTT
This sequence comes from Varanus komodoensis, assembly GCF_004798865.1. NCBI lineage: Eukaryota > Metazoa > Chordata > Lepidosauria > Squamata > Varanidae > Varanus > Varanus komodoensis. Next base: position 12,187,569 of record NW_025335587.1, read on the forward strand.
TCTTAAATTGAAATTACAGTCCTGGTCTAAGAATGTAAGCGGAGAACCAGGAGGTCCCTGGATCACACCTCCCCGAACTAGTCTTGACCATCCATTGTCGTTCTGTATCTGTCAGATTGTTAGGGGAGTTTAGATAGAAAAACAACAACAGGGTGGCTAAAATTATGAATGCAGGTAAAATAGAGAAATTAGCAAAGTGGTGAGATCTCAGTCCACTTGAAAGCGCTCAGCAAAATGAAAACATTTTGATTAAAACAAGGCTGAAGCAGTTTGGGGGAATAGCGATACTGCTGAGATCGTGTGTGTAGAAGTGCTCCGAAAGGGCAAGGCCAGCGTATTGGTGATCCTGGGTGCAGAGCCTGCAGGCCACGTGTGGCCCTCAGAGTCACGAGGCTCCACACGGAGTTCATCCGGTCCGTGCTAGTTCTGGAAAACCTGGGCTTTCTCTTACTTTAGGCGGTTCCTGAGGAAACAGAAGAAAGGGAACGGGCTGCCTTGCTAATGCTAACACGAGAACGCCTGGAGGGCACCGAGGGGAAGTACTAGTGGGGAGGGAGCATGCACTTGTGTGCTCTCATGTAGTCCCTGGCAGAGACCCGGGGCTGAACCGTGGCACATCCCAGACAGAGTTGGTCCGGGGCCTGTGGTTCTGGCCGCTGCTTGGGGGCTCCTGGTCTTTCCAGTGCCCTTGAGGATGTTGTGCCATGCAGACCCGTCTCTCTTGACCCGTTTGATCCTGGGGTTCCACTTGGCTTTCTTGAGAGAGAGTGGCCGTGCAGGTCGGGGATAATGGGAGCTGTAGTCCACGCCTGGGGGCACCAGTCTGGGGAAGGCAGAAGCATGCAGAAGGAAGCTCTCCAGGCCTTCTGGACTTCCTCTCGTGGAGGTCCTTGCCCACCCGGGCAGTGGTCAGGAGTGCTGGGAGCGGAAGTCCACAATGTCTGCTCTCCACCTGCCCCTCTTCCAGGGAGCAGGGATGCGCGGGCAGCACCCATTGGCCCTGTGTGAGGGGTTCCGCCTGTCCCAGGCTCCCTTCAGTGTGACTAAGGGGCCCGTCCCTGCCCAGCTGGGAGGGCTGCGCTTTCCAGCCAGAGGGATGCCTGGCCCCAAGGCAGCTGGGGGCTCGGGGGTGGCAAAGAGGGCGGAGCCACGTCCCACTTTCCCTGGTGCCAAAGCTGCTGGCTGCACGTGGGCCTTGCCATCCACAATCTGCAGCCCCGGGGGGCGGAGCGGGGGCTCTGGCCGTTCTTTCCAGCCCCGGGGGGGCGGGGGTGAAGTTTGCCGCTGGCGAGGGCATGATCTGAAATGGGCGATTGTGCATTTCTGTTTCCACGCTGCCTGTTGCCCAGACACAGGCCTGTTTTCAGTGCCGGGTTCTCTCCTTCCAGAATGCTGCAAGAGACGCAGATGTCGACGGCCTCGAAGCTGGAGGAGGCCGAGCACAAGGCGCAAGCCCTGCAGACAGGTTTGCCCTTTTGCCTCCGCTACTTGTGCCCGTGGGCAGTGGGAGAGTGGCCCCCGGGGCGGTCCAGGCCGTGCTGCCCGGGGCGGATGCCGTGCCTGCATGCCCAGAGCCAGAGGCTGGGATGTAGGCAAGGCCGGCTGCAGCCGGCTCAGCCTCACCTGCCTGAAGGCCGCACTGACATCGGCGGAGAGTCATCGCCGAGTCCCAGCCCAGCCCTCTGCAGTTCCCCGAGAAGCAGTGCAGTTGGGTTTCCTGGGTTCTGCAGGTCCTGCCCCAAACCCACACTAAAAGCCTGGATTGGGTCTTGGCCCTTGGACCCAGAGAGGTAGCCACGGCGTACTGTGAAAACTGGCTGGGAAGCGGGGCAACGAACCCGATTTAAAGTAGCAGCGGCACCGACGTGAGCCAGTACCATGGCCACCGCCCGCCGAGGCAGAGAGCAGGCCCTCTTTTCCCCAGACGCAGTGTCCTGCTCCACCCTCCCTGGACACGGCTCAGCAGGGAGCTGCTGCTGAACGGCTGTCCGCAGCCAGGCGTGCAGCATTCTGGGCAGTTCAGGCCTCTGCATCTGGAGGGCACCGCCTGGGGGATGCTGGCTTCGCGTCTGGAGCAGCCGTCTATTTCCATGGCGTTCCGCCGGGGGAGCGAGCCAGGCACGTTACGGAAGTGATTTGAATGCCTGGCATAGAAATGCCCAGAAAGAAGCCTCGTGCCGGCGTCTCGGCCACCGATGTGGGAGCAGCTCTCACACAAAACCACGGGAATGTGTTGACCTGCACACCTTCAGGCAGCTCTGCGATCACGTGGGAGGCCAGACGTGGTCCTGCCCACAAAGGAAATCAGTAGCCCGCTGCTTGGTGCCCATGGAGATAGCGCAGTATAAGAGGACGGCTCTCACATCAGCAGGCCGTAATGCGCAAATGAGCCCATTGGCGGCGGGGGCAGCGAATCCTTTTGCCGTGTGGTGAGGGCAGGACCAGCTGCTGAATACTGGTTGGCCAGGGCTGCCATCCCAGCCACCACCAGTGCCCCTTGATGGAGGGATCCCCCCCCCTCTCTCTCTCTCTCACTCACTCTCACTCACACACACACACACACACACACACCTCATCTCAGTCGGCTCCTATGTCAGAAGTTCTTGGCACTTGCATTTCTGAAAGGGCCCTGGCGATTGGGTTGGGGAAGCTGGATCGGGCATCCCATAGACGTTAGCAGTGGGGGGATTGCCCTCTGGCCCCTTCCTCTGGCAGCTCATTCCTGCCTTTCAGAGCTGCAGCCAACCAGTTGCCTTTCCATCTGGAGCCAAAACCAGCCCCCGCATGAGCCACTGCAGAGGGTTTGTGTCAGAAAAGCAGCACTGCAAATGGACAGCAGTGCATGTAGCTAAGATGGAGCAGGGCAGGATCTGGAAACTTTCACTGTTCCTGGAACAAGCAGTGGTTGGTGTTGGTTGAGCGTCTGTGTGTTTTCTGAAAGAAAGAATTTCGAAAAGCTTTTAAGCATTGTTTTTCTACAGTGTGAGTTTGTTTGGTCAGAGAGAAAGCTTAATGCAAGATGACTTTTCAGACAGGGAACAGTTTATAGCTCAATAGTAATTGAGTGGCCTTTAAAAACAGAAAAAGCAAAACATGATATGACTCTTACCATGTCAGTAATGCCTTGGCGTGTTGCTTCTTTCCCCTCCCTCCAGCCTTGGAAAAGACGCGGACGGAATTATTTGACCTGAAGACAAAATACGATGAGGAAACAACGGCAAAGTAAGACTCGCCAGTCCCCACTTTGGTGGGAGCCGTGTGTGTTGAGTGTGCTCGTGCCTTGGGCGAGGGGACATAAAAGAGTCGGGTCCTTAGTCCTGCTGCTTGGCCCTGCTTGGCAGGGGACTGCCTTTCCCTTGAGTTGCACAAATGCAGCTGCTGAGCAGCCGCGGGAGAAGCCACCTGCAGGCTGTCCCATAGGATGTGGTCGGGTGAGTCCGCCCAATTCGGAGATGCGCCTGCTTTTTGGCATTGGCCAGCAGGGGCTCCCCTGGCTCTCAGGCGGTGAGATGCTTTCCTCGCACCCTTCCACATCAGCCGGATAAGCCGGGGACGGAACGCAGGATCTTCTTTATGCAAAGCAAGTGCTCCCACCGTGTCTCCCTCTCCAATATCAGTTGATGCGCGCGATCAAGGTTGATGCTGGGTGAGGGCACAGAAAGCAGAACGGTGCCAATTGCAAGCTTTTCGGTACTCGATGGCTTACGGCCACCCTTCTCGGCCGGCTGCTTTGGGCCCCAGCGCTTCGTGCTTTCTTCTGAGCTCAGGCTGGAGGCATGCGGTGTTTTGCCTCGGGATCATTGCCCATGAAAACATTAGCGGTATCGCTTCAGGGTTCTTATTCCAGACTTGGTATCCTGTGGTACTTATATTTATTTTCCCTTTCCTGCTTTTCCCCCACTTTTTTTGGGCTCACAATTCAACCACCACAATGGGCAAGAGCACTATCATCCCGAACATAAAAGTGGCCAAGAGCTGCAGGATAAACAGGCAAGAAACTCCCAGCATTTTGGCCTCTTCAGGGTGGAGCTGAAAAGCCCCCGCCCTAATTCACTGCTCCTGCCCCACGCAGCACAGTGGGGAGGCCACTGGAGGAGCCTCTGTGGTTTCCTCCAGGACGGGGCCCCGTCTTCGTGCAGCGTTGCCCTGAAAGGGCTTCTGGGGGAAAACACGTGGCAGCCGCAGGAGGGCTCGCTCCGCCAGGGCCCTCCTGCCTTCCCGGCCCGACTCCCTGTTGCACTCCCTCCGTGCACAGGCACAAGCGTGTCTGTGGCAGCCGTGGAAAGAGGGCCCTTGTCTTCCCTCTTCGTTCTGCACGAGTTCTGAGCCGCCAAGCCAGCTTCGAGCAGCGCTCTTGAAGTGAGGTGCTGGTGCTGGTGCTGGTGCTGGTGCTGGTGAGGGCGGCCGCAGCCTCGCCGCCGTCCCCATGCCTGGCGATGGGCGCCCTCTGCTGACTCCGCCCCCTTGGTTTATATGGGGCTTCAGGGCATTTTATCCGCAGCAGGCCCAGGGCCCCTGCCAGCAGCCATCGAGGCGGTGGCGAGGGCCGTGCGCCCAGGCCGCACCACGTGCTGCGCTTCGGCGTGTCACCTCGCCAGAAGTCCCCGTGAAATCCAAGGCCTGCTCGCGACTTTGCAACAAGGGAACGGGCCCTCACAAAGGCAGCGCAAGCAGTTCGATTGTTTCGGTTTCTGGTGCGAACTGCCTCAAGGGCTCTGGGGTCGAAACCAGGCAGCTTCAAACAGATCTTTGGGTGAATATTACCCTGTTCTTACTCTTGGATATTTTCCCCTAAAGGAGAAGACGGTTTTGGGACTAACTATGCTTCGAGTACATGAGATGATGGGATTCGATCCCGTTCTTCCCTGCATCCGTTGTTTCCTGCACTTTCTCTTTTGAACTGTAAGCTCCCTGAGGGCAGAGCTTGGTCTTCATTGCCCATGTAACTTTGCAAGCCAAGCCATTTATCCTGATAGCGAGTTATAGCCAGTAAAAAAACTCAGGCATTAATTGGAGAAAAGAAAGAAAACAAAGGGTAGGATAAATAGTCACTTCTTGTAGTGGAGGGATATTAATCATTGATTATAAGGAGATTGATTCTTTTTAACTCGTTCATCAATAATCTGGAGTTTGAGTGTGTAGTCAAGCAACTCAGTTTCCTGACAGAGCTAAGTCATTTTGAAAGGTTTAAACAATGGATGGTAAGGAATTCTGAAGAGGCCGCCTGCAGACTGGGGAAATGGGCATTAAAATGGCAAATGTGTTGCAGTGGGAGTGGGTATAAAGAAATAAGCATTGGGACAAAAGATCCCAACTTCCTATATATGCTGAACTGGTGGCGACTGCCTGAGAAAGAGACGCTGGGGTCGCCCATTGGATCAGTCGGAGTGTTGGCCCAGGGCCAGTTCTCTCTGGTTTCTGTGGCTCCTGCAGATGGGCTGTGCGTCTGCGTAGAGCAGTCATTCAGAACATTCTAGAACCAAGCAGAGTCTTTGGCTGGAGCCCTCTGCACATGCTCCAGGCACTGCTCTCACTCTCCTCTCAGTTTCTTTCCCTTCCCTGCAGCGACTGACTGCATTTGGGTTGTTCTCCTGCATCACATACTTTAAAAAAAGGCTCTTGACCCCTTTCCAGCACTGAATGGAGCTTCTTTTCCTCCTTCCTCAGTTCTTCCTTCCTTCCTTCTCTGGGCTTTTTCCTCTTAATTTCTCCCCTCATCCTGGGGCACACGCCTGCCAGTGCCCTTCTCCAAGAAAGAGACCCACTCTAGTGGGAAGATGCCATAGGCTGACGGGCACTCCTATGGCTTCCTGTGGCTTGGAGTGGTCCACGGGAGGAGCCCGGCTTGCACTGCCAGCCTTGGCCACGTAGGCCAGGAGGAAGAGCAAAGCCCTCTTCGAGCCCTCTGGGGAGCGTGGGCATACCTGGGCCACCATGGCCTCCACACACCTCTTCAGCTTCCCTGACCAGCACGATGGAGACCAGGGCTTGGGGGTACCAGCCTGTCCAGTACCAGGACGCTGGCTGTCCCCAGCAGCTCAAGACTGGCCCGTTGGCTCCCATGTTTGACCCTAGGCAGGTCAAACAGACCGAGCTTTGAAACAAGGGGCCTGCACCGGGCCTTGGAACACGAGAACAAGCGGGGGAAAGGCAACTCATCTAGAAGACTCAGTCACGGGATTTGAGCTTGCTTGAACCCCAGCCCAGCCACTGGGGGCTAGGCAGCCCCACAAGCAGCTCCGTGGCCACCACAACAGAGCCTGGGAAAACCACGCATTCTGTGTGACTGACGCCACCGATCGTCTCCAGCGTCTTGGCTCGCCACACTGGACGCAGGAATGCTGCTCACTGGAGCCGTGTGTTCTCTCTCAGCACCTGTCCCATGTCCTGGAAGGCTGAGGTTGCCTCTGTACTGACGCATCCCACCGGCATCCTCCGCTCCTTCGCGAATTGTCCTCTGGCGTTGTCATGAGACCCGCCAGGACTGCCCCAGGCGCTCCCGGTGCCCCAGGGCTGCTCCGCGCTGTTCGGAGGAGCACCCTCCACCCTGGGGATGCTGGCCGTGTCTCCATCCACACTGGCACTTCTGCTGCCGACACCCGGGGCACCCTAAGCCAGCACTCGCCCGCACAGCATCCACACTTCCAGAAACCCAACCTCCAGGCTCTTCCACCCCACTGGACTCGAGAAGCCCACCATTCCGTCTCCTCTGCCCTCTCCCACCTCATTTCTCTCAGGATGTCAAGCTGAATCCGTTGCCTGACCCACCGGCTCCTGTCGGCAGTTCTGCTTACTGAGCCATCTCGATCTCCCAAGGACCATCCCCGGCACAAGACCACCATCACTCCGACTCCCCCTTCCATCCAGCCTTCCGCATCCTCCCCAGATGCCACAGTCGGGCACTAAAGAGCTCAGTGCATTCGGATCCCGCCTTGGAGGCCTAGACCGTGGTGGCTCCTGCCTCTTACTTTTAGACTACACTTCTTTCACTCTTTCCAAACCACCCCTGAGTAAGCGGAAGAATGAGATACACCAAGTTGCAGTACTGACTCACAGCCTGGCCTATTTTTGGACCAGGTACTGGAGGCCTTGACGAACTCAAGGCTTCCACTCAGGCTTCTTGCAGGGTGGACGGGGTTGGGGGAATCAGGGATTTGTAGCTCCAGCTCAACAGGGCCCAACCTCTTGCAGCTCTCTGACTATCTGGGGCACTAGAAACGAAGGGCTCAGCCCTCTCCTCCAGCAAAATGGACTTGGCAGCAGCTTCAGCGCAGCAGATCGGTGCTGAAGGATCTTCGGTTTTCTTGTCTTCCTACGTAAGAAGCTCTCTCCAGGGCCTCACTAACCTTTATCCACTAGCAGCTTGTCCAGTTTCTCCTTGTCCGTGTATAATACTACCTCAGACCATCTGAGCCACCGGCGACATTCGATCACTGACTTCTCACCATGAACGTGGCCTCCCTGGATGCCGTCCTTTCTGCTCACGGAGTGGGCGAGCTGCGTGTCCTGCACCAGGCAGCCCTCGCATGTTTTGCACCCAGGAAGGGCACTCCTGAAAGCAGGGCGCTGTGCCGCCAGCCTTGCTTCCTTGCCCCGCTTCCCCTGCCGTAATGAAGCTCCCTCCACCGGACGTCTGTTGGGCGTGAGGGTTCTACACCGGAGGCACCCCTGAGATGACGGGTCCCCGAACAAGTGGACTGGAGCCCCAGCAGCCTCTTGCGGGATGGGAAGTCGAGCAGGCACCACGCGTCCCAGCCTGCACCCCTGCCATTCCCTCTTTTGGGGAAGTCTTTTGTCCATGTGCCCCTGCAGGCACTTTTCCCGAGGGCATGCCTCCGCTGCCACCCTGTGCCACATCCTCCCGGGCCCAACCCTCGGTGTCAATCTGGCATTGCCACTGTGCCGAGGCCAGTCCTGGTGGCCTTCTTCCTGTCCTGCCTTCGATCCTGGCACAGCGCTTTTCTCCTCCCTCCCGCCTTTGGGAGAATGGTCCACACGTCAGTCCTGGCCTGGCACCCCAGCCCTCAGTAAGTCTTACTGCTTCTCGGTCACCCACGCGTGAGTCACAGGGTCTGCATGTGGGGAGGGTGGCTGCTTGCCTGCCACTGAGCCCACACAACCCCCCGCCCCCCCAGGAGGCTTGTCCGGTTCCAGAGGGGCCCTGGGAAGTAGCCTCTAGCTTGGTTTCAGTGAGCCACTCTGTGCATGCTCAGAGACTCCCCTTATTGCTAGCTAGGGTTGGCTGGTTGTACTTCCGAGAACAGAGAGTTTTTGCCAAAGAGCGGTCTGTTGTTCTGGAAGTGAGGAGACGGGGGAAGCTTTACTCCCGATCGTGTCAGCTGTCTTGGATTCCTCAGAAGAGGAGAAAAGGCAGGACGTACACGTGATGGTGTATTAGCAGCAGCGGTGGCAGCAGCCTGTGGGATTTGCTCCTGCAGGAGGCTGAGCTGTTGGCAAGCGAAGCCGCTCGGCCAGGTGGCTTGCACAACTGGCACGGCCAGGGTGGTGAGGCTCCTGAACCGCTCCTGGGAATGCCAGCAGGAAGGCGCCTCCTCCCCTGCAGGTGGGGCTTCCATCACAGCTTCTGCGTGGGCTGAGGCTGGACCAGCGCACGGGTGCCCCGGGTGTGGGCCGATCCAGCTCGTTACGGTCTGAGGCACCACCCCTCCGCAAACTAGTTTTTGGCAGTCTGGTCAGATCTTTCGGTTCTACCAGGCTGCAGACCCATCTCTATTCCAGCCTGCTGCCGGTGCTGTTTTGGGTTGCAACGTGCCTGGAGAGGTGCTGTGCCAGTTCTCCCATGAACTCCCAGTAACAAGTCCGCTGGGATCCAGGGCTCGAGCCGGCTGGCAGGGCCTCCTTCAGGGCATTCCACGTCCTCCTCCCCTGTTTTCGGGTTTTCTCGTGCCGACTCTCACTGATTGCGGCTCTCAGTGATTGTGCATAATCAGCATTAATTGTGCGTTAATCCTCCTTTAATTTTGTTTCCCCTTCCCTTTATTTTTTTTCACATCTTTTGCACTTCTGCAAATCTTGGGCTTCCCCCGGCTGGCCAACCACCTTGAGTGCACAGTTGGAGGGAGTGAATGTCAGTGCCTGATTTTTTAAAATCCGGAATCACTTGTTGGTCCTTGTAAGTCTGATGGATGCGTAGAATGTTTCCAGTAAGGAAACAGCCCCCTCACCCCAAACCTCACTTCAGCCGTTCATTGGTCGGATCTGGGGCAGCGAAGGTGTTAACAACCAAAACAAAACTGGCCGTGCAGCGTGTCAGCCGGGATACCAGAAGCTGAGATCGACAAGACGCCATCAGTAAAGTTTTCCATGTGTAGGCTTGAAATAAAATGCAATTAGGCCTTTATGTGTGGAACAAGGATCCATTGATGATGACAGCTGGTCTTTGTTTTCGTCTGTCACTGAGTGTGGGAGGTAAAAAGTGCTCCTCTTCATGTTTATTAATGCAGGATTCCTGGGACAAATGGCAAACACAGTTTCATGTTTGTCGGGAGGCAGAAGGCCTTGCCAAAACAGTTGTGTAAGGGGGTTTCAAGGTTTTCGGGTTGCGGCTGTCCTCGGGTTAAATAAATGGGTGCTGGCACGGCCTCTTTTTCTTCACGTGGCCAGCCAGGAGGCGAGAGGGAGCAGAGCAGCAAAGGTGGCGGTCTTTGGAGAAGTGGGCGCAAGCAGAAGAGGCTTGGCGGTGACTTGAGCTGGCGGGGTGCCCTGATGAGGCAGGGGGAGACCCGGCTGTTGTTTGATAGGTTGGCTGAGGGTGGAGGGCCCAGAGTTCGACGGGGGCACATCTGCCTTCCGTGCAGAAAGTCCTGGTTCAGACCTCCAGATCTCCACTTCAGATGACAAGGTCGTGGGCCATGGGGAAGGACGACTCTGTACCCGAGACACTGGAGAGCCCCTGCCAGTCAGAGTGCAGCATGCCAGGGGGCCAAAGCCGTCTGGCCTGGTTTGAGGCAGCTTCGTGCGAGGGCTCGGTTAGGCAGTCCTACTGGGGCAGGCTGCTCCGCACGGGAAGCTGTCCTCTTGCCAGTGCCATGGAGTGGGAGCTAGGCAACCCCTCCCAAACGAGGCCGGCCCTTCAGCCATTATTGGAAGAGCCTGGATTCCATACAGAAACAACGTATTCACAAGCCTCGAACATGCACCCCGGGTGGAAAGTTGACCCCTCGCCTGCCCCCCTTCACCCACGCTTTGCTGATGAGCCCTTCGGGGTCAGTCTCCAGAGGGGGGCACGCCGTGGAAGTGAGCGCACTGACACGCTTCCCACTGAGCCCCTTATTGGTCCAGCCGGCCGGTGCGTCAACGGGCCCTCGCGTCCACGTCTTCTGGGGTGTCAAGGTCTCCTCCCGAGAACCCTCGCCAGCCTGTTCCCTTCCAGCTTCTTTCCCACAGCCAGGAGTGGCAGGGGGCTCGGTGGTCGTCCTTGAAGGGCTTTGATCCAGAGCTGACTTGGGCAGGCTCACCGGGAGAGTTTGGGCAGCCGGGGCCTCGCTCGACTCAGCCACTCCCATATCAGAGTGAGGACTCTGAGACGTGGCTGGGTCAGCTCCCCGCTCCCCCTGCTCCACATCTGGGCCGCCATTCCCACCAGAGCCCTCCATCTCCCGTGTGCGCCTGGGAATCTCATCCAGGCGGGCACACACGAAACATAGGCCTTTGCCAGCATAGCCAGTGCTGATGCATGATGGGAATTATAGGCCAATGAACAGAAGAGCCACTAGTTGCCCAGCCCTACTCTAGTTCCTGCAAACCACGATGGTGTCTCTGGGTTGGAGGGGCACCCAGAATGGGGTGGGCAATGCAGAAACTTTGCTTCAGTGGGAGCCCGACCAGGGTTTGGCTGTCACTGAGCAGAGGCACCCTGGCAAAACTGAGCTGCTGCCGTTGGTTTGCCTGTGTCACGCCCTCACCAGTCTGTGATGGGGCCAGTTCATTAGTTCCTGGCATCCTCGTTCTGCCTGCTCCAACCTGAATAGGAAGGTGACTTGTAAGAAATGCGGTTTTGCCCGGAACAGTCGCAAAAATGGCTTTAAGGCCCATTTGGGTCTATAAATTCCTTCTGTAAGAATACTTAGACACTGTAGCACACGGGAATCAAGGAAGGGAAGTGGAGGGCATTTCCTGAGGAAAGTGGCCCTCCTCACTTTCTTCCTGTTTCCAGCTTGCTGCTGCGCGCGCCAAGCCAGGAGTCCGAGCAGCATCGGCTTTGCCGCAGGTGTGATTTCCCTCAAACAGGAGGACCAGAGCCAGTGCCCACCGCGCTTCCAGAGCTTTCAGCCGCAGAATCACCGCCCACTCCCTGCACCAGAAGATGCGTGTGGCCTTCAGCCTTTGAAACGTTGGCCGTTCAAGAGTTGCACTCAGTGCAGCCCAGCGGGGCCGGATGTGCACTTGCTAGCCAGTGTGGGGATGTTGCCCATGGATCAGGACGACGGGGAAACTGGCATTAGAAGAGCCCCTAAAAGTCACCTGGTCCTGCCCACGGCTGATGCAGAAGCGATGCCGCTACCTTGGCATGGCTGGCCAGGGATGTGTGGGAATTCCTCTGTCGCTTGCAGAACACGCAGCCATGCCCCGCTTAGCTTCAGTAGACCGAAGCAGCCCCGGTTTTGCCAATGGAGTAAGTGGATTCCTGAACGAGGAAATCTGTGCACATGTGGGGAAACTCTTCCGTTTGGGTGCTGCTCAATTCTTAGTTGCACCGAGCAAGCAACAGTTGCGAACAGAATTGGACCCAAGCACTGGGATGGAGCTTGGAGAATGCTGATCATTTCGAACATCGTGATGTTCATCTTCACCAGCGTGGAGGATGCAGGTCATCTCGAACATCTTCATCCCCGCCTGCATGGGTGCTGGTTGGCCATCAGACCTTGCTTTAAATGCCCCCCTGAACGAGAGTCCACCGCCTCTCCAGATAGTTGGTTCTACTGCCAAACATCTTGCAGCTCTGGGAAGTTTTCCCCTCCGCTTAGCAAAACTAGCCTCACCTGTAACTCGAGTGTGTTGCTTTGTGTCGAGTCTGCTGCAACAGCAGGAAACAAATTTGCCCCAACTGAAGAAGGCTCTCCTCTTGCCTCTCCACAGCCCCCTCCGCATTCTATGCATCCCACGTAGAATCTGGCCCCTGCTCGCGGTACGGTCGTCTCCAGGCATGATCCAGAGGAGTCGGGGTTCCGAAACGGGGCTTGTAGCTGCAGGGGAAGAAGGATGGGCGTGGGGCCAAATTTCTTCCCTACACCCAGATTAGGGCGAGGATAATGTCCAGAGCGCTGTCCTGAGGCCAGCTCAAACTGTGGGGAAGGAATGGGGTTGGGTTGGGGGGCTCGTTTTGTTTGTTTGGAGCCGGCTTTAAACCCCCCGGGAGGGGCACAGCCGTGCTTTTGCTCATTCCGTCGCTGTAGCTACAGAAGTCCACCGGGCTTCAAGGAGTGGCCCTCACACCCGTTCTTGGCTTCTTTTGCTCTTCAGGGTAAGACCGGGTTTTGCGTCTTGTGATTTACAACCCGGGGAGAGAGCTGGGGAGGCGATTCACAGCAGATTTTGTGGAGCAACCGTGCTGTTTTCTTGCGGTGGTGATTATTTTTTAATTTCTGTGTTCAGATTGGCTGCTAGCTGAAGGCTTCCAGTCCCGTTGGAACGAAAGGGCACCTTGCAGCCTGCCGCCTGCCCAGTGGGGCGACCCATGGCCACATGAAAATCCTCTGGGTTCATGCAGAAGTCATGGTGGTTTTCGCCGAATGTTTCATCCATCAGGATTCAGCCACAAGTTACTCTGGTCAGATTTGGCCGGGGATGCCATATGGAGCCTGAGCTTGAGAATCGGCCTGACATGTCTCCTTGTACGCCTAGATTCCCTTTTCTGACATGCTTCTCATTCCGTTCCACCCCTCTGTGCAGGTGGTTCCCCTGATTCGCACAGCTACAATAAGGTGGCAGGGCTTTTCTCTTCTCAGGGTCCGCCAGACCCAGTTTTAGCAGCCGCCTGCGGCTGGCCGCGTGGGCTCCCATAAAAGTGCATCCGAGTGGACGAGCTCTGCAGAAGTGCAGCTGGGCTCGGCAGGTCTGCACCTACTTAATGCCGCCCTGGCCAGATGATGGGGTCGCACAGCTTAAATTCCCGCCCTTGCCTGCAAACGAAAGTGAGAGCGAGCAAAGAAAGGTAACAGGGAGACGGATCGCTCCGCTGGAGGACTCCCACCGGTGGTCTGCTTCCCCTGGGCAGGAGCGCACCACTTCCGGGCAGCCCACCGAATGCTGCCCCAAGCGGGCGGCCGGCCCAGCGACCAGCAGATCCCTGCAACCCGGCCTTAAACAGGGGGAAGTTTCCTTTCCAAGAGAGGAGGGAGGGAGGTGATTGAGCCCTCTGATTTGTTTCCCGGGTTGTTTGCCCTTTCATTCCTTTCCCGAGGAGCTGCTTGTTGAGGAATGTCTCCGATTGCCAGGGAGGTGGCGAGGGGCCTGATGCTTTCCCGCCAGGGCTCCTTTCAGCCAGAGCCGCGGATCCCGGCGAGCCCGCGACATGCATTTTTAATGCAGAACTTTATGCCCCGGCCCTCGCAGCGCGGCCGCGCGGCCCTCTCTGGAGCTTTCCGATTTAACGCTCCAATGAACAAAGCCCTGGCCCAGGGCGGCCGAATCAGCTGGCGTTAACCCCTGCTCTGCCCAGCGCAGAGGAGCTAATTTCCCCGCAAAGCGAGCTGCTGAGAAGGGGAAAGGCTTTTGTTCCACTTTGTTTTTCAATTATCATTTCCATTGGTGCAAAACCAGCGTCTCTGCTGATGCCTCTGGGTGCAGATGCGGCGAAGGTCCGCTTCCGGTTTGTATCACTGCAGTGCCTCATGAGCCAAGCCCTTCCCCCTGGCCGGCTCTTCACAAGGGCCTGTTCGTTCTGTTTTGCTTCCCCTTCTTCTGAAGGAATCACGGGGCTCGTGTGCAGCGTGCACCCGCCTTATCCTGATGCCCATTTTGGTCCAGCGCCTCGGGTCTCACCATCCTAGTGCCCACCAAATGCGTTGGACTGTGACTTTCAGGACCCCCGTGGTGAGCTAGTTGGGGGCTGCCAGGCATGGCAGTTCAACTCACCTGGAGGCCCGAAGTTGGCTCAGTCTTCCTAGCGCCAGGTGGCCACCTCTGATGGGCAACGGCTCTTTCCCACCTTGGCTGCCCAAGATCCCAGCTGCTGAAGATGCTCGGGGTTGACTCCTGAGGTTTTCCCCGTGCAGCGCAGGGTGTCTGCTGTTCTTTTTCTGCCCTCCTTTCCCTGGAACCACATGGACTGCCCGTACACCGGTGCCCAAGTAGCCCAGCAAGCTTCCTCTGACTACCCAGAACATTTCATCAGCTGGTAACCCCTTGTAGATGACCGAGCAGCAGCCCCTCGGGTCCTCCCTCCCCTTTCCTCGCTGTTCATTCACCAGTGTCTGACGAAGCATGGAGACCTCTACCCTTAACGATTTCCAGAGGGGTGGCTGCATAAGTCTCTGGCAGCGAAAACAGTGCGTCTTGCTGCAGCTTAAAGACAAACAAATTCGCTTGTTGTTCCATCCACCACTGTTCAAAAACAGGTCCGCTGGCCTTTATGTCCTCACTCATCAGCGTCCTCGCCACATCCATCTCTGGTTCACAACTCGGCATCCCACTGCAGCCTCCACGCCAAGCGTCTCTTGTGCTGATCGGCTCACGGTTACTCCCGACCGGCCTTCTCCAAGCTTCTGATAGTTGGAACCGGATTGATTTTTCCTCCGCTGGATGAGAAGGCGCAGTTAAAAGGTGTCTCATCTCAGCCAGGTCCAAGAACACACTGCAAGCCTTGCAGGGAGAGCGTAGAGTGGGACCCCAGGGACCCACAATTCAACCGCCGTGACCCACACAAGGACTTCTTCCAGATGCTACAGTGCGGAGTTGCAATCCATCATGAGAGGAAACAGGTTTTGGTGGCCTCCCTGTTCCAACCCGAAACTGTGCTCTTCCACAAAATCTGTTCCAAATTCCAGGGTTCATCGCCAATGCCTCCACAGCAGAGAAGATGGATTGGAACAGAACATGCTGTGTGCTAGTGCGGCAGAGTGCTTAGAGCCACCCCCGCAAACCTGGTGGCCTCCATCTTTGTCAGCCTGCAGCTCCCGTCAACCCCAGCCCGTAGGAGCAATGGTGGCTGGGAATCATGAAAGCGACAGTCCCGGCCTGTGGAGAGCCCCATCCTGAGGAGGCTTCCAGTGTTGAATCTTGAGGGCTTTCAGTGTTGGGCTGGGCTCCGAGGTCGAACCCACCCACCATCAAGTTTGTTGGGCATCCTCTGGCCCACTGCCTCGCTCCCTCTCCCAGCCTCAGCCACCTTGTGGGGTGGCTACGACGCCTTCATGGCCGCCAGCAGCACCACGCACGCTGGCCGTAGCTCCCTGAGGAGAGCGAGGTGCCTGCCGCCTCCCCCGCCCCACGGTTTTTCGCCTGTGCCAAATTCCTTTCCCTGCTGAATAATCACAGTGGACAAAAGGTCTGGAAGGTCAGATTTTATCTCCAGGCAGTCATCCGTGCCTCTGATTTGGGAACTCGGGCACAGGGCGCAGCGCCCACCTGCCTTCCCCTCAACCTTGCTGCGCGTCGCGTGCTGCTTCCGGCACTCGGGGCTCCGGCTGCTGCCTGGGTTCCGCCATGTCTCTTCACCGGCGTCGCTGACGAAGGCTGGCGTTCTCCGGCAAGAATCACGGGGACGCCTCTTCTCCCACTGGCTAATGTGTTAACAACAGCACTGAGAGGGAAGGAGAACGTACAGCTGTAGAGATACCAGCCATAATGGGGAAAGGAGTCTTGCGTATTTAAAATGTGATAGCGGGAGATGTCAGCTTCGCAGAGTCACTCTAGGTACCAAACAGGCAGAGGTGTTAATGGCACTCAGCAACGGATTTATCCTCAAGCAGGAATTAAAACGTTTGCCTCCAGCCCTTCTGAATCACACACACAACTCGACTTTAAAGCGATACCTCAGCAGTACATTTGCACTTTTTAAATCATGGACAGGGTCTTGCAGCAGGGCCAAAAAGTTGCCCCATTTCCCCTGGCATCAGGGGAGCAGAGAGGAGGGAGCCTGCAGGCAGAAGGCTCTCACATGCCAGAAGGTTTGTCTGGAAGGGGAAGCTCCTCCAGAAGCACCTTGGCCCTCCAGACAGGCTGGGGCTGGGGACTTTCCCCGTAAAGGGATTTTCTGGAGCTCAGGGTCCTGTTCGGCGGCCCTTAGGGGTCTACAAGGGAAGCAGACCACTCCCCATGGCATTCAGAACAAGGTAAGAAGAAACTTCGGTAGCTTCTGGCGGGTCCTGCGGGCTGGATCACTCACCTGCTGTAGCGACAGGCGAACCTTGTCTCAGGAGGGAGCCAAAGCCTCCCGTAGGCTGACGTGTCTTTGGCTTCCTTCCTGAAGGAGCTGATGGGGTATTTGGTAGGTTTTTCCCCAGTCAAACTGCTTTGTGGCGAGGGAGATGGAGGTTCTGCCGGGGACTCGTCCTCTGTTGCCCGGCCCGCAAGGAAGCAACCCATGCCTGGTCCTCGTCAGCACCCCCGGAAGGCTGGGAGCCATGGCCTTAGCCCTGCTTCCTGACCCGGAGGGGCAGCAAGACTACCAGTTCCTTCCCAGCAGCCCTGCGAGCAGAAATCCTCTCCTTCCAGACTTCATTTCAGATCAACGTCTTTGATCCACCTCTTACTGGGCTCTATTTCTCTCAAGGGCTGGAGCAAATGGGACCAGCAGCTCTCTGGTCAGATCTCTCAAGGCTTTATAAAATCTAACTGAGGCACAGAGGGGGCAGTACTGTAGTTTGACCGGAGTGGGAGCGTGGGGTGAATTCGGTCAGTCCCTGCTGAGCCATTTTGTCGCCCAAAGTCTCTCTGTCTCTGCATGTACCCCCCACCCCACTCCACTCCATGCACTGTCTGACATGTTCCATGCATTTTTCATTTTCATGTATTTTTCCACTGGGTTAATGGCAGTTTCTAGGGCAAGGAGGATGCCGTCCGAAGAAGGAAGCGGGAGGGAGGTGGGGAATTCTTGAGGTAAGAAGGCAAATGTGAACAGCGGTGCGGCCAGAGCAGGGCGAGAGGATGTGTACACAAGCGAGGGGCCGGATTGTCTGCCCCCAGCTCCAGTGTTTGCATAACGCGTCACAGCCAGCAAGAGAGATGGCTCAACTGGCCAGCTTGCGACTGAGACCCATACAAGGAGGTTTGCGTGGAGGGAAACCCACCCCGCCGTGGCATCGTAATTCTTCTGCCAGTGCAGCACTGCCGCTCCAGTCGCAGAGTCTCCGGCCACAGTGAAAGCAGAGGGGGCACGTGCCTGCGATGTGAACGCTCTCCCTGTGCTGCCAGCTCAGTGGGCGCTCATCTCATCTCTAGAACAGGATTGCACTCTATGCAGGGGGCGGGGGGGGGGGACCACTCCTTTTAGTGCTCGAACCGTGTTCCCAGGCAGCTGTGCCTTCGTATGCCAGCATCACAGTTTGGCCTGATTACTTTGGAGCACGTAGCGCACCATTTAAAATGCTGCCTGCAAAGTTCTGGAGACGAATGCGGGGAGACCTCATACGGCCCTGGAGCCCAAACCTGCCGTCGGAGCAACACGAGAAGATCCTTATTCCTCGCAGCTGCAAACAAGCGCTGCTCGGAGCGCTCAGTGGGGGCTCTCCTTGGCTGGATTTTTAACATGAAGCTGTAATTTGGGGGTGCGCATCGGATGCTTTGCAGCCCAGCAAGGCCTGTCCTTGACGTCCGCTTTCAGCAGTAGATAAAGGTCCATGTACCCGAGCCTCTGATGGACCTCTGTGGGCAGCCATGCGCAGGTAGACTTTGTGCGGCTCCGTGCCCACCCAGCGGCTCACTCCGCATTTTGGGCAGAGCCACGGGCGTGCTGGTTTCTGAGACTTGGCCAGCCCTCGCGCAGCATGCCTTTGTTGCTGCCCTCATGGACGAGACATTTGCCATGGACTAGGTGGTAGGATGGGAGCTGTGGGAAATCCACCTGCGGACAGGTGGCGATGCCGTACCTCGTACCCCGTCCAGTGCTGGTTGCCAAAATGTGCTGTCCAAAAGCAGAATATTTTTAGAACCTCTTGCTGGGAGGCTTTGCCAGGTGCAGCCCTGCTGCTTGCTGCCGGCGCGCTCACCGCTCATGCAAGTTGTACGCGCCACTGGTTTCTGCAGGCGTTAGCGAGGAAGCGCATCCTCGCTTTGTTCTTCGAGCAGGAGGGTGGCGTTCCTCCTTGGCGCAGCAGAGCCAGGCACGCTGTCGGTCACCCCTTGATAAGAGAAAGACTTGAGGAGGGCTTCCCGAAGTGCGACTCATTCCTCAGTTAACAGGCACTAGATCAGCAGCTTCTTAATTTTGCATGAAGGGTCTCTGCTTATTCCCAGAACAATGCACGGTATTTCCACCAGTTGATAGCAAATCATAAAAACAGGCAACATTTTTGCCAGGGGCTGGAGCAGACTTAGTGGAGCCGCGATTATGGGAGGAGCAAGCCACAAGAGCCAGCGCCTCCCATCCACTCTCTGTCATGATGTCGGCACAGCCATTTGGGTGGCTAGGGCTCGGGGGTTCGCCATCGGGCCTGCCCCACATAGCTTCAGGTTGCGGTTCTCTTCCACGGAGCGCCGGTGCAGCCGCAGATCCTGCAGCCCCAGGTGCCACGATCATGCGGGTCATTGCCTGCTCGCTCCGTGTCCCAGCGGGTGAAAGGGAGGGCGCTGCTTCGACGGGAAAGACCCTGCGTGGTCCACCTGTCCCTGTGGCTGTAGAATCCACACTCCTGCACCCTGCAGTGGAATCAAGGGAAGCCGTTTGCGGAGCTGCGATCATGTACCAGCTGCAGATCCCGATTCAGCAGGGAATGCGGTTAGCAGCAGTGCTCCTTTCTGTGGATCACAGTACGCCTCCCACAGAACTTCGGCTGTGGGGCAGTACAGAAATGGAAACGATACCCTCCCTTGGGGAAAATTTACTCCAGGAAACAGAGTGAGAATGCAGGTAGCATCGTGCGTACAAGCAAAAGGCCATGACCAAAGGGATCTCGGCGTAAGAAAAAGATATAGTCAAGGAATAAAGAGGAAAAGAAGGAATATATGTTATCATATGAGCCCTAGGTCCCAGGGCCCTCCTAAATGCCAGCAGAGTTTGCTCCAGTTTCCTTAGCTGCTTGTGGAAACATCGGCACCCCGTGGGTAGCTGCTGCATTCAGTTCTGGCAACAGGAGACTGTTTTTTCATCCAAAGGGAAATCGCGAGCACTTTGGATGCCATTGATGAATTTTAGTCAGCGTCACCAAACAAGGTTTGGATCTCTCTCCCATCCTTGATGTTAATGCATCTTAAGCTGGCATATGCCATGGCCTTCCTGGGCAAGCCCGAGTCCTCTTACTTGGCTTAATACTTCTGCACAAGCAGCCTGTGAGGCAGGGAAATAAATAATCGGATGTGTTTATTTTTTTGGCACGTCAAAAATGGCCCAATATTTATGCCACACACAGTTTCATTCTGCAAGCCACAAGGTGTGGCGTAGCAATGGATGCGTCGGCTCTTCTTCCTTCCTGCCTCCCCCTGCCCAGAGGTGAATGAGCCATGAAGGCCGCTTTGATTGCTCTCTGCGTCGCATGCTGGAGCATTGCCTGCACCAAAGGTGCTGTCCGCGTGCCGTGTGCTTTATTGCACCAGGAGATAATATCCCCGAGGCCAGGCAGATGGGAATCCTGCCCCTGCCCCCCCCCCCGCCCACAGCTCACCCTGTGTCAGAATGAAGGCCATTGCATTTGGATCTTGCTTTATTGCAACTGGAGTTTCAAGAGAAAACTTTCTTAATGCAAGGTGGGGAAGCTGGATGTGAATCAGCTTTGCTTCATTGTTGTGTCTCCTGGCTTGCATTTTGCGGGGGGGGGTAGTCAGCTGGACTCGGGATTCAGCCGGTAAAGCTGTACAGCTGCAGTGTCCAGATGCATTTTGTAGCTGAAGAACCTCTGTCCGTTGCAGAGGATTCTGGCCCTGAGCTTCCCAGCAGGCTCAGTTCATGCAAGATGCTTAGCTGGCCTGCCTGAGCATCACAGTCCCCATATAGTGATTCACCTGTCTCTTACCGTATGTTCTTACCTTCTGGTCGAAAGCCAACCCCTCCAGCAGCTGCTGTATTCTCTGGTGCCATCCAGCTCCGGCCAAGGGCTGGAAGCATCTTCCGCTACACAGACGCACCCTCCTGGGGGAGACCTGGCTCCATAAAAGCGACATTTCCACCTGACAGGAAGGGTTTGGCTGTTGTGGAGCACGGTGTTGCGTACCACAGCCCAGGAGACATGACTGTATAATGTGAGCCTCTGTCTCTTAACATCCTAACAGTTACCTTGCCCTCACCAGTGAAAATCAGGGCAAACATCTTGCTCGGGAGGAACCCTGCTTAAAGTGTAGCAGAGTCATCAAGAGGGATGCATTTGACTTCTGGGTGGCCAGCTGGCCATCCCTGCTGTAGTCTGTGCTATAAAATAATTTTGCACATAGGAAGATACTGATTGTTGTTTAACAAATAAGCCAATATGCAGATGATGCTCTGCACATCAAACAGCACTCTTTAGAAAGGAAAGCAAAATGACCACAATGATACATCCAGTTTATAAATTTCATGAACTTGGCTATTTTAAAAATTAAAAATTCTTTTTAAAAACCTGTCCATGCATCAAGAAAGCTTTTAGAATGGGAAATGTTTTGGTACAACATGAGCTGGACACATAGCAAGGTAAGATGACATGGGCCAGGCAAGATGCAGGAGCTGAACCACGTTGCGGTCAGCAAGGAGACTCGTGGTTGAGGCGGGACAGCAAGGCAGGAGACAGATGGAACGAGAGGACCAGCACCAGTGAGGCCAGTTCTGGAGGGTAGAGCTTGCCCTGCTGTAGCTCTCCCCCAGGGCTCCCTGCTGGGCCTGGGACTGATCCCACCTGGCCAGCAGGTGAAGCCCCAGAGCAGCCTGGATCTGACAGACTGACCTGGTTTCTCCATTGCAACAGTGAAGAGTGGATAAAGGTTTACAAGTTGGACAATGTCCATTCATTTGGTGTTAATATTATTTCTGGGAAGGAAAAATATTCAAAGGCTCCGATTCCCCTGAATCACACAGCGCGCAGAATGGAGCGGGGGTTTCTCCTGGTTAAGGTCACAGGCTAGGAAATAGTTCATGACTAACATCTGTAGTACTAATTAAGGTGCTGAGCAGTGAATCTTTCTATAAATGTTTACCTGGTTCAAAAGCCACCACCTTGAAGGTTGCCTAGATTGTCTGGAGCAGGGTCATAGTTTTCGGCCTTTTGATTATTTCAAGTTTATTGAAGCTTCCCCAAGAAAGTCCAACAGCCAGATCAAGTGGGACCATGTCGCCACTCCCGTGTCCTGTTTCGGGTTTCCTGGAGGCATCTGGTTGTCCACTTGTAGCAGCTAAACATTAGGCAAGGTGGGCCTTTGATCCGCTCAGCAAAGTGCTTCTTAATGTTCTTAATGCCGGTTGCAGTTCAAATATCGGCCCCATTTAACAGTTGCCTCCGTCCCTTCCATGCTCAGGAAGGAAGGAGTGAAGGGGTGAAACAAGAAAAAGCAGAAGGATACCAGAAACCCCTCTGCTAAGAGATCTGTCTTTGGCCTTACAGTTTGGAAGGAAGTGTATTTTGGAGTACACTGCAATTGTCTTCCAAAGATGCTCATATGGTTCGTAGGTTGTTCTCCTTAGAGATCAGTATAGCTTCTTTAGATCTTTTCACAATGGCTGAATGTAAAAATGGTAATAATTTGGAATAATAGCAAGATGTGGTCAGTTGATAAGTTGACTCTTTCTTTTCCATGCGTTTTTATCAGATCAAGGAAAACCTGTTTTAACCATGTTGGATCCATAATGCGAATGAGAACAAAATTAGCTGTTAGAAGGAACATAACTTCTATCCAAATTATAATGGATGAATTATTATAATTTTCAACAGCCTTTCATAAAGTTTGAGCAAATGTGAGTGATTTATGATCCTCAGGTGTTTCCTTAGGGTTGTCCTACAGTTCCAATTTAAAAAAGGAATAAACCCAGGAATAAAGTAACAGCCACTGTGTTTGTGTTTGTTTTAGCAACTTGTGTGATAAATAGGCCAATTCTTCAAGCAGCATGACTTCATGAAATATTTGACAGTATTTGAATGCAGGCAAATAATAGGTGGTCGGCCGGCTGGCACGCCGGCCCTAATTCCTGAGTGGGTGTTTGTGCGCCATGGAATGCTCTAGTGTAAGAACCCTGCTTCTGAATTTCCCCATTGTTGTGGAAGCGTGATGCTCGGCTGTGTGGGGCAGGGGTTGTTTGTGGAGCTCACACCTAGAGAATAGTACCCAAGGATGCATTATTGGGCGTTGGGTCTGTCTCTCTGGTCCTGAAACGATGAATCCGGCGTGGCAAAGAGCTTTTGACTTCTCTATGCCTTTTACTATGACTGGCCCGGGGAGACTGTGCTGTTGTTGTTTTGTTAGTTTCTATACCTCCCATAACTAAAGCTCCCTGGATACAACTTCCTCCTTTTATTTAAGCAAATTGTTCAGCTCCCCCAGATCCACGGCAGGTAGCTTTTTATTTGCAAAACCTAGTAATAAAAGTTTTAGTAGTGCATTTTTACAAGCCCTTGTGGCTTCATATTAGCAGTCATTCAACATAGTAAAGGGAACAAAATGGGAATGGAGAGAAGGAAAACTCTTCTTTTTTCCTTACCTAAATGTTACCCCGTCCAACTAGTAGCGCACAGCCCATTCCAGCCGAGAGCTTTTGGTTCTTCCCCACATAGCCTTTTCCCTTGAAGGCACAGCAGGGGCCGTGGGCCAGACTGGCAAGGGGGTGATGTGCTAAGTTTTGACAGCTCGGTCTCTTCCGTGGCTCCATCAGTCAACTTAGAGCAGTGCAGCAATGGAACCCAAGACCTGGGCAGGTGTGGGCTGAAGGCATTCAGGATGCAGCTGGACCGCCAGCTCAGAGGGATGGCTTGACTTGGAGTCTTGCACTGAGCAGGGGGCTGGCCCCTTCCAACTCTACGATCCTATGACGTCCGTCCTTCTCTGCATAACCAAATAATTGCCCTTTGAGGTCCTCTATGCCAGTGGCTGTCACCACATCCTGTGGCAGCGAATACATTTGTGCAGGATGTGCCCTTCCATGGTGATTTGCCGTGAGATTTAGTGGAACCTCCATGATCGGAGCCGGCCTACCTCTGGAAAAGGAGGTAGGGAGCCCGTGCCAGAAATCAGAGCCGCATCTGGGAGGCTTACCCTGCCAGAGAGTGGAATGCTGGACTGGATCCATCTCCGCTCTGCTCAAAGTGTGTGTTGGCAGAAGATGACAAGAACACCTTTGCTGAGTTCAGTCCTGGAAATGAACCACGGCCCAGGAAAGGTTCGAGATAGTGGATTTTCAGCAGGCTTGGCAGCTGCACGTTGGTAAACTCGTTATCGCGCAGCAATAAATTACAGCGTTTGGGGATGGGGAGCCAGTTTAATGAGGACATTTGATGCTCACCTCATGAGATAGGAACTGCAAGCCAGCATAAAGGCATTCCTCCTCCTCCTCCTCCTAGTCTCCATCCCTCGCAAATTTCCTGGCGAGCGTAAGAAAATGGAAGTGTGTTTGCGTTGGATTTCATTGTGGGACATGCTCTGCATGGATTTTCATGTTACCCTGCTCCTGTAGATCTCAGAGACGCTGCAGTTCCGAGAACATTATTGGTGCCATCACAGTTTGGATGTGTTTGCAAGCGCACACGTGAACGCATAAGCACGCGTGGACTGAATGTTTATGATTTTCATTTGGCTGCCTATTCCAAGGTTGGATCTATACAAATCAGTCTCAAAGGAAAGGACTCAAGATGATTTTCAGCATGCTCCTATGGACCCAAATGTTGATGTTTGGGATGACAAAAACCAGTCAGAGAGCCAGCGTGGTGTCGTGGTGAAGAGCGTGGGACTGGGACTCAGAGGATCCGGGTTCGAGTCCCCGCTCAGCCATGGAGCCCACTGGGTGACTCTGGGCCAGTCACAGACCCTCAGCCCGACCTACCTCACAGGGTTGTTGCTGTGGGGATAAGATGGAGGAGGAGAATGATGGAAGCTGCCTTGAGCCCTTTGTAGGAAAAAGGCAGGATGTAAATCAAGGGAAAAAACCAAACTGAATTTCTTGCTGATTTTTTGATGTTTATGATGAGTTGCATAAAGTAATTCCACATGTTTCTGTGACTGTCACGATGCAGCAGCCGATCAAAACATTTCTGCTCTGTTCATGCATGAAGAGAACCTCGGGCTCTCTTTACTCGTCCTCTTTTTTCTTAGCTAATGTACTCTTATGCCCATCTTATTTCTCCTTATATTCCCCAGTAGTTCATAACCCCACAGACTTGCATACCCCGCTTAGTGATATCATTGAGCTATGCAATATAGAAAATAGAGCTGCACCGAGGTTAAGGCAAAAGTCTTGAGCCTTAACCTCCGACCTGGAAGAAAAGCCCTGGGAGACTTCCAGTTAAAGTGTTGCACTCTGAATATGAAAGGAAAAATTGTACCCACAAAATTAGGATATTTTAACATTTGGGGAAATGTCAACAATGACAACGGGACATATTTCAGTAGAATAGAAAAAATGAAAGAATACCACAGAAAAGGCCAGTATTTATTATTTTTATTTATTTATAGCATTTTTATGCCGCCCCCATCGCAGAAAGCCTCGGGGCGGCTTACAAAGAAGATGAACAACATAGAATAACATTAAAAATTCAGAGCATCTCAGCAATAGTTTAAAACCAATAAATAAAAACAACAATTAACAATTAAAATATCATTTAAATAAAAAGGTCTTGGCCTGGCGCCAGAAAACAGATAACGATGGCGCCAGGTGGTCTTCTCTGGGGAGCGCATTCCAGAGGTGGGGCGCCACCGCAGTAAGAGGCAGTTGTTCTTAAATGAATAATTCCCTTACTTGTCACTGATCTTCATTGGAGAAATTTAACTCTGTGTTTTGACGCTCATTACATCTCTTTCAGTCTCCTGTAACAATCTCTAATCGGAGACAGGTACTTTGTGTCAAAATGCTGAACAAAGAGTTCTGACAAAGGTCATCAACAGCTAATTGGGACTTATTTCTTAAATAACCAGGGCACCTGATTGACTTCATCTTTTTGGTAATATAAGTTCACCCATTTTTTTTACAATATAACTGCATGTCAGGGAACGTCGCAGGCAGAAGAAAAGGAAGGCAAAATATGCGATGGATCAGCTCCATGAGGCAAGTCACAACCTTGAGTTGACAAGAGGGCTGTGAAGGATCGCGTTTTGGGGGGCTCGTTCCTAGCATTGCCCTAAGCCGGAGACGAGTTTGATGGGAATAGCAGAAACGTCTCAGTTCAGAATTAATGCATCACAAATGCTTGCAGCTTTGAAAAGGCAGCAGACGGTCGTTTTCTCAGCCTCACGTTTGGAAGAGTCTGGAGCTTCCGAGTGGGAATCCCCACAGTTCTGGTTCTGTTCACGTCCACGGTTGAGGACAAATGCAGTCTCTCTGTTGAAATCCCTGTTCTTCCTTGAAATGGGCTTGGCTTGGCCTGAGGACGGCTAGCTGCTGTTCTCTGTTCATGCACTGTTGAGGGCCAGTGTGGAAAAGGATAAGCCAGGATCGGTTTTATAACAAACTCTTGCAGGCGGCAAACACGGCTCTCGGAGATTTTGCAAAATGACTGATTTCAGGCTGCCAAGTACCAGCTCCTGATGCAGCGTTTCAGTGCTTGAAATGAAAAGAATGAGCCCTTTTGAACATCCTCTGAAATTCTGTTCAAGCCTGCCGGAGGACAGACCAGTACAGCAATTTAATTCATTACTCTTACTTGAAAGATTTTTGTGGGGGGGGGGGTGTTTCTTGTTTTAAATTTATGGCTGAAACACTTAACCTCAGTGGGGGGGGGGTGTTTCTTGTTTTAAATTTATGGCTGAAACACTTAACCTCAGTGGGTGTTCAGCTTGCCTAAACTGAGAGGTTTTCTTTGAAGCTTCTAAAGAGCCTGCATCACTTTACGAGGTGCACCGAGATACGACGCAGGAGAGCTTGCATACCAGCAGAAGGGGGAGAGTCGCCTGGCCCCACAGTAGGTGTTAGGCCTGGTACAGATGGCACTGCTTTGCCTGGGGCTCCTGTTGGTTGGGGAACCCACTGCCAAGATTGGACGGCCAGCATCGCCTCTGCATGGATAGCAGCCTTCCCAGTCTGGTGTTCTCCAGAAGTGTTGGACTGCAAGTCTGCTTCTCGGGTGGCATGTGACCCCTCTTTGGAGCGAGGAACTGACCAGCAAAAGCCCTGGGCACCTTGGTGGTGCTGGCACTCACATGGCTGCAGAAAGAGTTTAAATCCAGAGGGAGGGAGTCCTGTGGCCCATTGCAGGGGGTGCCCTCCCCAGAGAGGTCTGCCTGGCGCCATCATTGTATGTTTTTCGGCACCAGGTCATGACCTTTTTATCCGACCAATATTTTAACACATAATTTTAATTGTGATATGACTTATTTAGATTTTAAATGATGCTCAGCGTGGAATAGTTAATTTATTTTATTCTGAAATAATGTTGTAAGCCGTCCAGAGATGACAGTAATGGACGGCATACAAATTTTTCAAATAAATAAATAAACAAAACCATTTTAACTCCCAACACATACGCAAGTAACAGAAACCAGAGGTACATTACAGTGTCACCTCCATACCAGCACAAGTTTTGTCCAAATGTGTGGCCCGGCCAAAAGGGGAGGCCTAGCCGGGGGGGGGGGGGGGGGCGAGCCGCCGGCCCTGGTACCAGGGGCTGCGTGGAGCTGACTAGTGAAGGCCCCCCGTTTTCATGGAAGTGCGGCGTGTGGAATCCGCAGCACCAGGTGCCTCCTCCGCACAGCACGGATCCAGGCTCCGGTGTGGGGCTGCTCGCACACGGCTGAGGACCGCGTTGAGGCGTGTGTGAGGGAGGAGGGGGTCTTGGGCAGTGTGGCATGGCCTCCTTTCTCAGTGACCCTCTCCAGTTCCTTTCCCACTGGCAAAAGTTTCAGTTGGAGCGCTGTAGCCATGCGTTGGGACAATGCTGAGTGCCTTCATTTCACAGGGAAACCCCAGTCAAAGATTTTGCTCCACATGAATTGAACACGATCAGTCCTCTCCTTTTTATTCCTTCTGAAAAGATCTTCTTTGTTCAGTTGTTTTAGTCGATTAACAATGTGTATTCCATCCTCTCCATCTTGTGCATCCAAAGCCTGATTCAGACCTGATTCAGACACAAGGACAACCCAAAGCACGAACTGGGTGTGGGTTGATGGATTGCTACAGTCCAGCTCTGCTTTTCATTAATTACAAACAACCTGGAGTTCACAAGCCGTCAACAAACCATGGACCAGTTTCCACAATCACAAGGCTGTTTAATAAGCCGCAGCAATCGGTTAGCTACCCCATGGGTGCCGCCCGGCTGGTTTTGCAGAATTGGTCCCACTGGTGCTGCTTTTGCAGCTTCCGAACCCAGCGTGGGTGGGCGGGTGCAGTGGCGCACAGCTCTGAAACAGCGGTGGGTTCTGTGTGGCAGGAGCCGCGGGAGCGTGTCGTGTGCATTGCAGCCGACAGCAGGCGACGCGTGGCCTTCGGTCGCCTGCAGCCCTAGCCGACATGCCAGTGGTGAGGGACGTTTGGCGCTAGGGCCATCAGTTGCCCACCCAGATCTATCCAAATGGGGCAGCTTTCCATGAAGGGAGTTCCATCGGGTGTCTCAATCTCAGGTCACGTGGAGCTTTATGGGTCAAACGCCATCGTGCAAAATGGACCCAGCAAGCATCTCGGGATTGTTCGGCTCAGGCAAAATGTGCGTGGCTAGAACTGGGGGAGGCTGTCCAGGCTTTGGGATTCCCTCGCAAGGGAAGCCTTCTGTGCCTCTTTATCAATGGCCCATACTAGCCCTCCTTTTCAGGAAGGCATTGGGAGAAGATCTCTGTGCCTGGAGGCGAGGCGGAGGCTGTGGGGGGCTCAGGTCAGGGGGCTGAGCCATCAGCTCTGGAAGGGACCTTCATTCAGCCAGAGGAAATCTCCTGCTGCTGTTTGTTTGGGGAGGGCAAGGGGAGCTGGCAACATTTGCCTGCTTTGCTATATTAATCCTTTAATTTAAACCCAGTTTAAATGGCCTTGGCAGAAAGACAGAATAGAAATTATTACATAAATTAACGGTGATTACCTTTACCTTTATGGGTTTTTTTAATTATTGTATTTTTTTTAATTTTATTGTTACTTTATACTGACTGGAGTTGTCCATTTTGATGGATTTTGGAGGAAACGTTTGCTTAAAAACACTTTTAAAGAAATAGCAACCCTGTTGGTAACCGTTCTCTGCAGAGTTTTGGATACTTTCAAAGGCGGGCTCAGGTGCAAAGCATCGCTGCTATGCCTGGTACAATTGTTTGGCGCTTGAGGGTCTCCTCTGGCTTCTGGATCCCTTTTGCTGGTAAAGGTTTTGCGAGCAGTTGTGACTCCCAGTTTGCACGGTCCCTTTGTCCATGAAATAAATGACATGAGAATAAAGTAATAAACTTCATGGGTCTAATGTATTATTAATGTATTATATTTTAATGTTTTGTGAGCCGCCCCGAGGCTTCGGCGAATGGGGCGGCATAGACATTTTCTAAATAAATAATAACTAAATACCTCTGTAAGGTGTGTCTGGCCCAGCAGAGCCCTCAGTTCTCACTAATAGATGGAGTGTTGGCCACTGCTTTGCAGAGGCCTTTGAAGTCCATGATGTGACTACCATCTTCAAATTATTAACTGTATTAGCCGTTGTCTCACATTGTACAGTGGGACCTCGGCTCACGAGCTTAATCCATTCCAGGACTCTGGTGGTCGTGACCCAACTGGTTGTGTGCCAAGTTAAATTTCCCCATAAGGTTCAATGTAAATAGGGTTAATCCGTTCGGTAACTTTTTTTTTATCAGAAGAATTTGAAGCAAAGTGACAAAGAACAACAAAGATTGTGGCCATCCCCCCCCCCCCCAGCATGATCGCAATCACGCCTGTCATCCCTGAACAAACACGATCCCGGCCATAGATGGGCGCGATCGTGGGTGTGCTTGGGGGGAGGACGGGCGCGATCGTGCTGGGTGGGGAGATGGCCGAGATCGCGGGTGCGCTCATGCAGGAAAGACAGGTACGATCGGGGCCACCTCCCCACCCTCATCCCAACCGCGTCTGTCTTCCCTGCATGAGCGCAACCATGATCGTGGCCATCTCCCCCCTCGGGGGGTGGGAGGAGATGGCCGCGATCGCGGTCGCCACCCAGTGCGGAGTCCAAAACCTGAGTCAAAATTTTTACGAAATTTTTGTTCGCGACCCGATTTGGTTGTGAACTGAGACATTTGTGAGCTGAGGTGCCACTGTACCTCTGCAGCTGCCCAACATTTCAGATGCAACACATACAGCAGTGAACTTGGTCTCGTGCCATTTATTCGCTGCATTCTTTATTTTTATGGCCCAGGAGTTCTCCTAAGAACCATGAACATCCTCACATTATTTTTAAAACACACACAACTGTGAAAACAGTTTTCTCGGCCTCCTTTTGTAAGGTTGCTCTGGTGCATAGTGGTGCAGAGCAGTCGAAGTCGAAGAACGGCACACAAAGCTGCCTCTGCCGGTGGCTGCTTTGACTTGATCGTAGACTAACGGACCCTGCGTCTGTCTTCCCCCAGGTCTGATGAAATTGAGATGGTCATGACGGACCTTGAAAGAGCGAATCAGGTAAGATTTTCAAGCCGACTCATCTATCAGATCATGCGGCAGCCTTGGAGGGTTCCTCTAACAGACAGGCTGAAGAAACTCCTCTCGTTCTTGTCTCATCTTCGCAGAAAAGTTCCGTGTTGTCCTCATCTGGGGCTGGGGTGGGTATTTGCGCCTCTGACTGCTGAGCCATAGTTGAGTAACCCGGAGCAGGCTGCTGGATGGGGCTGACCTTCCCTCCCTCTTCTCTTCCGGTTCCTTCTGGAGCAGGAATTCCTACAACTCCCCTCACACCCTCTTTCAAACCCCGGCACGCCATCCACCTGGATCGTCCCCACGAGCCACCTCTCCTCCAGGGTGGTTGGTCACGTGAACCTAGCACACACAGGGCAGGGTTAAAGAACCCTTGGTCCTCGGAAACAACCCCTAAGTTATGTGCATGGGTCATGCAAAGGTTGCTTATCCGTCGGGACAACCTCCCAGCGTTCCCTCGTTGCTCATAGGAGGGGTTGCGTATTCAGAGTGGCCCACGCTGCGACCTTGCTGTGGGTGGCCTAAGCATGCGCTGGTCTTGTTATCCAGAGCCACACTCTGGCCCTTCTTCTTCGTGGTCTCCATCTAATCACACCCGTGGGCTTGCCGTGGAGCGCAAGGCCTCGATCGGAGGAAACTTCCAAAGCTCGGCGCCATGGAGGGGGGTGGGTCCTGCCCAGCCCCTCAGCTCCTTTTCAACCGCCTTCTCATGCATAAACCTGGGCTAGCTGTTAAAAGTAAGGTTTATGTACACTATGAGAGATGCCGATTCGCTCCAGACCATGGGATGGGAATGCCGCCAATCAAGCGTAAAATATGGGTGGGAGGGACCCTCTGGGAAGAGAGCTGCCCCCCTTTGTTTCAGCCTGACTAGCTCATAAAGGAGGGAACCATAGGATGCCCTCTTTAGAGGGGGCAGAAAGTGTGTGGCCTACCAGAGGGTGGACCAGGATACCCATCAACCTTGGCCCGTATCCAGGCTGGCCGGGGATCATGGGAGTTGTAGTCCAGCCGTGTGTGGAAGCCCACGCTTGCCTGCACCAGAAGACCAGCAGGATGAACATGGAACAATGAAGAATGTCTGTGTTTCCCTAATGAGCGTGCAGGATTTGCCCGGCCTCGCACGCTTCTCTCTGGGAGATGTATGCAAGGGGGAAAACAGCGATGGAGGAAACGACTCTGACCAAAAAGAGAAAAAGAGAGGGAAAAATGTGCTTGTTTCAGGCAAAACAGGCTGGGGATCTCTTTAATTTGGCATTTACTCCTGAGAACGATTCCCATGAGGAATCTCGCTCAGCCTGCCTTGGCTGGGAGTACAGAAGGCAATTGAATCAAAGGATTCCATTTCCACTCGCATTCATCCAGCCTGGGAAATTCAGTGGGCCGCAGCGTTTGTGTCAGCAGGGGATTCCTTGCTCCTAGCATTAAATTACTGTCATAATCGCTCAATTATTTCTTCCTTGTACTGTTTAAAATAAAAATCCATCACATTCTGAGGTTCTCTCTTCTCCCCCCCTCCATCATTTATTAGGTTGAGTGTTTAGGAAAATCAATTATACTCAGTCGGGCATGAATTGATGAATGTTCGTGCAGTAATTGCCAGTTGTTAAATCAAATGTACATTCTCTCCCCCCCCCCCCGAAATCTCACCCTTCTCGTTTCCTTCAGAGGGCAGAGGTAGCTCAGAGAGAAGCCGAGTCCTTGAGAGAGCAGCTCTCGTCCGCTAACAAATCTCTCCAATTGGCCACACAGATCCAGAAGGCCCCGGATGTGGTAAGAAGCACCCCATGTGCTGAATTATGCCTGCTGCAGAGACACCCAGTGCCTGCACAGAGCCGAGCTTTCCAGCGGCGGCCAGAACTGGGTTTCCGGGGAATAGTTCTCCCCTTCTTGTGTTGCCTCCTTGCGCAACCGCTTGCGCTGCTCAGCGTGCAGCAGGGTGGGCGGGGGTGGGAAAACAGACTTGAACTACCCCGTCCTTTCCCAAGGGGGTGCAAGGTCTGGGTTGCTTCCCCGGAACCGGCTGCCCGTGTGGGCCGAGAACGTGTGACAGCCCGGAGCTCTTTCAGTGCCATCTCCACAACCGTTCCGCCTGCATGCCAGCACCTGCTGGTGGTCCATCCTGAGCCAAGGCAGCTGCTCCCCACCTGCAGCTGAGGAAATGGGTGTGAAATCTGGTCCTTGGGGCAGAATCCGCATCCGAGGCATTAACAGAAGTGCCTTTGGTTCCCCAGCTTCATGGGCCTGGAGTTCCCCGAGTCCCGCCCTGGCACCTGGCCGCCTGAGCCTGGCTGCCAGCAGCCTCTCCCACCCCGAAGGCCCTCCCCTCTGCGGCTCCTGGATCCCCCTTGCTCCCCACACCAGCCGTTCCGCTCACCATAGAGGGCTAGGCAGGGGAAGGGAAGCACTTGCTATGCTGAACCAGGATGCGTCCGGGTTTTCTCCTGCTGCTGCTGCTGCTGCTTGGCCTGGAACTCCGGTGACCCCACCCCGACTCCTCGGGGAGGTTTCTGTAGGCATGGGGCCCGTTCCCATTGAGGAGGGGCATTCTGTCGCCCCAGCGCACCTGTAGCACTAAGCCACAGGTGCTTCACAAACAGCCCTCAGGTGTGCGCAACCTCCTCCTCCCAGATCTCAGGGTCGCAAAACTTGGCTTGTTGCCAGTTGATCATAACTGAAAACAGACTCTGGTCAGTAAACAAGCCATGTACGCACCCTGGCTTGTTCAGCTGGCTTCTTTCACAAACTAGAGTTTGTCCTAAACCACGGTTCTGCTTCATACATAGCTATCCGCTGAGACTCAAGGCAACAGAAATGGAGTCATGGTTTGTTCTTTCCAGAATAGGAAAGAGACTCATCCATGTCACACTAAAACATAGTTTAAGATCATACACAAATGCAGCCATTGCAATCATTTATTTATTTCAAACTTTTTAGTAGCATCCACTGCCAGGGTCTCGGATTAGCAGATTTCCTTGGTACTCTTTAATAGGAGTCTATTTTTCCAGAGCGTTCTGGAGTAGGGGACCAGTTCCGGAGTGGCATTTATGTTTGTGCACGTCTCCGTGATGGTGATGGCGGGGCTGCTTTCTCGGGCCTGGCAGGGTTTGTGTTGCGTGCCAGTTTGTCTTGGCGGGTGGAAGCCACAGAAAGGTTCGGTCTCAGAAAGGATTGCCAGGGCGCCATTGCGCAAGCACCAAGAAGTCGGTGTGCCTATTCGCTTGCATTTGTAACTACGCCTCTGTAAATAAAAGGGAGTAATAACAATAATATGGGTGACAGAAAAATAATAATATATTACATTACAATATCACAATAAAATAAAAGATGAATTGTAGCAACAAAAAGCAGCTTAGCACAGCCATCAGCTAGGATTAAAATTCATCATCAATTTTCCTGTACTAGCCATTGGCTTTGACAGGTTCCAGATATATGTCCCATATAAAATTGCCACTGCAATGAAAGAAAAAAGTGCCATAAAATATGAAATAATAACTGAGATAATATTTCTTTTACACAGTACAATAAAGTCCTAAAACATACTACAGTGTCTGCTATCGCTTGCATTAAGAAATCGCCTACACTAAATACCCTGTGTTTGCACACTGCAGAGCACAAATTAATAGAAGTGCATCATGTAAGCTGTTGAATTAATCAATTAAAATCCTGTTGATGAACGCAGATTCCCCCCCCCACCCCCAATTAATCTGGCAACAGGTGTGTGCATGGCATCAGACTGACTTATTTTAAAATCTGCGGATGACGAG
Organism: Varanus komodoensis; assembly: GCF_004798865.1. NCBI lineage: Eukaryota > Metazoa > Chordata > Lepidosauria > Squamata > Varanidae > Varanus > Varanus komodoensis. The sequence goes on from NW_025335587.1 coordinate 12,221,184, forward strand.
AACTGCCTTTACAAGAGGCGTTTCTTTCCCCTTTGCTGATACAGAGGAAGGAATGTCTCGCCCGAGGAGATGCCTCTCAGGCCACATGCTTGGCTCAGCTGCAAGCCTCTTGCTTCAGGAACTCTCATGAAATTGATTGCTCGATCGATTAAAACCCATGTGACAAATCCAGCCCTATAAAATTCCTTTAAAAGCATGCCAACTCCACAAATTAATCTGTATAAATTTCCTTCTGGAGCAAGAACATCTTAGCTATGTCTGTAAAAATGTGGTTGGAGAGGGATTCCAGCAGAGGTGGCCTTCCGCACTCCAGGTGCCACCACCAAGAAGGTTCTCTCTCCCAGGTTCACCTGCCAGATAGTCACTGAGGGCAGGAGATGGAAGAGAGAAGGCCGTTCTTGGCACGCCCTGCCATCATAAGGTTTAGGGACTGAAAGGTTAATTCCAGCTCTTGAGCCAAGCTCAGGAACAAACAGATAACCAGTGGGGGAGTGTAAAGGGCTGGAAATACATGCCCCTTTCGGCATGTTGGCAAAATCCTGGCAGCCACATTTGGACTCAAGGGCAACCCCACATAGAGGACATTGCAGCAGCCTTAACTGGTTTAAGACGGCGTTCCCTCCATGATGGCTTCTCAGCTGGCTGCGTTCAGACAACAGGACACGCAGCCATGGTTTGCTTGCTTGCTTATTTATTGATGTATTTGTTTAAAACTTATTTATTGAAAACTTTTCTAGGCCGTCCCTTACCATGGTCCGGGGATGATTTAACAATAAGATCATGTAAAGTAAAATAAAACACAGCGTCCTAATAAAATTTCCGAACAGCAATAAAACCCCTATTAAAACAATTCTTACAACATTGGGGAAATAAAAGGGTTTTAGCCTGGTGCTAAAGCGACGGCGCCAGGCAAACCTCTCTGGCGAGTGAATTCCACAATCGGGGCACCGCCACAGAGAAGGCCCTCCTCCGGGTAGTCAGCCTCCTAATCTCCTTCAGGGAGAGCTTCCAGAGAAGGGCCTCTGCCCCGGAACTCAAGGAGGGGAGGGCATGTATGGAAGGAGACGCTCCTTCAGGTAACCAGGCCCAAAGCTGGGCTTACAGGGCTCTGTGAAGCAGGCCAGGGTTTTGGCCACCGTTTTCAGCGGGTGCGTTTGCCTACATTTCTGAAGCAACCCTGGCAAGGTACTAGACTGGCTTGCCAGTGCACGGGGAGAGCCCGTCTCCAAGACCTTGTCTGGCAGCCTCTGGCCTCCATGGTTTATTTATTTATTTAAAACATTTCTATGCCGCCCCCATCGCAACGAAGCCTCGGGGCAGCCCACAAAGAATGCATAAAAACATACATAAATAATAATAATATAACAATTTAAAAAAATTAGCACCAGGCTTTGGCACCAGGCTAAAACCTTTTTATTTCCCCAATGTTGTAAGATTTGATTGTTTTAATAGGGGTTTTATTGCTGTTCGGAAATTTTATTAGGGCGCTGTGTTCGGTTCCCACCGAATGCTCTGTGGATCGTTGTGGGCAAGCCCTTCTGCCCAGGAGTGACCTCTCCTTCATTCCCTCGCCCCCCGCCCTGTTTCCGCCAGGAGCAGGCCCTTGAGGTGCTGACCCGATCCAGCTTGGAAGTGGAGCTGGCTGCCAAGGAGCGTGAAATCGCCCAGCTGGTTGCGGATGTGCAGAGGCTCCAGGGCAGCCTCACCACCCTTCGGGAGAACTCCACCAGCCAGATCTCCCAGCTGGAGCAGCAGCTGACCGACAAGAATTGCACCCTCAAGGTAAGGCCACGCGGGCCCCTGCAGCCCGGCCGGCTCCATCCTTCACTGCACCAGCACCTTGCATATTTGAACCCGCAGCACCACTCAGGGGAGGGGGGGGGGTTCCCACCGCCGCATTTCTGAGCTCCACCCAGCTCAGCAATTTCTTGCATTCTAATATTATCCTGCATAAGTGACAGGCTGTTCTTGAACTTGCCACATTTAAGTGACTTCGTTTTCTTACACTGAAGCGAATTGATTGAACGTTGTACATTGAAATGATTGATTTTAAGAGACAGTGCTACATTGATTTCCAGTGAAAGCACCATTCGAACTCGGATCCCTTACGTTCAGAAAATTGCTAGTGTAAGAATGGCCCCTGGCTTTCGTTTGCTCGGCCATCCAAGAATGCGAGTTCTGCCCACTGGTCAGAAACTCAGAAGTCTCTGCTTTGCGCAGGGAACAAAGTTCTCAGATGGCAGCCCGCCCATGATTTAGCATCCGCTGCAGGAGGATGTCCAGAACCTCCTAGAAGCCCGTGTAGGCTCTGCCACTGAGCTGTGGGGCCTCCTGGGAAACAAGCCGCCATCCGGCGAGTCAGACTCTCCACCCGTCTTGCTCTGCCGGGCGGGGGGTGTGGGGGGACAGCTTGATATTTCATAATCAGCATATGTTCGGCTGCGTATCTTTAGCACAGAAGACCCGCTTCCGTGCTGGGAAATAGGGCTAGTTCGTTTATTCTGGGGAAAGAGGCGAGGTGTGTGTACACTTTCTGATTAGTGTGCCCAGATGGGCTTCCTGGAAAGGTGGCATCTCCTCCCTCTTAGTACCTCATTTGCAAGGTCCCAGAGGGTCTATTTTTAGACCTTACGCAACATTAGGAACACGCCTTTTATGTTGCCTGAAAACGAACCGAGTGGATCGTTAGAGCCAGACATTAGTTCCTCCAGATTGTCTCACAGCTTGACCATTTCGTTCTGCTTCGCGTTGTGCTGGGCTCCTTCAGGCGATTGCTGTGCTGATCTCTTGCTGGCATGTGGAGGCGCCTCCCAGATGCAGCCCCGCACCGGCATCGCTGCCGGATCCAGCCGGAAACCCGAAGCGCCTTGCCCTCGCCCAGGGTGGGCCAGCTGCTGGCACGCGGCTGAAAAATAGAGGACATGATCGCACAGAGGGCCATGAAATGTGCCCACTCTGTTCCGTTGGTGCTGAGAGAGAGAGTATAGCTATTGCAGGTGCAGATTTATAACCGCTTTCCGTGATATGAATAAACGGAAGTGCAATACCTTCCACACTGTTTGCTTATTTATTTAGGACATTTATAGGCCGTCTATCACTGTCATCTCTGGACGGCTTACAATTTAGTAAAATCTAAATCCTAAACAAATTAACTATGCCATGACTGACTAGATAAAAATATAATAGTTAAAATAAGTTAAATAAATTTACAATTAAAAACAATTAACATTAAAATATTGGTCAAATAAAAAGGTCTTGACCTGGTGCCGAAAAGCATATAATGACGGCGCCAGGCGGACCTTTCTGGGGAGCGCATTCCATAGTCGGGGCACCGCCGCAGAGAAGGCCCTCCTCCGAGTACTCTGTCTCCTGACCTCTTTCAAAGAGGGTTCCTGGAGGAGGGCCTCTGCCGCCGATACTAAGGGGCTACACTAGTGGGGAAACTGAGCCCAAGATATTTCGGCTTCTCAGTCATCTGTTCCGGTAGCGCTTGATAAGCAACTTCTAAGCCACTTATTATGGGTCTTGAAACCAGACTTTGACTGGGAAGCCCTCAAACAGAAGGCTGTCCTGTGTAAAGCAGGCCTCCACTGCAAATCTGGTTTTATTTGTTTTGAATTATTTGTAGGGCCCTTTTCAGGATGGTCCCCACTTCAAGCCAGCATCAGGAAGTGTGCACAGCCAAACAAACAGAATCAGAAATCTGTACATACCTATTCAGTAAAAATCATATAAAAACAGATCTCAGCAATGAAAGGTGCAACCCACAGTCTGTGCCCAGGCTAGTGAGACCAGGTGGACCTTAAGAGGTTTTGTCAGGCAAAGAAGAGGTCTGATGAACCTCTGATGGAAGTCAGTTCCCGAGGTATGAGGCCAAATGGGACAAGGGCTTAGGGGGCTACCCCAGGTGACATTCCCTTCTCCAAGAGGCCTGTGACTTATTTCCCAGAGAGGTTTTCACCCTTAAGATTCTTTGGCTGGAGATTAAGCCAATAAGCATCCTTTCCCCTTTTTTTGTAGGTTCTTTCCATCTTGTTCACAGGAACCACAAATAACTACATTGATAAATCTCTTTATGTTCATTGGTTTGATTAATGTACATTGCTTCTGAAATTGTGGGGCATAAAAGTCAGATTATGGGATGTTAATATGAATCAAATCAAATAATTGTGCATCTTTTCTTTTCCTTTCAAGCAACTGGAAGAAAAACTGAAGGTGCAAGCCGACTATGAGGAAGTTAAGAAAGAACTGAAGTAAGTTTATGCACAGTTGAGACCACTGGACGTTTTTTCCTAAAAATGTGAAGACTTGGCATTAAGGACCAACCCACAGCAACCAAGTGGAACATCTATTTGCACAGACAGTGGGTTGGAGGTGTATTTGTGGGACATGCATCCCCCTTAAAGAAGTCCTGGAATTAACATCCATGTCCATGTCCTGATTTTATCTTATCTTATCTTATCTTATTTTATTTTATTTTATTTAAAGCTTTTGTAGACCATCCCATTACTAGCTTCCCAGAACAGTTCACAGCAAGCATGGATAAAAAATGGCTCAGCATCCAGCAATTCACAATAAAATCACAAGTAAAACCAGTTAAACATTAAAATAACGGGAGAATAAAAAGGGAGAATTTTGGTCAAGATCTTTACCCTCTTCATGCAACATTTGTTTTCATAAGGACACACATGTTGGATCAAAGCCATTATCTTTAATACGTCCCGTGTACCTAGCTTGGGCAACATTTGTGGCATTCCAGATGTTTTCGCTGGCAAATTCCAGACGTTTTAGCTGGCAAATGTTAATCGATTTTATTGTATATTTATTTATCTAATTTATTTTAACCATGTCATTTTTATGCTCAGTTCATGGTATAGCCAATTTATTTTGTTTAGGATTCATAATATTCTGTAAGCCGTCCAGAGACGACAGTGATGAACGGCCTATAAATTTCCTAAATAAATAAATAAATAAATTCCTCACCCTTGGCTGTGTATGCAAAGACTGATGGGCATTGTACTCCAAAGCATCTAGAGGGCCCCAGTTTTCCTCCCATATAGAGTGAGTGTATTCTCCTAACGTAGCCAAAACACCCCTTCCCCTTGCACAGGCAGGTTTGGCAGACTCAATATGGGACTTCAGGAGATGCAGAAAGCCAAAAACACATTTAAGGGAAGGGACAGTACCTCCAAAGTCAGCCAGATGGGGGACTCAGTGGGCCCGGAAGCCATGCAACACTGGCTGTTTGGGGAGGGGGGAAATGGAAGGCGGGGCGGGAGGACAGGGCACCTAGAAACGGGCACGGCGGCCTTGCTGCAATTCTGAAATGGGTCGCTCCTCCGTTTGTTGTGGGTCCCACTTACACATCCTACCTCTGGGGGTTGACTTGCGGGCTCCTGAAAGTTTGGTGTCAGGTTATAGAATTGGTCCTCAGGGCAGACGCTGCAAGGCCAGTGGGGCAGGGACAGGTCTTCAGGGGCTACCAGGGAGGCAGAACAGCCTTCCCCACTGCCCACTGGGAGAGGCCCCGGGACCCTGAAAGAGGCCCCGGTCTCATCCGGACCCAAGGGCTACAGAAAGATGCTCCTGAAGGGAGCCATTGCAGGTGTGAGCCTTCCCCTGGAGAGGGCAAGATCTGGCTGGACAACACGCTCGCAGGTGGAGTTGCTTAATGACCTGGGCAAGAGATTGCAAAATGGCGCCTTCGGTGGGTGGGAGATTTGCAGGCACTTTGTCGAGTTTAGAAAACACCAAACAATTATCTGGAGCAGTCGAGCATTAGCACGGAAAGCGGCGTCTCCTCCCATGTTCAAGCCCGGCGCGCGTTGGTCCATGCAGCCCAACATGTGCACGTCTTTCCTGATCTATGGGCTGGTGTGTTTGCCGTGCATTTATGTTTCGCATTTCGTGGGCATTATTACGTCTGTGGTGGCAATTCTCCGGTTTTGCTGCTTTGTTAGAGCTGGTCCCCCCACTCTCCCCCCCAAAGCAGTGCACGTATAAATTTATATTGTTTCTGACAGTTTAAAATGTTATATCCTTATTAACCTTTAAATTTATGCTCCAAACAGGCCTGGTGGGAATGCATTACACAGTGATTTAGAGGACGGTGGGGAGAATGTTCTTCCACGATAACCGGTGTGAATAGTTATTCTATATTCATTATCAGATCATATTACTCAGAAGAAAAGTTGTTAAAGTTATCACTTAGGGTGTTCCTGGAGAGCTGAAAATTACAATGTTAATGCTGATTAGCAGAGCTGTTATGAAAGGATGGAGCAGAAAATGACTCTTTCTTCTTCCACTTCGCAGCATCTTGAAGTCCATGGAGTTTGCACCCTCCGATGGCTCCAGTACGCAGGTAATAGGCTCATTTTCTGTTTTCCGCGGGAGCAGAGGTGGGGTGCTTTTTGGGCGAACAAGGTTGCCTTGGAGACCTGGGTCCCTTGGCTCACTCAGCCAGGAAGCCACATTTGCTCTGCCTCATCTAGTTACGATGAGCAGAAACTAAAAGAAGGAGCAAGAAAGAGCCAGCACGGGCAGGCAGTGGCGCCAGCTCTTTCATTACCCAAAGGACAAGTTAAGACTTTTTTTTAAATTCTTCATGGACTAACAAGAGCTTAGTGACTGCCGCCCCCTAACAGAGTTGCCTTTTTTTCTAGTCTGCCTGCCTGCCTATCAATCTGTTTATCTGTCTGTCTGTCTGATATCTATCTATCTATCTATTAAATTTATTAAATGCCTCATGAAATCCATTTCTCTAGGCATTTTACCATGTTTTAATAATCTTGTCTGCCTGCTCATTCCCCCCCCCCCGCCATTTGATCTCTTGCTGTTTTATGATTTTCCCCTCTATATTCTGGTATGTTGAGACAGTGGTATGGAAATAGCTTCCCATTCGAGTCTTTCCTCATCTACTAGTTCTCCGCATGGTCTTTAGGTGACCCGCTGCCTTAGAGGCGGCGACTGGCGACCAGTTATGGTTGTGAGGATGAACAACACTAAAAGCATTTAATGATTCAGAAAAGGGAAATAAACAGGGATTTTTCCATGCAATAAGGAGAACTGGTACCCTGTGTCCTGGCCACCCCCCCCCCAAAAAAAAAGCAGATCAGGACAAAAGATTTCAAAGTAAAAGGCTTTATTATGTTGGCACTGAAGGAGCTGGAGTGACTTTGCAGGGCAAAAGAAGAGTAGCGCAGAAGTCAATAAAAAAGAAAGCCAGTTGGAATGCTGGCCATTAGGGAATGCAGCGTCATGCGGAGATGCTGATACCAAACTGAATCTCCCTTCCTCTGCCCCTCTGAACTGAGAAGAAAAACCACACCTTTGGGTGGGCCTCCCTGTTTCAGAGATGGCAAAACCAGAACCCCCACACCAGTGTGAAGGCCGCAGAATCTGCCTAGGCCTCGGCCCTGCCCCCGTCTCCTTCCATACACGGAAACAACAGCGGCCTGGTTTGCAGAATCAGCACCGCCCACTCTAGCCCATCTGTACCATGGCGAGTTGCAGCATGTGCTGGCCGGCGTGGGAAAGGTTCGAGACACGATGGGAGGGCGTGTTTCTTACCGTGGCTGGCCATCTGGCCAGCCACCGTCTCCTGGGGCAGGCATCCCAAGCAGTCATCCGCCGCAGCTCGAATGGGCCAAACGGCCACCAGCCCAGAGAGTTGGCTGCAATGAAGCCTGGCTTAATTAAGCCGGGGGAGGTTGCCGTGACCTCGCAGACCGGGCCGATCTCTCCCGCCACCTGTGTGTGAGTACAGAGCCAGCACTTAAGTGAACCATAACTAGCAGTGCCAACTCTTGCTTATGCAGCCTGTGCTTGTTACCTTCTCCTCCTGGGGGCAGGAGGGGCATTTTCACAGAATTGCTGAGTCGGAGGGGCCAGAGGGCCATCGGGTCGTGCCTCCTGCGCAGTTTGGTTCTCCCAGTTCAAGCATCCCTCGCAGAGGGCTGTCCAGCTGCCTCTTCATTGCCTCCAGGGTGGGAGAGCCCACCACCTCCCTAGGGATTGGGTTCCGTTACCGTGCTGCTCCAACAGTCAGGAAGGTTTTCCCGATACCTAGCTGGAATCTGGCTTCCTGTACCTTATTATTCCGTGTCCTGCACTTTGGAAGGGATGAGAAGAGATCTTCTCCTTCTTCTTTATGACAGCCTTTCAGGAACTTATAGAATGTTCTCCTATCTCCCTTCAGTCTTCTCAAGGCTGGACATGCCTTCTTTCCTTCAATCTCTCCTCTTGGGACTTTGCCTCCAGTCCTGAATTATAGAAACAGAGCAAGGCAGAGACCCCTCCTGGGTCATCTAGTCTGACCCCCGGCTCCAGCTGGCTTTGCTCATGACATGCCTACCACATGCATGTCCAACCTAATCATCCTTGTCGCCCTCCTCTCTAGCCTTTCTAAGTCTTTTTTAAGCTTAGGTGTCCAAAACTGGACACAGGTGCATTCCATTTTCACCTGTGTGAGAGAGGATACTGATGCACAGTCACCACCAGAAAGCTTGATCGCTTTCTGGGAACATCAAGCCAGCCCTCTCTGGCCTCAAACCAACCCTTTCCCCACTGCATCTTCTTGTCCCATTACATTGCAGTGGCAACAAAGATCCCAAATTTCAAACCATTCTAAACACCAAATTCAACTAAATTTAACTAAGAAGCCCTGAAGGAGGGGGAAGGGCCCACACCTTCTGGTCTTGTCGCATATTAATTTCATCAGATCAAAGGTTACAAATTGGATTCTGACAACTTCAGCACAAACCTGAAGCTGCATCTCTACATTCCAGGCATTTTTTATTATTTCCAGTGGGTTTCAGTGATTGAGCGTCGAGCGTAAGGAAAGGGGAAGGGTCAGCTTTTGTAAGTGATTTAATTTGTCCATTCTTTCCACAGTGCCGAAACACGGTGTTTCAAGGAAGATACGCTGCGATAACACTGTGTCTAAAGGCAAACAGGTGTAAAAAATGATTAATGGAGCACTTAAAAATACATCTCTAGAGTTGATAGGCAGACTGCCCCAGAAACCAGAACAGAATACCATCACAGACTCCTAGAGAACAATCACACCAAAATATGCATGACAAATTTCTAGCATTCCAGTCGAGCGACCCAGGCACCATCCTGAATTCTGCCCTGCCTGCCCGAGGGGCAGCTCTTGGGCTCCTCTGTGGCTAACCCCGGACCCGTTTCCCCTTCTCCCTCTCTGTAGGACGCGGCATCCAAACCGTTGGAGGTCCTGCTGCTAGAGAAGAACCGCTTGCTGCAGTCAGAGAACGCCACGCTGCGGATCACAAACAGCGACTTGAGCGGTAAGTGGATGGAAAGAACACTCGATTGTTGTTATTGCGGCTGCCTTTCCTGCTGGGGAGGAGGAAGGGGGCTCTGAGCCCAAGCCCTCAGCACATGACGGCATGAGTCCTGGTGAGCGGGGACCTTGAATCTCACCTTAAACCAAAGATAATCGAGGAAGACTGGGAGACTTTTGAAAGGTTCGGGAAGAGGCATTTGCGGGGATGCTGTGTTGAGCCACATTGGAATCTGTCTTGCATTTCAGGCGCCACCTGACAGTGGCACTGGCGGTTCCCCCCTTTCCCTAAACATAGATTAAAGTGGATCTCTAAAGTTAGCCTGTCTCATGTACTCAGCCAGGGTGTCACTCTGGACCCCGATTGTCTGATTTCCAGCGGTGGTGCCTTGCAGTTCTGTTTGATTTCTTCTGTCTCTCCATCTGTCTGTCCGTCTGCCTGCTTGCCTGCCTCCCTGTCTGTCTTCAAACGAAGCGATTTTGCGACTGTTGCGTAAATGGATGGGTGGCACGGTGGACTTTGCAGGAGCAGTTTTGGTTCCGCGTTCGGTGGCGGGCGATCGATGTGTGAACGAGCCCTGGGCTCTTCCTGTGTGCTGGATAGTCTCGGAGCTATTCTGTGGCGACCCTCAGACCATGATTTGCCTAACCTCGATAAGTTTCATCTCGCGTTCATAAATGTCTGCAGCGCTCGGGCACAGCGCTGGTGTGTGCGGGTGGATGAATGGGTCTGTGTTGTGGGAGGAGGAGACTTGAATCTGAAAGGAACCAACAAGACTGTTTCTTTGTCAATGCCTTTAAAAAAAAAAGAAAACACACACGATTGTATCACTGCACTTCTTGTCATTGTTCTACTGTTAATGTTTGAAAGGGGGATTCTCCAGGCTGCAACATACAAGAAAGGTGCAAACATGAAATGCATGTTGTTTGTCTTGGGGGCCTTGTTTGGCTTATTAAAATTTCAAGAAGCAAACAAACAAAAACAAAACAAACAAACAAACCCGAATGACCTTCTATATTGGCCCTTATTAAAACAAAACAAAACAAAGCAAAACGCAACCTGCACTTTTTTCCCTTTTGTGGGGCAACCTCTGCATTTTGGTCTTGGTTTCTCCCCCCTTCCTTTTTGATCCCCCATAATGCATTATGTTTGACCTTCCTTGTAGGGTCAGCCAGGAGAAAAGGGAAAGACCAGCCTGAGAATCAGCGTCCTGCAACTTTGCCGGCCTCCCCTCCTCCTCAGTTCCCCCGCAATGCAGGGGAGCAGGCCTCCAATTCTAATGGTACACACCAGTTCTCACCAACGGGTTTAAGTCAAGACTTTTTCAGCTCATCCTTGGCAAGCTCCGGCTTACCCCTGGCTTCTACGGGAAAATTTGCACTAAACTCTCTCCTCCAGCGCCAGCTTATGCAGTCCTTCTACTCCAAGGCAATGCAGGAAGCGGGAAGCACAAGCATGATTTTTTCAGCAGGTCCCTACAGCACAAACTCCGTATCTTCCCAAAGCCCCTTGCAGCAAAGCCCCGACGTCAACGGCATGGCTCCCTCACCCAGCCAGTCGGAAAGCACCGGCAGCGCCTCTGAAGGCGAGGAAATAGACACAGCCGAAATTGCACGTCAGGTCAAGGAGCAGTTGATCAAGCACAATATCGGACAGCGGATTTTTGGACACTACGTCTTGGGACTCTCGCAAGGGTCCGTGAGCGAGATCCTGGCTCGGCCCAAGCCGTGGAACAAGCTCACCGTGAGGGGGAAGGAGCCCTTCCACAAGATGAAGCAGTTCCTCTCGGATGAGCAGAACATCTTGGCACTGCGCAGCATCCAGGGCAGGCAGAGAGGTGAGTGAGGCTGCGGCCGCCATGTTTTCTTCCAGCGTCTGTTCTCAAGCCGTGCCGGGCCCCTCTCTGGAGGGCTTCTTGCACTAGCCTCTGAAGAGGTCCGCTGGCTCTCCAGCTCGGGCCATGTCTTCTGTGAGTCGGGGTGAAGGGACAGAGTAGAGGATGGGCAGGCCGTTCCCTTGCCGGGATCGATCGGGAGCGGCACAGGGTGCTGCTGTTGCGCAGCTCCTCTTTGTTTTCATGGGTGCAGGGAAGCGGGCATCCCGGTGGGGAGCTGGCCCAAGCTGCAGCATCGGTGGCCCACCTTGGTGTTCTGACCCAGACTTGGGGACCAACCCAGGCCCAATGGGCCCAGCGGAACAGATTTGGCTCTGGCAACGTTTGCTTCACTGGGCGAAAGCCTTGGTGTGCCTAGCATGGACTTATATAGCCCCACTCTTTCTGGCATTTATCCATCCAAATAATTAACTCGTGTTACGACTCTTGTAAAAGGAACGTTTTAAGAAAGCGAAATAACAGTTCCCCCACGCCACCTTTCCCCATTAATTTGACATGCCTCAAATGAAGGCGAGTGAGACGGGACCCCAAGCCGCTTCGTGGTGTACTCCCTCCCAGGTGAGGCGCACAGTTCTCCATCCCTCTACACACACACACACACACACACACACACACACACACACACACACCAGGCTTAGCAACAATCGGCGCTTGTCCTCAGCTTCTGGGAGAAGCAGAAGGCAAAGGCATCCCAGTTACACAGGGCACTTTAAGATCCCAGAGCACAAAGGAAAGAGCCTCAGGGCCTGCAGCGAGGAGGAGGCTGTCGCATCAGCAGGAGGGCCGGTGCAGCCTTCTGAACAGCGCAGCCAATACCACGGTGGCGGATTCAGTTCTAACCTGTTCCCTCCCCACCACAAAAGCCCTCCATTTTTACAGGGAAAATCATCTTCAGATGCAACTAAAGATATTGTTGTTGAGAGAGACAGGGAAAGCCAGCACCCCCGGCGTCTCTCCCTCTCCTCTCTCCTGGTCATAACCTCCGGCATACGCAGCGGGTGCTTCGCATTTCCCCACCAGCAGCAGAGGTGGCGGAATGCACTTCGCCACGGCACGGCCTCGTGCGCTGCACGGGGGACGCGACGGTGCTGTGAGAGGGTGAGGGGTTTGTGGGCAGGGCCCCCATGTTCCACGGCCATCCAGTCTGGCTCAACGCAAAACCTGGGCCAGGCAAGTGAGGGAAGAGAAGGGTCAGTGGTCAGACTCCATCTCAAGCATGCACAAGATTCTGCACGCTCCAGCTAGGAGGGTGCAGGAGGACCCCGAGAGCCGGTGCTTCCTCACTGTCTTGGATGCAGGATGCGGCTTCAGCCTAGACTTGCTCCTCTTCACCCGTTTAGCCATGTGCGGGAAGTCTGTTTCTTTCCTTCTCTGCTCGCAATACCCATCTGGCGCCCCAGAGCTAGGGTTTCCTAGTTGGTCCTCCAGTGAAACACAGCAACAGAACCGGTCAAATGCAGCCATGAGCTCTGAGCCATAGCAAGACAAATAAAACATCACAGAGCTGAAATAAAGCCAGTGATGGGAGAAAGCATCATGCAAGGAACACTGAGAGTACAAACAGATGTGAGATGCCTTGGCATGGGGGGTGGCATACAAAAGTTTTAAATAAAAATAAATAAAAATAAAAACAGGGAACTGGAGCAGCCTTCGCCTGGGGTGAGAGCCCATGGGGACTGCACCAGGTAGCGCAGCCTGCTGTGGGTCCCAATTTGCCAGTCAAGCAAGCTGTACTCTGTGAGCCAGAGATTTGATCGGGTTCCCTAAAGGTTGCCAGGGAGATAGGAAAGAGGCAGCCATCAGGGGCAAAACTTGGCCTCCTGCAGCATCGAGGTCTCCTGTGGCCAAGGAGGACCATCCTAGTGGCTTGCCTGAGAAACAACGGGGGCATCAAGGCTGAGGGGGGTCAGGGTTCGGGTTTGCGAGAATGCGAGGTGGCCGATGTGCTCCCCCCTGCCCCAGTTCTAGCTGCTGTCCTCATTCTCGAAGATGTCCCCCGTTCCAGTGGCAGTAATTGCAGCCTCAAGCCAGGGAGGCCTTGCCGATTTCTTTTAGCCGGGAGCTCAGTCTGGTCTCAACCGCCAGTTTTGTGGCCCACACTTGCTCACAGGACGTGGGATGGAGCACATGAGCTCATGGTGCAACTCAGCGCTATTTTAGCAGCATAACGTCAGAAGGCGAACTCTGCACTTCAGGCAGGAGGAAGGCTTCCGAGTGAGAAATATTAGGATAATACTTCATTTAAAAAACCAGACAAGCAGAAGGCAACCAGCGGGAGTGTGATGAGGGTGCCGCTCTGTACGGTCCAGTAGCAGTGGAAACAAGCACTGGGTTTTCAGAGCAGCTGAAGAGGCTGCACCTTGGGTGGGAAGAGCTTCTCTGGGCCCACCTGGGTCCTGGCTTCAGGCAAGGGGAGCACAGCGCAGTGGATGCCCTGAGGAAGGGGAGTGGTGGCCGTGGTGGCAGAGTGGCCCCAGAGTGGAGGGGAGGGTTTCCCCTCTCACTGCATGACCTTTCCCCACTGGACTGGGGCCTGGAGGGAAAGCCTTTCGCCGCAGGAGCTTCTCATGCACACGGTGGCAGCCCCACGTGGGGGCAGATCTGCAGTGAAGCTGCCCCTCCCGGGAAGAGGCACTGGGTTAGCTTTCCGTTTACGGCACCCAGCCACGTTTTAAGAGCACCTCCATCCCTGGGTGGGTGATGTCAGTGCACCTGCAAATCCCGGCCTGACTGGCGCCTCCAGACAGGCCAGCTCACACAGCAGCATCTCACTGCGTAAGCAGAAAGCTGAGGGCACCACGTGCTTCTTCCCCTGCGTCCTGGGCAGTCAGGCCTGGTGGCACACAGGAAAAGATGCACCATTCTGGGGGCCAACCTTCCCTAGAGGCCGAAGACAGGCCCCCTCTCTGCGCCGCTCAGCCTCCCGTTATCCCAGCCATTCCCAGCCGAAACAGGGCTCTAGTCGTCTGCTCCTGAAGCACGCTTTCAAATAGCTCCCCCTGGGCATGCCAGATCGTGACCACAAAACCAAAGCTAGGGCGCCCAGCCATTCCTGCAGTCCACTCCTGCGTGTTGTCGGGTGCTCGGGGTCGCGTCAGTTGGCCCCTTCCCAGCCTCCCCGTGCGGGTCTGGGCACCCCCTTCAGAGCACCGGCCGCCACTCCTCCCAGCCGTGCGCTGCAGAACCACGTTGTGAAGGAAGGGCTCTCCTGTGGCGAGCGGCAGGGGGCAGGGGCAGGCCGCCAGGCAGTGCTTGAGGCAGCTGTGTAGCAGGACTTACTTCCCTCGGTCGCCAGGGCGCGCAGGGCCTCGTGGATCGTGTCCCCCCTTTGGGGCCAAGAGCTTTGAGGAGGATCGCTGACCCGTCTCCATCTTTTTGCACCCGTTAGAAGTGCATTCATCTTTCTAATCTCCATCCTGGGCATAGCTGTGCTCTTCATTAACCAACCAGCCTGCCTTGCCTCCTTTCCAAAGTAGCCGTCTGCTCTGGCCAGCCCCACACGGCCTGAGGGCTGCCCCGACCCCCATCCCCTCTCCCCCTTTCCCCCGGCTAGTGAGCAGCAGGCTGTTCTCGTTCCATCTCATGGCCGCAGATTGTCAGAACCCCCTGATTGTTTTGTTCTTACCCAACTTGTTTTTCAACAGAGAATCCAGGCCAGAACCTGAACAGGCTATTTCAGGAAGTACCGAAACGAAGAAATGGGTCGGAAGGTACGTCACAGGCAGCTGTTTCTCTTTGCGGTCAATCTCTGGGAAGTGACGTGTGCTTAGCTGTGTGTCGTCTTTCTTGCTGTTGCGAAAAACCACAAAGGGGTGCAGTTTGATTCTGGCCTGGAATCTGAAAGAAAAACAGACAGTGGTGCCCAGTGCAGACCTAACACTGGCTCCCCACAAACCATGGTTTGCCGCTCGGAAGTCGCCCTCGGGAATGCTGCCCCCCATCCCCCCGAGCTATTCCGCCACCTCCTTCCCCCAGTGAGAGCATGACTTTCTGTGGCATGTGGACCAAGCTACGGTTGCTGCGAACCACGGTTATCCCGATAATCCGGACTTAAGCCAGGATTGATGTGGATGTGCAAACCCTCCTTTGGCGGCCAACCCTGGTTCTCATCAGCACAGTTCGTGTCGGTGCACACAAAAAGTCGTGCTTGATGTTGGGCCAGGAAGGGGGGAACACCTCCCACCTGCGAGTCCAGGTGGCCTGGGAAGAAGCACCCCCAGCTTGTGAACCATGGTTTGCAGGGAGCCATTGTTGCATCTGAACTGGACCAGTAAGTATAAAACAAACCATGGGTTGGCACAAAGAGCACTTGTGAGTCTCTTTCCCTTCATCTGTCTTACTAACCTGACTCCTTCAGTAAAAGGCAAAACCCAACTCCGGCGTCACCCAGACGGAGCCAGACTTCGTTAGCGCGAATGCCGATCACGTCCGTATCGTGTCCCAGGCCTGCGCCCGTGGGTCTTTTGTCCACCGGAGGCTGCAAAGAGCTTCATGGCTGAGCAGATTTTGGCTTGGGCCTCTCCGGCCCCTTTTGTCACTCGGGCCGTTCTGTCCCTGAGACCATCACTTTGGGGCGTCTGGCTTTTTTGGGAAATGCATGCAGTGCAAGCCGTGCTTCCTCCTCCTTCGCTCTTGAGCGCACAACACGCCTGTTTTGAACTGTGCTCCAAAAGGCAGGTGCGGAGCACGCGTGTGGCACCCCAGAGAGGCACTTGGCCCCCGGAGGGGGAGCCTTGTGCCCCTGGGGGAAGATCCCGCAGAAGCCACGCCTCGGCCCCCTTGCTGCCCAGGGTAGCACACAGGGATGCTGATGAAAGCGTCGGGAGCAGGGCCTGGCGCAGCACAGGGCAACCTGCTTGGCGCGCCCTTTGCCGCTCCGCCGCAGAGCTGGCCTCCCCGGGCAGAGGCCTCGTTGAAGCCGGACCCGCTCTCCAGGCGCCCCGGCCAGCACCTGAGGCTCTGCGAGGACAGTCTCGGACTAGGGCCTCCTGGGTCCAGATCTCTTCTCAGCTGTGAGCTCCTGCCAGGGGGCTGCTGCTTTGGTTCTCTTCCTAAATGTAGACAGCCGTGCTCTGGGTGGGGTCCAGCCCTAGTCAGAGTCGACCCATTGGATTCAGTGGGACTTGAGCTTGTCCTGGCTGCAGGTCCCATCCATTTCAATGGGTATATTCTAAGTATGACTTAAATTTGGATCCAACTCTGTTTGCAGCTTTTTCACCTACTTGGGGTGGCTTCTAAAGCAGTACCAGATGCTTAAAATGGCCACATGGAGGCATCTGTTTATTTGCTGGGTTGTTTTCAAAGAAATCAACCTCAGGGTGCCCTCAAAAGCACTCTTCCATCATGAGTTCAGTCGGGTTCACTTCTGAGCAAACCTGCTTAAGGTTGCACTGTGAAAGCTCGTTTCGGGAGACCAAGCTGGAAGAGAATAGCAGCTGCTGCATTTAGCAATGCAACGATTTGGGGAATGTTTTCCACACTCCTGGGCTGCTTCCAGGGTGCTCGCCCCTTCTCCCGCCCCAAGCGGAGCTCGCTTTTTTGGCAGAAGTGACCAGGTCCCTCAGTCCTACCATCAGGCAGGTCTTTGAGCGCCTTGTCCTTCGCCTCTGCCCCCTCTTTGTGGGAGGCGAGAGGAGCAAGGACAATGGGTGAGGCTCTTTTGCTGGTGGCACCATCACTTTGGAACAGGCTCCCTGGGGTGATTTAACAGGCCCCTTCCTGTTTGTAGATTAATCGAAGCCTTAATATTTTGAATTTCAGCGAGTTTTTGAGATGATTATCTGCTGCTGTTAGGCTCTGCTTTTAACAATATAGTGATACCGACACAAAGCTGCTCTTTATATTATGTACCATGGTTTTTCTGGCTATTTAATTGGTTATACTGGTTTGAATGGCTTGAGTTTTGTAAGCCATTTTTGGTGTGTTGTTGAGAAAAAAGCAGGGATATAAATAGTAATCCATAATAGGGAAATGGAAATACTCTGAGCTTCCTTGGAGGGTAGTGTTTGTAAGGGTTAGGTGGCCACTAAGAGTGAGGACTAACTTAGATGTATGTTGGCATACGTAGAAATAATTCCTGTCCCTGGAGAAGAGGGTGGCCAGGTAGCTTGCTCTCTCTGCCATCCTGGTGTTAGCTCAGGTCCCCCACACTTCTTTTGACAGCTCGTAACTTTAAACCTGAGCTGCATAGGACAGTCCTTCAAAGAGGACTGCGCCCTGATCACTGAGGCCCCCACTCATCCTAGTACAGACTGATGAGATGACATGAGCAAAGCCCTCTGATCGCTAAGGAAATTGATACATGCACACAATCACAGTAATGTCACCCCCTTACCTGCCTACCTAAAACTCTTGGGAGGGAGGCCGGTTAGCCTAAAGCCAGTGCCTTAAATATTTATTCTTAAAAACAGGCATTTGGGGAGTATCTGGAAATGTGGAGCTGTTTCCCAGTTCTGATTCAGCAGAATCAGATTCAGCAGATTTTGATTCAGCAGAATCAGATTCATATTCAGCAGATTTTGATTCAGCAGGTTCTGTATTTAATATTCAGTATTTAAACTAGACAAGAATGAAGGGTTGAAGATCATAGGCAATTGTCCATCTGACCACTCAGGCACATGTGCCCCTGTATCTCCTGACCAATGTCCCGAGTAGCTTCTTGTTGGGGACAATTGTCCAAAATAGCCATCAGAATCTTCAGGAATGTCAGGACTTCTGATTATTTGCTTGTTTTTCAAAGTGAGAATTTACTGCTATCTTGCTTGAGAAAAAAGAAATAATGGTACTTGTGTCAGCTTGCAAATTTGAAGTCAGACCAAAGTAATTCAAGCGTCCCAGCATCTATTTGAGTCTGCAATCGCGTGCTATATTCAGAACATTTTAATTTTGAAAACCTGCAGATTTTTTTTAAAAAAGGGAAAAGAAAGGTTTGCAATTTGTGTTATTCCAGAATTCTTCTCAGTGCAGGTGGGTGGAGATGGACCATGTCCTTTTTTTTTCTTTTTCTTTTTTTGGAGTAAGCTGCCCAAAACAATTGCTTAAAAATCCTTGTTATAAAATTCTAGTGCTAGCAAAATTTGCCACCATATCTCAGATTCAAAGTGAGTCTGAGGGGCTTGAGCTGAGGAGGTTCCGCATCTGCTTTATGTGCAGCAAACCTCAAGTTAATTCCCAGCAGGCTCCGTAGGAAGGATTATGAGTGGCTGGTGAGAGAAAAGCTCCTTTCTCTGCCTGAGACCCTGGAAACCCACTGGCCAGTTGCAGGCAGTGCTTGGCCTGATCTTAC
The DNA here is from genome assembly GCF_004798865.1 of Varanus komodoensis. Lineage (NCBI taxonomy): Eukaryota > Metazoa > Chordata > Lepidosauria > Squamata > Varanidae > Varanus > Varanus komodoensis. Next base: position 12,239,668 of record NW_025335587.1, read on the forward strand.
AACTGTGTGTGTGTGAGTGTGAGATGTCTGTCCCATTTTGTGACCAGGGCCTTAAACCAGTGCATCAAACAATTTTAAAATCACGGCCAAGAAGTAACTGGAAGGCTGAGGAGACATGAGAGGGAAGGCAAGCAGAGAAGCTTAAAAAGCAGAATGTTAAAATACTGAACCCTGAAAACTGCAAGGGGGAGAGGGCGCGAGGGACAGAGCAGAAGGCTGGGTCAAGCGTGCAGAAGCCTGTTTGCGAGTCCCTCCGAGGCTCCCAAAACGGGGCTGCTGATTCGATCTGTGTTGTCCTCTTCCGGGAGCATTACTTGTGCGCACTCTCGACATGGTTCGCTGACAGGTGCTTCTGAACGGAAAGGCGGTTTTTGAGAAAGCAGCCTCACCACTGATGCTCTCTGCCTTTCTTCAGGTAACATCACCACAAGGATCCGAGCTACAGAGGCGGGCTCGGATGAAGCTATCAAATCTATCCTCGAGCAAGCGAAAAGGGAGCTGCAGGTGCAGAAAACAGGTGGGATGGCTCGCTGGCCCCGCTTCACGGTCCCCTCCCAAAGGCCCTCCTCCTGAGCGTGTGGCCCCCCATCGCAGTTTCGGTAGCCCCCCATTTGAGTGGCTGAAGCACCATTCACCACGGGCCGTGCTCTTTGTGGGCAAGCCGAAAGAGCTGTTTAATCTGGTTGTAAGCAGGCCTCTGCCCCGGGCTGCCATTCCACACGCCACCCTTCTTCCAGGTGATGTTGAATCACAACTCCCAGCATCCCCCAGGTTGCAGGCAACTGCTGTAAAGGCGGGCCAGGGGTCCCAAAGCTTTCACACCCTCCCTGGACTCCCCTTCTCTCGATTCTTTGGGGAAGCACCTGCAGGCACTTGCCTTGATCAACGGGTCGGCAGATCGGTCAACCCGCAGGTAACATGGAAGAGCATTTTTGACTTCCCAAGACTCGCCTTCTGCAGGGCCCTGTGTTGCCTTTTCCTCCATGTGGCCACAGAGAGGTCGCGTGTGTGAGGCTGTGGCATCGCACAGAAAGCAGGGTGGCTCTGGCGAGTGAGTGGAGGGGCCCAGGGGAATCAGGAAGTGGACTGAGGTAGAGGGGGCCAGTGCAGGTAGAGGCAGAGAGAGAGCAGCCCCAGATGAAGGAGCGGGGCTCCCCGACGAGGACACCCACTTTGGTCGTCAAGAAATGTGTCGCTTTGGGTTTCTCTATTAAGTCAGAGCCATTAAATGGGTGAGATGTATAGTTGTAGATACTTGAGTGGCAAAGTACCTGTATTCCATACTAATGAATGATACACTTTAGATGTTCTGTATGTGACTTCCCTGTTGTAGTGCTCACTGTATTTATGTGGGTCCATCATTAAAAAAAGGAAACAATGAATAATGAATATCGACATTTAGCAGCAATCCACAGTTTACCTGGAGATATGAAAATGTCAGAAAGTACATACGCACACTGGCAAACCTCAGGAATCCAGTCCAGTGATGTGATCTCACCCTTATTTCTGTCATTTTCCAATAAAGCAGTGAGGATGTAACTCCAAGCCCATGCAAGCCCATGCTCTTCTAATGCTCTTCGAAGCACGAAGAGCTTTTTTCATGGCTTGGGATAGCAGGAGCAAGGGTTTCGAAGCCTGATGTTTGGAGAACTGCATAATGGCCTAGTGGTTAGAGCGCTGGACTTGGGGGCCTGGGGCATCCCGGTTCAAGTGCCTGCTCAGCCGTAGAGCTGACTGGAGGATTTGGGGCCAGTTCCAGAGACTCAGCCGAGCCTACCTTACAGGGCTGTTGGTGTGAGGATAATGTGGAGCTGCATAAGCTGCGCTGGGTCCCTCCCAGGAGGGAGGGGTCCCTGTGGATTTACTCCGCTGGCCAAAGCATCTGTAGGAAGTGCTGCTCATCTCTGTTTGCGTGGACGTGAGCCAGCGCTGCCCAAAGACATCCCCTTGGCCGCGGGGCCAGCACGGGGGCTGCTTCCTTCCCGCAGAAGTGGTACCTGCTTGCCTGCTTGCATTGCGCGCTTTCAAACGGCTCGATTGGCAGGAGGCGGGAGCTAGGCGGTGAAAGTCCACCCATCACTCAGCTTCAAACTACTGACCTTTTCTTCACCAGCCCAGCCGCTCTACAGTTTAACGGGGGGGGGGGGGGCAAACGCGGCGGGGGGGGCATGGTCGGGTCTGCCCCCCCCCCGCCTCATCGGAGGCTCTTTGCTTCTCTCCCCAGCTGAGCCGGCTCAGCCGCCTTCCACCTCGAGCAGCGGCAGCTCCGACGACGCCATCCGCTCCATCCTGCAGCAGGCCCGGCGCGAAATGGAGGCGCAGCAGGCCGCCCTGGAACCCGCCTTAAAAGCCGCCCCCCTGTCCCAGGCCGAACTCTCCCTCCTGACCCCCAAGCTGCTCCCGACCCCCACCATGCCCTCCGTCGCCAGCTACTCGCCCCTGGCCCTGTCCCTCAAGAAGCACTCGTCGGCCGAGGCCGGCGCGGCGTCCCTGCAGACTCTCCCTGCTCTAAAAAAAGATTCCCCGGAGGCCCCCGTCCTGGAGCTCCACGGGATGGCCGATGCCGCGCAGGGGGTGCTGCGGCACGTTAAAAACGAACTGGGGCGCAGCGGGGTGTGGAAGGACCACTGGTGGAACACTGTGCAGCCGGAGAGGAGGAGCGCCGCCCTTCCGGAAGACCCCAGAGCGGAGGAGGCTGCCGGAGGGAAGGAGAAGGCCAGCGGCCAGCCCCGCTCGGAGCGTGGCCAGCAGGTCCAGGGGCCCGCCTCGTCGGACTACTGGAAGGAGTGGCCCAGCGCGGAGTCGCCCTACTCCCAGAGTTCAGAACTGAGCGTGACGGGGGCCAGCCGCAGCGAGACGCCGCGGGACAGCCCCCTCCCTTCCTCCCCCATCGTCCCTCTCGCGAAGCCATCGAAGCCGTCGGTCCCTCCCTTGACCCCGGAGCAGTACGAGGTCTACATGTACCAGGAGGTGGACACGATAGAGCTGACGCGCCAGGTCAAGGAGAAGCTGGCCAAGAACGGCATCTGCCAAAGGATATTCGGGGAAAAGGTACGGGCTCCCGCGGTGTGGCGGTCGCCGGCACTCGCCGCTCCCGGAGGCCGGATGGGCCTGCGTGGGCGGATCCCCGCTTGGCAGGATTCCCACCTCCACTTCCAAATTCCCACTCTTTCCGAGGGTTGCAGGGGAGTGGGGGATAACGGGGGGCAGGGGAAGATGAGGGGAAGGGGGACAGGGGCTGTTGAAAAGGGACTCCCTCGCCTCGAAGGGCTGCACGGTGGAGGGAATTTTGACAGGCCCTCCGTCCGCCTTGGCCTGCAGCCCTCCTACCCAGGGGGCTCGCTCACTCATTTATTTAAAACTTTGGTATCCCGTCCTATGCATAAAAGTGTCAGGATAGTTGACAGGAAAGCACAGCATAATCTCTATGATAAAAACCCAATTAACATAGAAATGAGGTCTCAAAATAATGGGAAAATAAAAAGGTTTTGGCCTGGCACCGAAAACGTGCTCCTCTCTAGGGAGCCCATTCCATAAGCGGGGTGCCACCGCAGAGAAGGCCCTTCTCCGGGTAGCCACCCTCCTGATCTCCTTCAGGGAGGGCTCCCGAGGAAGGACCTACGACCCAGGTCTCGAGGCTTGTGGGAGCAAGAGCCGCAGCACGGCGGGCGTGTGAGACGAGGGAGGAGAGCCTGGCGGACTGCTAAGCCCTCTTCCCGCAGCAGCATTGCGCGAGTCTCAGAGCGGCGTGCAGCAAGCGCCCAGCTGCCAGCCTGTCCCCCAGGTTGTCCTCCTCTCTCCCCCGTTCCCCTGCAAGCCTCGCCTCGCCTCGCCTCGCCTCGCCTCGCCTCGCTCCAGCCATACACTCCCAGGCACTCTCCGCCCATTCTGCTGCCCGGGACGCCTTTTTAACCCAGCAGCTGCTGACCCCCAGGACTGCATTGACCAAGCGATGCAGGACTCCCTGCTCGTGTGAAGGCATGCGGGCATTAGAATTCCCTGGCTTGTGCTGGCCGAGCGGAATCGGGTGGGCCTTCAGGACTGACTGCTTTCTGCTCCCACCACTTCCACAGCACAAGGCGTGGAGATTCTCCGTGACTTCCCTGCCACATGGGCCGATATCCGTTAACTTCAGGGAAGGGGGGCATAAGGAGGGGACAGAATCTTAACCCAGTTTCCAGTCTCCGCTGCAAACTATCTGTGTCACAGCCCTGTGCATTCCCTGCCTCTTCAAGTTCTCGGGACGTTTTCCAGAGGTCGTGCTTTTCCATGTGCCAGAGCAGCACCTTCCAGGCAGGGTGAGGCACATGGCTTAGATAGGCTGGGAGTTTGTTTGTTTGTTTGTTTGTGTATTTAAAACATTTTTATACCCTCTACTGCCAAGGTCTCAGGATGGTTTAACAGTAAAGCAGAATAAAACAGAATAAAATGCAGCATCCTAATTGATTTCTAGCAATAGAACCCATAAAATAACACTCAAACTTTAAAATATTGGGAAAATAAAAAGGTTTTAGCCTGGCGCCAAAAAGAATAAAGTGACAGCACCAGGCAAACCTTTCTGGGGAAGTTGTGGCAAGCCTTTGATTGTTTGCTCTTGAAGACTCAGGAACTGTTGCTTTTCGAATTGAGATAAGTGAAGATGAAGAGGCAGTGTGGTGCAGGGGTTAAGGGTGTGGGAGTGGGGCTCAGGCAAGCCAGGGTCTAGTCCCCATTCAGCCTTGAGTGACCTGGACCTGCCACAGACTCTCAGCTCAGCCTACCTCACAGGGTTGCTGTTGCAAGGATAAGATGGAAGAGGAGGAGAATAATGGAAGCGCTCTTGAGTTCCTTGCCAGGAGAAAATGGTGCGATAGGGAAATAATGACGAAATGGGGACCCGCAGCACGCTGTGCGGAGTTCTGCCTGGCTTGGACTGGCGGTTTGCAGCGTGCTTTGGCGCCTCCCAGCAGGGAGAGGGAGGAAAATGGGAAGCTTCTTTCCTTCCCTGCCATGCGCTGCAAATGCCCAAGCACCAAGAAGGCTACTCGGGACCTGCTTGAAGCTCTCTGGATGATTTGCAGTAGATCAGCAGAGAACCTGCCCTCCACTTATCCCAGGACAGCTAGAAAGCTTTCCCCACTATGTTCGGCTGCTCAGAAAGACGGCGTGGGAGGCAGGGGCATGTTTGCAGTGGGGCAGGGGGTGGCATACGGGCTGGCTTCACAAAGTCCCGTGCGGCACCCTCGGTTCTCGCCGCGTCCATCCGCCCGAGCCACTGCTTGGTACCTGGCTCAGGTCGCTGGACCGCGCGGTTTTAGGCTCAGGTCAAGCAGCTGATGCACACCTGAAGGCTTCCTACTCCATGTTCCTCCTGCCTGTATCAAGAGGCTGCTCCTGGAAAAGGGGGAGGAGGAGATGCGTGGCTCCTTCCGATCCTTCTCCCATCATCCCTTTGACTCCCCTCTTCGGAAATGACCCCCGGGGGAGGCGGGCGTGCGCCCCAGCCCTGGGTCTGCCCTGCTCCTCCCGAGCCCACTGCTAATCTCGCTTCTTCTCCCCTCCAGGTGCTCGGTCTGTCCCAGGGGAGTGTCAGTGACATGCTGTCCCGGCCGAAGCCCTGGGGCAAGCTGACGCAGAAGGGCCGGGAGCCTTTCATCCGCATGCAGCTCTGGCTGAACGGCGAGCTGGGGCAGGGTGTCCTGCCCTCGCAGGGGCAGCCCCAAGGCCAAGGTAAGGGGGCCGGGGTCTGTCGGGGGCGAGGAGCGGCATGCGCAGGCTGGAATCCCTCGGGGGCCCTCGCTTTGCGACGTGCCTTAAAACTGGCTTCGTGGGCAGAGGAGCCCGCCCGTGGGGCGCGAGGGGCCATTGCGGGGGGCGCGGGCCGTGTGCAGGCGTGGGGGCTGCGGCCGCAGGAGCACGCTCTCCCCAAGCCCCGCATCCGGTGTCAGGCGGGCTGCGCGGCCCCTCGCTTGAACCCGATCTGCCCCCCAGTGGGTGAGCGGTTGCCCCACCTCCGGAAGGACCATTCCCCCCCGGCCCCGTGGAAAGTGGGCCTCCCTAGGGAGACTCTGAGGCGCCCCAGGCCACGGTGCACGCCAGCCACCTTTCGGAAGCGCACGCTCCGCACGACGCCCCGCGAGTGTCGCTTTGCCTGCGAGAGGTGGCCTTCTGCAGCCCTTGCTGTGCTTCTCGGGCTCCCTCCGCTTGGCAGCAAGCGCACGCTGCACCTGCTTCCTTCCCTCCCCGTTCCGCTCAGCCTGGCGGCCTCCGGACCGCAGAGAGGAGCAAGCCCTGCACAGTGAGCCCTTCCTCAAGGCCCGAGTTCGATTTGGCAGGGACCAAACTGACCCTTTCCTTGGCCTGGGGGGATTGCTTTCCCATTGAGAGGAGGGCTGGAGCTCGGTAGGAGCCGGTGTCAACCCGGTGCGTTGGTGGGCGTTTGCCAGGCATCCAGACTGAATTTAGCTTGGCTACAATCCAAGTCCACAGAGTCGCGGGTGCCCCTGTCGCATGCCTGGTGGCATCACCGGGAGCATGATAGGGCCCGGAATGGAGGGAGGTGGATGGGCCTCTTGGTAGCCCCTCTTGCAAGGCCTGCGGTGCTGCTGGGAGCACTTGAAACTGGACGTGGAGCATTGGGATCCATGATTCCTGGTACCCTTGGCTTTGGGCAGCACCCAGGACTCATCATGGTGACTCTTAGAAGCCCTCCCTGCCGGACCCAGCCCCGTCCACCTTAGGATGCTTAGGAGAATGACTAGAGCAGGACCCCTCCAGGAACCGCCAAAGTCGGGGACAGATCCATTTCCGATCGGGTCTCCTTCTGAAGCGCTTGGATCCAGCTGGCAGTGGCTCCAGAGCACACGCTCCAGGAGTCCAGCAGCCACCGGCCTCATTCAGTGCCGGCACCACTCTCCTGGTGAGGCGGGCTCTGCGGAGAAACGGCCAGCGTGGCCGGCACCGCGGAGGAGAGGTGGGGGCAGCCACGGCTGCCTCATTGCAGGCACAGCCGGCTGGTGCGGCAGGTGCCCCTCCAAATGGAAAATGCAGGGTGGAGAGGCCCTGCCGCTGCCCCCGCAACCCACCCTCAGCTTGCCTTGCAGGAGAGGTGGCCATGCAGCGCACAAGAACCTCAGTGTGCAGGACCCTGGTAGTTAACCCACGAGAAATCCGGGCGCGCTCCATGCTGACCAGTGTGACCATCTGTCCTCCAGATGCTGCTCTCAGCCCACCCCTGGCCGATGAATCCCCGCTCCCCCAGCCACCCAGCCGGCAGTCAGCATTTGTGGCAGGGCGCGGGGTCCCCGCCCGGGTGCTGCGGAAGGGAGAGGGGCCGCCTTCGCCGGGCTGCTTTCATGCGCTGGCCTCGCTTCGCTGGCAGAGGGCTGGCTGCCTCCCTCCTGCATGTCCTCCTCACCATCCTCCTTTTCTTCCCCCAGTCCTTCCTTCTGTGTCGTCACTGCAAGACTCCCTTCAGCAGGGATGCGGAAGCTCAGGTAACCGGCTGCTTTCTTACGCACTCCTTCGCTCTGTTCTGTCGTGTTTCTGCTTCTGGGCTGGGCGGGAGGGCGGTGCCTTGCCCTTCCCGGGATCGTTATCGTGGTCCGTAGCATCTTCTTCTTCGCCTTTGCTCAGTCGCTCCATGGTGGGGGTGGGGGCACGGGGACTGTCTCTATTAAAACCAGTACTGCTTTCTGGCTCAGTAACTGCAGTGCAATTTTAAGAACACGATACAATTGAAACGCAAGGCGCCTACCAAAACACAGCTGAAGTATTTGCAAAATGAGCAGAACCGGGCAGCCAGGCGCAGTAAAGCACAAGCACTGCCTGCGGTAGTTGCAAGTCCTCCCAGGCCCTCTGGAGCAGAGCTGTTTCACTGGGGGCACCTGGAGGCAACGGGCAAGAGAGAGATGGGGGAAGGGCAGTTCCCTGGGGAGGGAAAGGCAGGGCTTTGGCACCGCCGCCGCCTCCAGGCTTCACCGAGCCGGGCAGTTGAAGAACATCTGAAATGGGCGTGTCCTGGGGCAGGGGAGGCTTTCGGGGCCTGCAGGTTTTGTCTTCTAGCACAGTTCAGGTTCCAAGGGAGGCGTAATCCGCGTTACCTGCAGGACTGCCGACGATGGCGTGCATGCGTGCGTGCGTGCGTGCGTCGCCCCACGGCCAGGACATGCGTGGCAGCACGCATGCAGAGCAGCCGGCCACATCTCTGGAAGGCGAGAGGGAGGGTGCTCCAGCAGCACTGATGCATCCAAAGCGGGCAGGAGTATCAAGGCAGCGCAGAGCAGGCTAATTTTAAATGCAGCCTTAAAACATGTCATTAGCGGTAAAGAGCAAAGGAAATGCATTTTGAAAGTGTACCACGATAGAAACCAGCTGCCTGCAGAGGTGGGGGGCTCTCCCACACTAGAGACATTCAGGACGAAACGGGGCAGCCACCTGAGTGGGGTGGTGCACCGGCAGGGGCCTGTCCCCGGTGGCCTCCATGGCCCCTTCCAGCTCTGCTGTTCCGTGATTCTAGGCGAGAATGTGCAGAGAGAATGTCTTGCGAGGGCACCCCACAAGGGCCAGCGATGCTAGCCCAGGGGGGGCTTGCTCGTGGGTCACGGTCCATCCAGTCCGAGGGGTTGTGGGCAGCCCTTGGAACAACCAAGAGGGTGAACCTGACGTCCTGCGAGTCCCTGGTTCAAGCCGTGCCTGTGCAGTAAATTCACTGGACAGCCTTGGATCCTCGAGTCTCAAGTCCCCACCTTAAAATATGGAGACCCTCACCCTGGCCCACCTTAAAAGGGTCATTTGAGGAGCTGCCAGAGCATGGAGAGCTAAGGGAAAGGGGATAATCCCTCGCTTTCTTTTCCCACTGTTCTCCAAACAGCTCAAAATGGTGCATGTGCCAGCCGAGCTTTAAAAAACGGTCTTTTCCAGCCACCTTTAGGAGCATAGGAGCAGCGGCCTAGCTAGTCCAGCCAACCTGGTACCCTCGGCAGGCCCCCAGACAGCCTCACGGGCTCTTGCCCCTCTGTTTTTAATCTTCATAGTGGTCCCTCAAGATAGGCAGGTGGGCCGAGGCTGCGGCCTTTGCATCTGTGCTGCGCTGTGGCGTCTTCCTCCCACCATCAGGTCACTGGGCTCTCCCAGAAGTCTTGCTTGAAACAGTGTCCCAGTTGTCCAAACTGCTCTAGACTTTATCCAGTTTTTTGCCTTCCTGTGTAACAACTGGCTTAAACCAACAGTGCTGCAAAGTGTTCTGAATCCAGCCCCTCCCCCCCAGAAAAGCCCAACCCAAGAAGCAGTAATAAGAAAATGATTTGCAGCAGTAAAAGGCGACACTGCAGAGAAGGCAGGGGACGAACCTATCAGAGCTTAAACCTAAGAATGAAAACCTTGGCCAGCCACTTCAAGAAGACGCAAAGCACAGCCGGGCGAGCAGTCTGGAATCTCTGCCACAGGGGCCGCCCCGATGCCTCTGGCAAGCCCCCAGGCGGCCGGGGAAGCAGCAGGCCTCCGGACGTGGCCCCCAGCGGCCGGCATTGAAGGCAGTTTGCCTCTGAATGACGCTGGAGGCCGTGGGGCACCATCGTGAGCAGTGGCCTGAAAGGCCTGCCTGGGATCCACATTCCACAAGCGGGGCGGTCACCTCAAATGGTCGGGAGGGCCTCTGAGAAAGATCTTGAGCTTTGAGGGAGGGGTCACAGTGTAGAAACATTTTAAGGATGCAGTCCTATGTAAGTTTAGCCGCCACCCCCAAAAAAGTAGTCCGACCCCTGACAGCGTTCCCCCGTCAGTGAGGAATCCTGGGAGTTGTAGGCCATTTTTCCGTCTAGACAGGCGTGGGATTGCCTCCTTAATCATTGGGGGAGAACCGTCCCATTTGGGCCCCAAGCCAGGCGGGGGTTTAAAAGTGCGCATGCTGCAACACGCCACGATCTCCTGGATTTAGAGATTCTCTTTCCCACATCCTGCAGCTCAGTCCAGCGGTGGGTGGGCACTTTTCTGTCCCACCGGTTTGAGGCTAGGAAGCGTCTTGGAATTAATGGTGTGTGGAAATACTCAGTCGTACGACATGCCCAGTATTAGCCGTGCTTTGGCACTCATTAGCCCCGAGGCGACATCTCCTCGGGATTGTGTAAGGATCAAATGTGCTTTCTTGGTTCATTCTCTCCACATGGGCCACAAATTTCATAAGCAGGCAGGGATGTCCCAACATCAGGCGACAGCCATAAAATTAATCTCTGCTTTAGTTAGGAAAAAAGTCACGTATGAAGCAACCTTAACCATCGCAGATGCATGTGCATTTTCCACTAGTGAAATGCTGTAAAACTTGTACTATGTCCATAGCTGGATCAAGAATGGAAATCGACATTCTTCTGTTACCACTTTCCTGTGATTACGGGAAGTGAGGCCACCTTCTTCACGTTCCTGGGTGGCCCCCTATCCCAGACCCGGCCCTCCCAGGCTTCCTTGCGTCCTGGACCTTTCCTGCATGTTATTGTTCCACCTAAACACTCTGCTCCCCTTGGGTGAATTAGGCCTTTTTTAAAAAGTATGTTTCGGATAAGCCCAGTGTTCGAAACCCCCAGCGCAGCCCTGGCCAGTCCTGAGCACCTGGCAGAGGTCTCTTGCATTCGTCTCCTGCCTGAGAATCCTTCATCATTCCAAGCTTTCATGCAGCTTAGGAGTGCGTGATTTTTGCGGGCTGGGGGTGTAATTAAAGGCTTCTCAAAAGTAAAATCCAGCCCAGGAGCCTTCTGCATTCCGATGTGCATGTAAGCCATTTTGTAGCGGTGGTGGGAGTCTCTCACAGCACGTGGTCAAGCTCCTCCAAGGCCACTTGGAAATGTGGAGGATGGGGGGGGGTCACGGAGAAGACAGGGGGGGCACAAATGGGCTGTGAGACAGCCAGAGAGGTTACTGGCTGCCCTCCTTCAGTTGCTCCCTGCCCTGCACAGGCCTAGTGAAGAAAGGTCCGTATTGTTTCTCTGGCCACCCGCGGCTTGTCCAACAGTTACTGTGTCAACCGCATGCCCAGGAGGGTCTGCCTTCCCCTTCCCATGCTGCCTTGGGCGAGTCTGTGCCTCAGCTTCCCATCTTGCTCCTGCAGAACACGAACTGCGAAGTCCTACCTCACAATGCTATTTGGAGGACGAAGGAAGAATCTAAAACCTTAGGCATGTCAAGAGTGCAATCTTGCCAATAGTGGAAGAGGGTTCCTACAAGCAGCGGCACGTGCTTAGCCGAGAGAGGGGTGTGTAAATGTCAGAACTGAGCGACTACTTTAGAATATCATGAATCACTGAAGGGAGGGGCCAGAGGGTCCAACCTGCGGCCCCATGCAGGGCTCCCGGTCAAAGTCTCCCTCTCCAAGGGCTGTCTAGCTGCCTCTTAAATGCCTCCAGGGTGGGAGAGACCACCACCTCCCCCAGTCTTGGGTTCCATGGCATACTGCTCTAAGAGAAGGGATCCTGGGCTCCTCGGTGTGATTAACCTTTCCAGTATTTGAAAAGTCTTTTGGTGGAACCCCCACTAAAGGGGTGATATGCCTGGAAGTGGAACCCACTGTGGGAAGATTGCCTTTCTTTCTTCCCCCCACTCCCTCCCTCCCCCCCTCCCCTCCCCTCCCCTTCCTGACTTTTATATGCTGTCCATTAGCACAGAGCTCTCAGAGCAGCGTACAATAAAATCCTGCAAAATCTGTTTCTACAGATTTGATGCCTTTATGGCGTGCCCCTTATCACTGGGAGTGGGCTGGCTATAAATTTGTGCTCGGCAGGGATGGGGTCTCAGAGCTGTGCTGCAAAATCTGGGCACCTCTGTTTTTCATGCTCAGATCAGACCTTCCGGTTGCTGTTTTACACTACTTAATAGCTTCCGGATAATCAGCATAAATCCTGTCTGACTTAGAGGAGGTAATATTTTATATCACCCCCTTCCAAAGAAAAAAAAATCCATCTAATTAAAATAGCAAAGTGCAAGAACATCCTGTAAAACAAAGGCAGCAGAAAATCCAAGTGCCAGAGACAAAATTGTATCACTACAAACCCAAACATCTCAGGGAAATAAAAACAGGTCTTTGCTGGCTGCTAAGGAGGCATCACCTCCAGCCCCAGGCGACCCTCTCTGGGGAGAGCGCCCGGGTCGGGGGCCACAGCTGCAAAGGCCCTGCTGTGGGCCAGCTCCGGAGATGGTCGGGAGCCCAAAGAGGGCAGAGCTTTGTAACTGATCAGAGTGGCCCCCGAGGTCCCGCTGATCCCCGGCCGTTCTGGGCCTGAATGGTTACAAATGGATTCACGCTCTCCACCTGCAGCTTTCCCCTTGTAGCCAAGCCTTTCAGCACCGAAGGCTGGGATTTCTGGAGTGCACAGAGATGTACGACGAAGCAGGACATGGAAGCTATTTTGGAGGCACAATGAGGCGGTGATCAGCGGCAGGGTCACGGTCTGGCGGACGGGACACCAGGGCCAGCTGCTCCCAGGAGCGAGGAAGGGTGCTGGCCTTCCTCTCCGGGCAGCAGGGGGCCCGGCCGGGGGGTCACACCAGCTTTGGGGTGCTCCAGCCAGCAGGCCTTAGTGTGGGAAGGAGGGCAGTAGGTGAGAAGGGTGCGTGTGTGAGGCCGAGGCCATGCGCTAGTGATGCGCAATATGGGAGCGAAGCCGCAGCTACAGGGGAGGTGGCTTCGCCAGCAGGGCACTCCACTGCGAGGCTTCGGAGCCTGCCTTGAAGCGCTCGCGACTGCAAATCTGCTTTGACTTACGTGCCGAAGCTTCTCTTTACTGTTGCACACGCCGCTTCGAGAGGGCTGAGAAGCAGCCTAGAAATACTTTAAGAAATAACTCGGAACATCTGTTGGGTCTTTCAAGCGCTCTTTCAAAAATGGGATCTGAATTTATAGCCCACCCCTGGGAATCTATAAAGCTGTCAGTCGCTTGGCTCGCCTCGCCTCAGTAACACCCGCACTCCACAGTTAAGCTGAAGCCAGGTTCATCCACTCGGACTGATAGTCGGTGACCAGACTTATCTGATCCCACTCATGCCGTCAATCAGTTCAGTTTCCTTTAATCGGGTCGCCTGACCCAACCGTGAACAATCCGGAGCGTGGCACCCAGATCTTGCAAACCCGGAGGGCCCCAGACCGGCCGTGGGGACGGCTGCCTTCCCCTTGCCTGGGGGAGGTTGTGTGAAGCTGGGCGTGCAGCCAGAATAAGCCCCGTGTCCATTCACCTTTGAGGTATCTCTGCTTAGGTGCGCCATTGATGCGTTTCGGGCTCTAGGAGCCGACTGAGTCATATCAAGCCCCCTCAACTGGGTGCAGCAAGTAGAGTGGAGAATCCCCATGTAAACCTCCCTGCTCCAGGGCACAGGGGTGATCCTGGGTCAGGAAATAGCTCCCTTCTCCTGCATCTTCTTTGATTTCCACTGCCACAAAGCAATCACAGGGATCCGTCCCGGAAGAAATACCCGTTCGGAGGCTGAGCAGCGCCAAGCCCCGAGCGCCGTTATCAAAGCAGCGCCTCCAGGCAGACAGCTGGGGAAATGAAATGGTCATTTGGCTGGGGGAGCCATGTGGACGGCTAACAATCCCCAGGATCGGCCGTCTAGAGGGGCTTGCCACATTGCACTGAAAGGAAGTCGAATTCGGACAGAAGCCTCCCCTGAAAACGCAGGATTGCCCAAGTAGGCAGAAATTAAGTAACGTGCGCCCGGTGGGATTTCACTGCAGCACAATCCTAAGCATGCCTGTAGTTTTCCAGAAAGCGACGGGCACATTTGCAGCTTGGGTATCTTTCTCTCCCCCCCCCCCCCCGCATTTTTAATTTTTTTTAAAACACAGAAAAAAAGCATAAATACAACACATCACAACAATAATAATATAACATGACAAAACCACAATAATTAAAAAAGTAAATGATAAAGTGCCCCCACCATCCCGGAGACCAATACTACCACCACTTAATTCACATACTATAACAATTAATAATATATACTATACTTCAATTATATCCATATCCCCTCCAGAAATTCATTTAATCTTGATTGGGTTTACCGCCTTTGCCTTCTATCAGTACTGCTTTTACAAAATCTTCCCAAATTTGATTATATTTATTTGCTTTCATTAACCCTTTTTTAATTTTTATTTCTGTCATCAGTTTATCATTAATTACCATATTCCATTTTCATTATACCATTCATGCCTTTGCAAAACCCAATTCTGTTTCCATGCAGCTTGGGTATCTTTCTGTTTCAATTTTTCCCTATTTTAACGTCGTTCTGCCACCATTCCACACCAGCTTGGAACTTTCAAGCTCACGCAAAAATCTGTACGCATTTTTGTGTGCATTTTTCTTAATTTGTTAGGTTTTGCATGTAAATTTGCCCCATATACACGTTTTAACAGGCAGTTTTGTTGTATGTAGGACTGTGTTTTCAGGTATAGACGTGGGCATGTACACGCTCCCCTAAAAACTCATTTTTGCAAGTATTCTTTGTTTGGAGAATTACAGCACGAAAAGTGCAAACGCGGAATGAAAACTGTGTTCCAATTCATATATCGGTTCAGGAAGTGCAAATTTGGCGTTACTGAACTGCTAACCAAATAATATTCTTTCCCATCACTGTTCCAAGGTCAGCATGTATCGGATTACAGGCCGAAACATGAATACACCAGAAAATCTGAGAGATGGGGGATATTTTGGAGTGCTCCCTCATGTTACAAGCCTTGCGTGTAGCAAACAGCTGTGCTAAAATTTTCTCTGTGTTAATTATTATTTGCCTTTTCTAAAACACCGGTAAAACAGTTTCTCCAAATATCACACCGTTATTTTAAAACAGAATAATAGCGTAAAACAAAGAACTAAGAACAAGCCCAATCACATTTAGAAATGACATGATTTTTAAAAACGCAATACAGAGCCAGCCCAGTAGAATACAGCAAAAAGACAAGAAATAATACAAGAGTGAAAACCTCCAACAGGTAATAGAGATTAAATAAGTTTATTTTGAGTGGTAGAGAGGCATCTCCCACCAGCCCTTGCAGTCTGACGGGGCCCAGAGACCAGTCTCCACCTCATTCTGCAGAACATATTCAGCAGGATCAGCCTGTAAACCTCATGGAAGTTCCTCATGAGGACCAGCTCCTTGCACGCGGGAAAAGACCTCCACATCGAGGGAGAAGGCTCGGCATAACCGGTCTTCCTAACTGTGCAGGAGGTCTGTTTCTGGGCCAGATTCAACCAGGCAGCCCCCAACACAGAGCAGAATGGTCAAACCCCAGTTCGCCGTTAGGTTCCTCTAACCATACGAGCCAGCTCTCACGGGAAAGGTCTCGCTGGACAACCTGTGTCTGTTTGCATGCCATGATTACATGATCCTGTGTACAAACCGTTCTCTCTGCGTGGAAAACTAGCATGTCAGAGAGAAAGAGCTTAGCCTGACATCCGTGCTTTTTGCATGTGGGGCAGGAGGGGGGGATTTTCAATCACAGAGTCTGAAGCTTTGCAGCTGAAAAGCGGGTTAAATACCTCTTGGCAAAAGTCTTCGTTCCATCATTCCTAATTTCTCTTTACCAGGCTTTGATTGCATCTTCTTTGTAGAGAGGTTACACTGGGAACAGGGGGTAGATGGCATCCTTCCTCCCAGTCTGGCCATATCTGTTCCCAGTGCACAGAAAAGATCAGTTTAACTTTTCCTTTTGTTCCCTTTTTTTATTCCATCCCCCTTCCCTCCTCCACCCCCAACTTCCCACTTGGAACTTAAAACCTAAAAATAGTGCCAATTTCAACTGGCAGATGTTTCGTTTGCCCTTTTGCAGAAGGGACCAGAATTAGCTTGTCAGTTGGTACCTAAATAAAGCAGCAAAAACTGCCTTTGGTACAAAAACTTTGCAATTACTCTCTTCAGTGTGTTGTATTGGAATTGATGGGGGGGCATGGAAGGGAAAGTGTTACGCGAGCAAAAGCACAAGACTGCAGGTGTGAGGAGGGAGGGCCATGTGGAAACCTCCCCCATGGGCAGTGGGGTCTGCACCCCAAGGGGTGGTGCTCCCTGTCCATGGCTGGGGGGCCCAAATGTTTGCTGCAGAGCAGACACTTGTGGAATACTGGGCAGCGTGCTAGTCCGCTGCTCCACCCAGAGGGCACCATGTCGGGGGAAACCGAGGCAGCGCACGATCTGGACGTGGAGCCCCCGCCCCATCAGGAAAGGTTCAGCCTCGGAAGCTCCTGCGTCGGGGAAGTGTGGTAGCAAGAGTGTTGGACCGGGGACTCCGGCGATCCAGGACCTAGTCCCTGCTCGGCCATGGAGCCAACTGGGTGACTTTGGGCCAGTCGCGGACATACTCCCAATATTTTAGCAGTTAATGGGTTTTATCCTTGATTTTACAATTGCTTATTGGATACAGTGTGTTGTTGGTTGTATATGGTTGCTTTGGATTTTTTTGGTTTTTGGTTCTTTGTAAGCCATCCAGAGACTTTACTATAAAAACTTCAGACAGACAGACATTGGGCAAATTCATGGAGGAGTAACCATTCTCACTGGGGCTGAGTGGCTCCTTCATGCTCGGGCAGGATGCTGTGAAGACCAGTTGCATGCAGGGCTCTTCCTGGTCCTCTCGCAGCCCAGTGTGGGAAACAGGGATCCGTGCATCAAGGCACCCCTTGCTTTCTTTGGGGTTGCCCCTTTCCTTTCTGCACCACGTCTATAAATGGATGGCAAGGTGGCCCGGAGGGGCTGTTCTTTTTGCTCCTGTTTTCCTCTTTGCACAGCACCTAGAAAACTTTCGAGGCACTTAATAAATCATCCCCATGGAAGGAATCCACTGGGAAGTTCTCCTGTGCAGAGAGATTTGTGTGGGCCCCTGATCATTTCGGCAGGGTTTGTGCAGGAGAACTTCCCTGGGGGAATTTCGCTCTGTGTTTTTCTAATCTGCTCTGAGAGAATTGATTTTCTGCCATCCCCTCAACCTGTGATTATTCAAAATGAGGGGGGAACATAACTTGAAAGCGCACTAATTGCAAAGTGTGGCAGGGAGGCGCCACAGTAGAGAAGTGAAATCATTGAGCGAGGGAAGAGCAGGCAGAGCAACAAGCTCTTCTAATTCTCAGAGAGAGAGAAAATCTATGCAGAATTTTGGGCCCAGAGCTGGGTTAGCAGTGGGACTCCCCGGGGGCAACAGGAAGATGTTATAATCAATTACCACATCATAACACTGATGTATGATAATTACTGAGTCTTCCTCCTGAGAGAGTGCAGCATTTGGCTGGGATGCAACTCTTTCATGGTCCACTGCCTGATTAATATGCAAATAATAGGCTGATTGCATGATGAATGCAGAAAATGAGTTGGCTGATAGCGCGTCCACCGAAGCGGGAAGATGATAAATTACTTTTTACTGACTGTCCTACATTCAAGTACCCTCTCTCAACAGTTTTTTTTCCCAATAACAAATTAGGGAAAGCAGGATGGTGAGAATGTAAGGATGTGTTAAAAATAAGTAGTGGTACCTTAATAGCTTTTATTATGACACTGGGTGGTTTGCAGAAATGGTGTTTGATGTCAGAAGCAGAAATGCACACGTTCACAGGGGGAAGAGCCAGGCCGGTCTGCTGGATTCCACACTCCTAAGATTTCCTGCTGCTGTTGTGGATTGAGTTTATCCGAAGCGTTCAGCAAAAAGGCAGCAGCAAGAGCAAATTGCCCTAGCAGAAGGGGGCGGGGCCAGAAATGGGGGGGTGGGGCAGGAGCAGATCAGCGGCACGCAGAAGCACCCAAAATCTGTCTGCAGCATCCCCGGTTGCAGGGTGACGGAAAGTCTCTGCTGGAGTTCTCAGCAAGCGTCCGCCAGTCAGAGGAGGGCGGCCAAGCCACTCTGGTCCCCGTCCTTCCAGAGAGGCCAAGGACAGTGGCTGGCCAGCTAGACGCTCCGCGGAGCACAAACGGAGCATTGCGGAAGTCGGTAGCAAAACGAACAAGCCAACACTGGCCATTGGAGAAGTGCAGCTGCACGATCAGAAGCGGACTCCACCGTGGATTCTCTCTCCCCTTGTCCTCTTTGTCCTTGTCAGCATCACAGGGTGGGTGGATGGCCCAGCCTAATCTATCGGGAGTCCGGATAAAAGACAGGGCTCCTGCCCAGCCCCTCAGTTCACTTTCAACTGCATTTTCGGTTGCATCGCCATCAGAACCTGCTCTAGTTCACACTTCTCTTCTTCTCTCTCACTTTTTCTCCTCCTCTTTATTTTTAAAAAAAATCTCTGTCCCATTTATAAAGTTTTCTTCTCTATCCCATTTATGAAGTTCATTTTTCCTACCTTAATTCAGAGATCCCCCTTGTCCCCATCTGGACTGGGGTATGGAAAGAGGTCCCTTGAGGAAAGGTGAAGGCGCTGGGTAGGCTGAACCCAGTAAAGATAAGAACTGGGGCTGGAGAAGAGGCGATGGCATGCACCCAGAGGGCAACAGTGGAGCCTGTGCTGCCCCAGGGGGCAGGTTCAGCTCTCCTGGGCTTTCCGTGAGAGACAGGAAGATTTGGTTGAACATGAGGGTTGACATCTTCATGGTCACAGCATTACTGCGAGGCACAGCGGGTGAGCTCTCCCTTGCGGGGAGCCTTTGACCGTCCATCAAAGGCCCTTGGACTCAGCCACCTCCAGGGCCCCTTCCTTAAAACCTCGCAGGAAGCCTCTTTGGCTCTCATGTCAGGCATGTTGTTTCTGCCGGCTTAGTCAAGGCAGGTGATGGGTGTGGGGGTGCCTTGTTTTAATGCCTCCTTGTCCTTCCAAGGGTCCTGGGGCAGCCTGCACACGTGACCCCTCCCAGGGTGCTCTTGCAGGAGCCCTGGGCAGCAGGCAAGACTGAGAGCAACTGGTGCAAGGTTGTCCCCCGGGCATCCCGTGGGGGATTTGAGCTGGGGCTCTCCAGCTCCCTGCCTGTTCCATCGCCATCTTAATGCATCCAAGACACCCTGCCCCCGGCCTGGCTCCCTCCAGAAGGTGGTGGGCAGGGTGGGTTGAGGCCCATCAGATCCAGAGGGTGCCCATTTAGGACAGGCTGACACACGGAGCTCAAGATGCAGTGAGGGGCCGGCACAGGTGGCTTTGAAGCGGAGAGGAAGCAGTCCTCGCCGAGCTGCCAGCCCACCTCTGGCTTGGCAGACCTTCCGTGGTTTGTGGCTTTGTACAGACAATGCTGGGCACAAACAGAGGAAGCTTGGAGCTGCGCTGGCCTCACCTGGGCATTTGTGGGCCTCTTGCTAGTTCAGGCACTTGGGGAATTTGGATGCCAGGCTGGAGGGAGCAGGGCTGCCCCCTCGTGGAGAGGTCCCTCGAAAAGCAGCCCAAGACAGGGCGGGCTTCTCTCCCAGGTGTGGGTCTCACCTTGGCGGCCTCAAAGTGTCACCACTGCAGGCGCCGGGTACCTTTTGACGGGTGTTCTGGGCAGCTCCTCCGGTTCTTCCACGAGAAGGTCAAGAGTAGCAGGGAAACGGTTCTGAGCAGCACTCAGTGTGCCCCCTTCCCTCCCGCCCCACCTGCCACACAGAGAGTGCCGCTGGTCTTCCAGAGTGCCTTCTCCAGTTCCACGGCATGTTGGAGGGCTTAACCCATGACCCGTGCCATCCAACTCCAGGCGTGGCTCCTAGAACCCTCCGCAGCTCCACAACAGCCACGCAGGAGTTCCTCGGGAAGCCCACCGCACCACAAGAGGCTCCTGAAGGGAGAGAGTCTGAAAACCACTTAGATTTCCCCCGGAAGATGTGAGGTGAGCAGAGTCCGCGATGCCCTTGGAGCATGGAATCTGCGCGGCCGTTCATTTCCATCTCCCTTTGAAGGCTGGCACATTGAACCCGTCTCAGTAGAGTTCCGAACAGCTGCTTGCCCTCTCGGGCAGCCCATTTCCGCCCCCCGGTGTTAATTTATACATAACTTTTGTATGTGACTGGCTTGGCGTGGACCCGAAGCCCCAGCCCTGGACTTAATGAGAAGTGGGCCATCAAGCCAACCGCCAGGAAAAAACCGTCTGGGGTTTTGCTGGAATGTCACGGCATGGCCTGTCATTTTGCTTCAGCGGCTTGTCCTTCCAAATGCCTGCCTTGCCTTATGGCACGCCAGCAGTAAAAATGTCACTCCCAATAATTACTTTTTGGTGAAAATGCTTGCTGACTTCCTGCCTTCAAGCTGTTTTTTACACAGTGGGGAGATAATAAGAAATGACTTTATCCTGACTGCTCAAATGAACACTAAATGGAATTTGGGTTATTATTACTGGAGATTGAGGGCCGTGCGCTGGAATTTAAGTAGTGGGTCGGATCGGAGGTATACGTTTCCTGGCAGATCACAGCAGATCTGCTTTTTCAGGCCACTCCAGTTTGAGATGGAATATGCTGGTTGTCGGCTCGCTGCCTGGGTAGTGCAGCCCCTTCCCCGTTCTTAGGTCTCTCTTCTTCCAGGGGTGTGGTAAGCGAGTGCAAAAGAAGAGGTGCGGGGGCAGAGGGCCGCTTTCAGTGGTGTTGTGGGTTTGGGGTCTGCAGCACTTCTGTTGGCCCTTCCCTTCGGGTTGATAGCGCTTTTCCGGCTTCAGACATACAGGGGACCTTCTGCCCCCACCCTCCTTAAGTCCCAGGCCATTTCTGGGGAGAAAGCTTTCCCCCCAAGCCCCGTCAGAATGAGGCCAGTGGCTTGGGAGGTCGAGTCCAGGGTCCCGGCGGATGTGGGACTCCATCTCAGGGTGGAAAGATGAAGCACAACAGGTCAAGATGTTGGGCGATCTCGAGATGAGCAGATGGCCAGTAAAGCGGCCTGGTGCCACCGTTGGCAAAGAGCCGCTTCCCTGCCAGGGACCCCAGGAACATCTGGTGGCCACCAGGAGCACCGGCTAGGCCACTCTCTGGTGGCCGGGGGCCACGCATCCCGGCCTTGCCAGGCTGTCCGTGCTCCAGGCATCTGCCCTGCTCCCATTTAAAGCTCTCCAAATGGGGCATCATCACATCTTGGGGTGCCCAGCTCCATCGCTGAGCTCGGTGCCCTGCAGAGGGCTCTTCCCTCGCAGCTGTCCTGACTCTCCCACCCCTTGGGTCCTACCCGTATGGGAGAGGAAACAGGCCCTCCCCACTGGCTTTCCCATGCACCATGCACTGTTTCATGCGCGTCTGCCTTGTCTCCTGCAAAGAGTCCTGGGCAGTTGTCCTATGGCAGGCCAGAGCCCTGCACTCCCCTTGGCCCTGTGCAGGTCTCTAGCCAGGGATCCCCACATGCAGACCAATCGAGGCCGCTGGTTGTCAGGGGCCGGGTTTCCCCTTCTCTCTTCCAAACAACCAACAGCCAGTTGGCAAAAGCTCTACATTTCCAGAGATGCAACTTCGTCCATCCAGCCAGCAGAGAGAGAGTCTCTGAACATGCACAGAGTGGTTTGCTGAACCCAAACTAGAAACCATTCCCGAGAATCTCCTTTCGAGTAACCCTGGACCCCAATCCTCTGGGAGTGCCCCTCTGAAGACGGGCTTGCCTCCTGGCTGTACACAGGCCCTTTCGTTGGCCAGCCCTTCTGTCCCGACGCCTCATGGGGTCAGGGATCGGAGCAGGCTCTTCCGGCTCCTCTCCCACGTCCCCTCCTGGCACTTCCAACCCCTGTCAATTTCCAGGGCCTGCCTGAACACCTGGAGACATAGAAACATAGAACTTTAGCGAGTCAGAAGGGGTCTCTCGGGCCATCTAGTCTGACCCCCGGCTGCAGCCAGCTCCACTCATGACATGCCTACCACGTGCATGTCCAGTCAGTCCTTGAACACCCTCACCAAGGGGGCTTCACCCACCTCCCATGGAAGCCCATTCTATACCTTAGGGGTCCTAACTGTCAGGAAGTACTGTCAGGCATCCAACTTGAACCTTGGTTCCCTGAGCTTAGCTCCATTGGAACACATCCTGCCCTCCACCGCAGGGGGGAAAGGTCATGACCCACCTCTGCGTGGCCCCCCCTCACATACCTGTGTCTCGCCAACAAGCCCCCTCTGAGTCCCCTCCTCTCCAGGCTGAAGAGACCCAGCTCCTTCAGCTTCTCCTCATACGGCTTCCTCTGCAACCAGCCACCGTCCTTGTGGCCCTACGCTGCACTGATTCCAACTCGCTATTTCCCTCTTGTAATGAGGGGCCCAGAACTGAGCACAATACTCCAGTTGCGGGCGCACCAGAGTCGTACAGAGTGGCAGGAATACCTGTCTCGATCTAGAAGCCACGCTTCTGGTTATAAGCCTTGCACTGTTGCTACCTCTAGAAGGAAAATAATTTTGTCTCTGCACTGATACAGATGCTGGAAGCGCCTTTCGAAGGGGGCAGGATCCGCAGGGAGCACTTTCATGTGCATTCTGCAGACCCTCATCCTGAGAGCACCTCCTTTCACTCCTCTCAGCGTCCTGACTCGCGCACTCCCTCGCTGCTTCTAATTCTCGTGCCGTAGACTTCACCATAGGCGACTGGGTGCCAGGCTCTCCCCTGAGGCTGGGACTTGAAAGGTGAGGGCTGCGGTGAAGGGACTGGGCCTTAGACTTTCGCTTTTCCCAGCCACCACCCCGGGCTTTCCTCTTTGTCCTGCCCAGACAGCTGAGTGATGGGGTGCCGAGCAGATGCGGCACTTAAAGCCTCTGACGTCGTCCGACACCAGGGAGCCAGCCTGCCGAGCACAGTCGCTCTGTAACTTTTGTTTGTTTCAGCTTCGTTTCCCTCATTTCAGATGAGGGTTTGGGGGCATTTTTCCACCAACTGCAGTGCCTGTCTGTCTCTGCGTTTTCAGTGTATTCCATGCCCTTTTTGCCCTGCATAGTATTTCACACTTGCTTTCTTTCCCTTCATGGTTGGAAATCTGGAGTCGCTTTTTATAAGGTCAGCTCCTTTTGGAGGAAAGGCCGCTGAAGGTTTAGGACAGCTTCATACTATTTTGCTTAGGAACATTCTGGTTGAGCACTTTCCACAGGCTGCCTTAGCAAATACACCGCTCTTCTATCCAAGGACCTTTAGATGAGCATTTCAAAATTGAAACTGTTCTCGGCACCGTAAAATCCAAAACTCTAGCAAGCCCACCATCCATCAGACAAGGCAAACTGGTTATGAGCTTGCCTTGCAGGTATGACTCTCAACGTCCATTCTAGGTGGGAAAATGATCTCCTAGGTTTTTATTAACTGAAGATTACATCCACCTCTGTTGGAAATCCAATTATAACGTATTGGAAAATAGCTGTGTTAAGGTTTTATCTACCTATCTATTTAGCTAACTTCTCTAGGAGAGGTTCTCATCACATAAATGAAGATAATTATATGATTGGTGAAAACTGGCAGAGTCATTGCCTTCCATCACAAAAGTTGTTTAAGACATTCAGTACTAGCAGCAAAACTTTAAACCTGGCCTGGTACCAAACAGGCAGCCAGTGCAAACAGGCGGCCAGGCGGCGGCAGTTCCCTCGACAAAAGAGCTGCAGCTTTTGGCACCAGCCGAGTGGCCACTTCCCAGGCAGCTTTAAGGGTAGCTCCACCAAGCATGCAAGCTGAAGCAAGCCAGGCCTGAAATTACTCGTGCCTGTACAGCTATGTGGCCACGGAAAAGCAGTAAAAGGCATGCACAGGCCTTGATTTGCATGAAGGAACAGATCATGATCTAATTAACCATGGTTTGTTGAATAGTGGGTTATGTGCAAACCCGGAATGATAGGCTAACTGTGGTTCTTACCTACAGACAAGCCATGAAGAGAGCTCATGGTTTGTTGTTGCCTTGTGCGCCCTGAGTTGCTTAAGCCATGAGTGGCTGGTGGTTATATGAGCCCAGAAACATGAGTTGATCACAGGTTGTTTTGCCAGGCTACCGAGACAGCAGGCAAAACAGAACACCAGCCACTTTCTGTAGTAAAGATGTTTGGGATACAGAGAGAGAGAAGGTGAATGAGGAAGGATGCAACCCAGCAACAAAAAAAAGCAAACTAAGTAAACAAGCCAGTTGTTTGTTCTGTCATCTGCCAGACAAACCTTGGGTACAGCAACAAACCATGGTTTAAATAAGCCATGGGTGAGCATGGTGCGTGAACCAGGCCTTGCCTAAGGCTGTGCTGTCCCACGATGCAAATGGAAGCGACTTGACCTTCTATTGAGCACGCACACAAAATGCTTCCCCTCATTTTCAGGATGGGGAGGGGGGCGAAAGAGCGCTTCCCATGCTGTCCTTGTGGCAGAGGTCAACCTATCGCCCCTGCCCGTGGGGGCCTGAGAGCTGCTGAGGGTGCTTCCTTTGGCGAAGACCGGGAAAGAGGAAGGGAGACGCAAGGCCTCCAGGGCGAGCCCTCACTCCGGCTCCTCCCTGGAACGGGCCAGCCCTTTCGCCCTGCTGCCCTTCCAAGGTCCTCCTGGGCCAAGGCAGGGCCTTGTGGGAAGGTCCATCCCACCCTTGGTTTTGACCCATCATCGCAACGCTCCCAGTGCGGTGGCCAGGCGGGTCTCGCGGGGCCAGGAGCTCTGTGAAAATCGGGCTGGTCGCAGTCCTCCGTCCTTCATCCATCGCACCTCAGCCTGCGAGCGGAGGCCGGGGCGCCTTCCCCACAGCCCCCTTCCTCCACGCAGTATGTGCGCCACTTTCTGGCCGTTTCCTGGCTTTTGCGGGGGCTGAAGTCCCAGTGTGGGTCTTCGTGTTCCAGGTGCCAAACGTGCCTGCAAACCTTTATTGGGTTCCAGTGCAGGTAACCATAGACAGCAGCCTTAAAAACACCGAAAAGCAGCCCTCAGTTCTCACTGATCCCGGGGTGGCTGCTGGTGCTCCAAAACCAGGGAAGATTTTCAAGATTCGAAATGCAACATTCCATCCCTTTCGATCTTTGCTTAAACCATCTCTGCAGTTGGGTGCTGCGTGAACCCCTGAGCTGCTCGGTCGCCTGAGCCAAACAAACCCAGCTCTCCTTTTCGCAATCTTCCTCTGGCCATGTTTGAAATGTGTTTTATTCTGGTGGGCTTCTTACGTGGCCAGGACCTGATTCCGCCCAGCTCTCTCATTCCTGGTGCTTTTTCTCCAACACTCCTAACGGTTTTTAACTAGTCTGTGTTTGTTTTGTTTGTTTTTAAGTTGGTAATTATAGTAATTAAGTATTTTTAGCTGCCTTGGGCATTTCTATTTAAAACAGAGGGAGGGCTGGAAATCTTTTTATAGACCAGTGACGTGTACGATCCTATCCAGAGCTACTCAGAAGTAAGCGGCAGTGTGTTGAATGAGACCTGTTCTCAGGTAAATGTGCTGAGGATTGCTGCCTGAATCTAAAGAAGTTGGAAACCCCTCATGGCTCAATGAAATGAGCCACACCGTGTGCCCGGCTGCTCGCAAAGAGTTTGGCACTCGAAGCAAAGCGGTGCTTTCAGACTCGCCACCCCCAGCAGGCAGCTCTGCCTCCCACTGCCTGAAGAATACACAGCCACACTCCATATGGATGGCAGCAGTCTCTTCCTGAATATATCAGATATTTCAGTTGTTTGAAAATACCTCTTCTCTAAGTGAGCGTCTGATACATGGACGTATAGAAAAAAATCCAGCACCTGGTTTGGTTGAGCAGGTTCGATATGCTCGAAAAGGTGTCCATCGCGGCAAAGGTTTTCCTTTTGTCCTGATTCGTCTTTGTCTCTCCTCGTACGCTCATCCTTTCCTCCGTCGTTCCCCTTTTGTTTCCCCAGCAGCACCAGTAGTATTTCTCTATGGGGTTTCCTTGCATTGCATGGCCAGAGAATCGCATAGGAGGCTGAGAGTCCTTCAGGTTGAGCTTTCTTTAAGCCGGCCCCAAGGATGAAGTTAGAGGAGCAGCACTCCACCCAGCACCACGCAGTTTTCTTAACCAGGCAGCCGTCCTTTTGACCTTGCAGTGGGTTAAAGGACGTGGGTCTGAGAAGAAATCTCTTCATCATGTACGGAATCCATGCCGTCCCTGACAGTGTGCAGTGAGCAAGATGGATGATCTGCCACGTCGGTCCCGCGCATGGGCGCATCAGGGCAAATTTACAGTGCCGTTCGTTTGCTGCTTGCCATACAAAAATAACATTTGCCGGGCTTCGGATGCTGCAGCTGCACCGCGACCGGAGGCCAAGCAGAGAAAAGAAATTAGAGCTGTAGCCCCTGAACGCTTTGAGGATTGCATATGGACTGAAGTGCTTCGGAGAGCAAAAGGGATGTCTTTTGTGCATCTTTGATGAGGTGGCCAAAGACAGACAGACACGATTTATTTGAATTGAGAGGGACCTTTATAGAAATGTCAGGATACCTTTTTAAAATATAATTTGATTTGTTTTCTTTAAAGCTCAGTATTGAGTCAATAGCTTTGATTGCACGGAGCTCCTCGGTCATTTCACTCGGCAGTGTTTATTATCGTATTTGGGAACCTCCTTAGGAAGAAGAGGCACAGGGAGGGTTGGGCTGGATTCTTCCCACTGGGGGCCAGAGAGAGGCCCCCCGCCCAGCCTCTGTGCCTCATAACGCCAGAAGTTGGGGGTCACCTGGTGAAGTGGATCAGTGAGAAATCCAGGCTGGCAAAAGGCTTCTCCGCACCGCGTGCAGCCTAGGCTGTGGAACTGGCTGCCCTAAGATGTGGACTTGGCCACCAACCTGGCCAAGTCCATGGAGGAGAAGGTCGTTCATGACAACGAGATTTGGGGGCCATGTGCCATGTCCAGGATCAGAAGCTGCATCCTTCTGGAGCCCATTTATTTTATTAATGCGCATGTATTTATAGGCTGCCTATAATTGCCGAGGCCTTCCTAGGCAGCTTACTATACATAAAATGTAGTAACAGAGTAAAAACACATTACAACCAATTAAAACATAACAAATTAAGCATCTATAAAAGCAATTAAAAAGGGCCACAGCATGCAAGCTAAAAGTTTAAAAATTTCCTAAAAAGCTATGACTTTGCCTGGCTCTGAAAGGAAAATAAAGATGGCACCAGGCGAATTTCCCTAGGGTGGGAGTTCCAAAGATGGGGGTTTGTCAGAGTATAATAACAGGGGTGGGGGGCCTTGTGCTCTTGTCCAAGGGAAAACCCGGCTGGCATGCAGGCTCTTCCCCACTCTTTGCTTGGACAGAACTGTGCCCCGATGCCTTTCCCAGAGTCCTTTGCAGCACACGGGCCCTGCAGCGGCTCGCAGCATGCTGGGTTTGCAGGTCCCGCCGGCAGGTGAAACTGCACGCAGACGAGCAAGGAGCCGCACGGCCTGGTGCTCTGGTGCCTCCGGAGCGGGCGCACGCGGGCCCTGCCGCCTGGGGGTTGCGAAGAGGGCGGTGGTCCCCGGTGCAGAGCGAGCGTGTCTGTACTTACTTGCTGGCACCCTGCGGGGCGCGTGCGCCCCTGGCATGGCGGGTGACTCCGCAGCTTGCTCTGCTTTTCCCCAAAGCAAGTATGAATACTCACATGGGAAAAAGAAGCTCGGAAAGTGACCCTTCATCTCTTTTGGCAGGATCGCAAGTTCTTATTTGAGCAAACATTTGGCCGAGGAGAGCAGAGAACCTATTTTAGTCCTTTAGTTGAGTGTATTATATATTTTGCTTCTTGCCCAGATCCCATGGCATGCAGCTAGGAATAGGCAGAGTCAGAACATTGCTGATGATGGAGCTCACCTGTTCCTGTCTAAATGGGACCCAAGACCTAGGGAGGCGGTGGGCTTTCCTGCACTGGAGGAGTTCAGGGTGGAACTGGACCGCCCTCGGAGGGGGATGGCTTGACTTGGAGTCCTGCATTGAGCGGGGATTGGACCTGAAGGCCCTCTGGCCCCTTCCAACCCTCCTCTTCCACGATTCCGTGGGCAGGCGAATCCAAGCCAAAACAAATATGAGGAGACACACCAGCTTCCTCACTGACTTATCTGAAAATCTCCAGCTCAGAATCCAAAGGCCATTTTCCATTTTCAGCCCAATTCTTGCCACCAGTGACTGATGGGAAGAAACTGAGTGCCGATTTCTGCTTGGCCAAATGGAGACTGCATAATACTAAAATACTTGTTCTTAAAGAATTTCTTGTATGTAGAAGATACATTCTACCAATCTCTATTTATTTCTTTAGCATTTGGCTTGTCATACTTGGACTTGTGATATATATTAGCATTGTGCCCATCTCTGTTGAACAGGGACACCCCCTGCTTCCCATACTTTTCCTCGGTGACGCACCATCTCATGTCTGTCTCTGTTTCCCTTTTCGGGTTGATGTTGCGAGCGCTTCCACTGCTTTCATTTCCCTCCCATGGGGCTTTTAAAGATTTCGGGAACGGGGGGAGGCGGAGTGTCATGGCCCTGTTGTACACAAACAGGCCTGCACACCTTCCCAGCAGGCCCATAAGTTCAGCCAGATGGACGGCAGAGCTTGGATTCTTTGCCAGAACTCTCCCATGCCCAGTTCCACGCGCCCGGAGCCCGCAATCTTGTGTTGCCCGCCGGGGCAGGGGTTGGGGCACTGACAATTTTGCTGGGTGACGAGAAGTCAGCAGTCTGTCCTGTGAAATGTTGGCAGCGTATTGCTTGCAAGAGGCAAAATTCTGCTCAGGTACCTCTTTGCAGCACCTTGCCTGGCTGCTCCCAATTCCTGAAAGAAACGTTAAGACCTGCCTGGTTTGGAACACATGGGGGGAGTAGAGAAACAAAAACCCGTTTCTGAGTTTTACTTAATGGGACATTCCTTTCATAATTACTTTCCCATCTCCTACACCATTTTTCTTCCTAGCTGTCAGAACTTAACATTATCGGGACAGCTTTTTGTTTATTGACAAAAGATAACTCATTAATAAGCAAGATGCATTTTTGCTTGAGGCCTGACCCTCAAGAGGAGGCCAAAGACCAGCTGTCCTGCTGCGCTTAAAAAATGTGGTGATGATGAGGGACACGGGGGGGCGGGATTCTCGATTTGGAGATGCGGAGTCAGAGTGCTCTGTCAGGCACACGGGTTGCTCTGTGTGTGCAGACCATCCGGTTTTCATGGACCCGCAAGGCAAGCACAAGGCTGTGTTGGACATGGCCAGTTTGTGTTCCCTCCCTAACACACCCACCCCTTCGCCACCTCATCGTCCGCTACTCCCGCGCACAAAGAAACGTTTGGCAGGGTCACATCGGGGTGGGGGGGCATGGGCTATATTGATCTGTGGATTATAAATCGGGCCACGAGAAAACCATCGTTCTATTCCCGGCACCCTAATGCTAGCCCTCTGTAAACAGTCTTGTAGCTAGTAAGTGGAGAAGTAAAGATCCTCCCAACCTAAAACACAGACTAATTAAAGCTTGAAAAATTGTAGAAAGTGCAGACTGGAACAGAATATTCACACTTCAGAGAAAATGGAACGTGGAGATACATTTGCCTGTGTTGTCTGCATTGCTATAAACAAGGGGTTGGACCCTTGTTCCCTCCAGATGTTTGAGACTAGGAGTCCATCGGCTGCAGCCAGCAGAGCCAATGGCCATTAGTTGTGGGAGATGGCCACAACGTCTGCTCACTGTGGTATGAGCATCCTCGTGTTAGCAGTTGTACTTCGAATAATGAAAACGTTGGAATTAAGTCAAGCGGTTAGATTTTTTAAAAAAGACCAAACGATCGGTTCTCATCGAACTCTAGATGACATGAGCTCTCTGAGCTCTAGAAAGAGTCTTTCTGTCTGCACCAGGCTGCTGGCAAAACCCCGTAAGTGCTTATAGTTACAGCGCAAGGGTGGCACAGAGAACATTTTGGTGGAAATCTGCCCGCAGAGAGCCCCTTGCTCAGGGATGTATGTGCTCAGGGTCCCAGGTTTGCTCTCGACCGGAGCGCTTGGAGAAGGGTGGCTGTCGGAGGGGACAGTGTGCAGTTGGGTGCGCCTGAGCTCACACGAAAGCGACTTCAGATGCTCACTGCTGTGTGTGCCTTTTTATAGCATTGAGACGTCAGTTTATTTTTGGCACGGATATGGAGTCTGCTAGAGTCTTCGAGTAAGAAAACGTTGCCAGGCATTTAGCCAGGGCTTAAAAGAGGGGATTTAATGGTGAATGTGGAGCACGGGCGAGGGTTTGGTGGTCCTTGGCTCAGGGAAGGGGGACCTTGATGAACAAGCTTTGCTTAAGCCATGTTCCCCCCCACTTTTCCCCCCGTTGCTTTGCAGACAGCACCCCAAAGACCTCTGCGAGCTGCAGCCCCGCTCCCGAGTCTCCCATGAGCTCCAGCGAGTCCGTGAAGAGCCTGACAGAGCTGGTCCAGCAGCCCTGCCCTGCTGTGGAGACGAGTAAGGAGGGCCAGCTGCAGGAGCCGAGCGGGCCGTCCGCGGCGGATTGCCCGTCCACAGCGCCGCTGCCCCTTCCTGGCCACTCATCGCTCAGCATCCAGGAGCTGGTGGCCATGTCGCCGGAGCTGGACACCTACGGCATCACCAAGCGGGTCAAGGAGGTGCTCACGGACAACAACCTCGGTAAATGCCTTCTTGCTTAATACAGTCATTCTAGGAGATTGAGGGGTTTCTTGAAACCAACCGCACGGTTATTCGCTTTTCACTATGCTGGGAACAAGAACGGTGCAGGCAACTGGTTTTGGACAAAGGCGCACTGGAAACTCTTTGGGGAGTCAGGCCAGGCGTCTTCCAGGGGCTTCAGAGTGCAACTCGCAGCACCCCCAGCCAGCCTGGGAATTGCAGTCCGACACCCCTGGAGGAGACCAGGCTGCGGAAGGCTTGAAGCAGGAGAAGGGAGCTTTATGGCCAGGGAGGAGGGCGATGGCAGAAGCTGCCCACTGTCCCGGGGCAGTGCGGAAATCCCTCCTGCCTTGACCCTCGGAGCAGCACCACCAGCACTGTCACTTGTCTCAAGGTTCCACAAGGGCCAGAACCCCCCGATATCCAGGCCCACCTCTTGTCAACCCTCCACTGGCCATGTACCCACCCTGGCGCATTTGGGGGTGAGGGCTGCATCCCAGAATAGCCAGAGCCCCTGAAGGGGGAAGCAGGGAGGGATGCAGCAGGGGCGGTCAAGAGAGCAGGTTTTACCCCGTATGGAAAAGCCCCCCGTGCGAGCTGAGGGGATGGATCCCTGTTTGTACTGAGCAGGCAGCCTGCAGCGTCGCCTCCAGGACGGCCTCCCCGAGATCTCCACAGAGGCCCGGGGCAGTGTTCGGGATGCGCGGTCCGAGGGCGGCTCACGCGAGGCACACGGGCACGGGCTTCGTTCGCTGGGCATGGCCAGCGGCAGATTTCACGAAGGACGTGGATGGTGCCCGTCCCGCTGATGCTGTCACACTTACGCTCACAGACGTGGCCCGGGGCTGGGTCCCACACCACTCACGTCACATCTGGACGGTTCAAGGGGGTCCCTTTGCCTGGGCCCACACCTTTCCTCCTTGGACCAGCCTGGTGTGGGGCCCCCTCACGATCCCGGCGACACCGTGTGGCCTCATCATCCAGGCACGCCCCCTTCCGTAGCCTTGCATCACCGGCAAGCGGCTGGCACGGATCTTTCACTCCATGGAGTTCTCCCCCAGGGGAATCACACACGGTTTGCCGTTGCCAAGAAGGCAGCTGGGGGCACAGGCCACCCGGCCAAGCGAGAGGTCAGGGAATGGCCATTTCTGTGGGCCAGCCTTCCCGCAGAAGGAGCTCCCACACCAGCAGGCCCCCTTCATTACTGGCAGCGAGGCGGCGGAGAGGCAGTGGGGGGAACTTTGTAAGCATCGGCTCTCAGGGAACTGCACTGCTTTTCTCTTGATATGGCAAGGTCCAGGGAATGAAGAAAACAAGTTGTTTCACTTATACCTCTGGGCATGTTCCTCCCCTACTTGGCTACTTCATACAGTACGTGGGTGCTGGGGAGAGGCGCATTGTTTTCCGTAGATTCCTTGTTCCTGAGAAGAGAGGAAAATGGTACTGAAAGGCACAGGGATACTTTTCTTCTACTTCCTAGAAACTGTCTGTATAAATTAAGTGTTCAGCAACCAAGCTGCATTGTTGTTGCTTTGTGACATCAAGTCGTCTCCCAACTCATGGCGGCCCTGGGAACGAGGCCCTCCGGAACGGCCACCCCATGACACCCCAGCGTAGCTGTTCTAAATTCAAGGCTGCCGCTTCCTCAGTGGTGTCCATCCATCGCTTATTGGTGGGTTCAGGAAAATACGACAGCAGCACACAGTCGCAAGCCCGGTGCCAAGTACAGGTGGAAATTTGGCCCTTCAGGTTCCCCGTCATCAAAACTTGCGCCACCACGTAGGAAGATATGAAGCCGCCCTTTAGGTATCCCTCGCCGTATTCCTTAAGAGTGTGATTTCAGACATTTGCCTTGGAGGCCTTCTGTACTTTGTCTCTCAGAATTTCAGGAGGTGCAGACCCTCATCGGTGAGATAAGTAGATCGACACAGACATCTGTGTGTGTGTACGTGTGTGGTATACATGTACACACATACAGTGTGTACACCACACAGATGGCATACATGTACACACATACAGTGCTTTTGAAAATGTAGGGCTGTTCTCCAGTTATGCCAAGACACCGAGCTTGGGCTGCCCAGATCGGCCCAGTTGCTCGCTCGGGTTCTGCGATGGGAGGGTAACCATTCTGTTGGGGTGAAGTTGCTGTATTCCAGGCAGCAAGGGTGGTACTCGTAGGGGGCCTGCAGGGTGGTGTATGCTTTGTCGTTGCATGCTCGATGCAGGGACGCTGGTTTACTGTCAGCCATTCTGCAACCAGGAGAACCAAAACCAGCAGGTTCACTGTGCGCAGAATAAATTCCGCGAAACATACGCAGGTGAATACTGAGAAGGCACAGTTCACGGATGCAAGAGAAACATTAGCCAAAGCATTAGCAATTGAAGATGGTGCCGTGAGCACTTGAACAGGTACTCCAAATTGCAGTCTAGCAGCAGTCATGAAGTTTGCAAAGGGGAAAGAGGTGCTTGGGAATCTGGGTGTCTTTGGTGGGCTGCAACTGGGACCAGAGAGCTATGCAGTAGTCCATTCCTCCTCCCCACATCCACCCAGACCCCCTCTAGTTTTAGGGACATTAGTAGACGCTGCCCTCATTTTTGCAATTTTTTGCCCCCTGCTCATTAGGACTAGAAACTTGGTTTTTTAAAAAAAAATCAAAAACAAATCTGAGCTTCCCCAGAGTCCATTGGCTACTGTGGATTCCACACTGGAATTTCTCTGCGTGTTTCAGAGTGTGCAGAAAACCAGGGTCCCTGATTCTGTCCTCCTGCGCTCCAGGAGGAACATGAAAAAAGTGCTTTTATTGACTCTTGTTCTGATGTCACTTTTACATAAAATCTTTTTTCCCCCTCCATGATTTTTGTTTTTCTACAGCGTGGCTGACAAGCCTAAAACGCAGCAGAAGAGGCAAGAAATGTACCCCAAACCTTGCATTAGGTGTGGAACACTATTTCAATGTTTCCTTTTTGCCCTCTGTTTGCTCAGTCTCTAGATTTTCTAGGGGTGGAGGCACAGTTGTTTTGGGGCCCCTGGTTGTCTGTATCTGCCTCAGCCAGTGTCGCCAAGTGGCTTCCCGTTTGTTTTCTTTTTTTAGTTTTAAGATGGCAGTAAGGTGGAATCAGCCACAATCAAGTGGCCTGGGAAGGAAGAATGCGACAGGCGGGATTAGTCCTCTAGCCCCGGGCATCGCGAGTCTTTGCTTCCCATCTCATCTTCAGGGGGGTGGGAGAACGCTCTGCTGGAGACCCAGGAGAGCCACAAGCAGGGCAGTCGGTCTTGGGCGAGGTCAGGGCGGGCCGTTCGCGGCCTTCCAGATGTGTCGGCCTGCCGCTCTCATCAGCTGTGACCAGCATGGCCAACGCTGAGGACTGACAGGCGTGTTCAGCCAAAGCATCTGGAAGGCCACAAGCTGCCCACCTCTGGACTAGACTGACTCGGCATACGGCCCTCGCCACAAATCTCAGATTAAAATCTTAGGGCTGACTCGTTGCTCAGCCCTTTTCTTTCTGGGCCTCTCAAAGCAGGGTTGTGTTGCACAAACTTGTGTGAGGATCTTCATGGCTTCTTAGAACCTGCCCAGTTCTGGAACGGCCACAATATCAGTTCAGTCTCATAGCCGCATTAATGCGCTGCATTTATTGTGTTGTTGTGCCATGCCGTCTGTCGTCTCCGACCTATGGCAACCCCGGGAATGCAAGCCCTCCAGAGCACCCCGTCCTTGAGAGCCATGCTCAGCTCTTGTAATAGTACAGTCCAGACTGTGGCTTCCTTGGTGGGCCAGTCCATCTCCTCGTTGGCAGAAGAGCAGGCAAACTTTGGGGTGAGCAGCCCTGCTCTGGCTGGATCCGAAGCGCCACGCCGCAGGCCAGATAGGCTCGAAGGCCCTAGTGCAACAGGCCCACGCGTTGCAGCTGGTGTCGCTCTGTTAAGATGGAGCACACCGGGCATCCTACAGACGTAATGTGCCATTCATCTCAAAGCTCCCCTTGCCTTCCTTTCCTGGCTAACTCTTTCCTAGTTCGTCAGCCTGAGGACACAGCCCACCCCTTGGCGTTGTCCCAGAGCCACTCTGTGGCTACACGGCATGACAAAAATCCCATAACGGTAAAGGAACGGATCAGGCCCTGGTTGTGCGCAAAGAAGATACACGATAAACCAAAGCAGGAGGAGTTGGCAAAGGAGCGCCGTCCCTCACTTGGGAATAAAAAAACGAGCAGTGAGGTTTGCCGCCTTGCCTAGACGGCAGACACCCGGCCGTAGGACGGGGTCTCCCGGGCCATCTAGTCTGACCCCCGAGCCATCGGAGGGACCAGTCCTGCAGAAGGCTGCCATGCCGTTTCCCCTAACTTCCTGCCCTCCAGATCATTTCTCTGTGACTCCAGGAACCCCTGACCCTTTGCCATGGGCTCAGGCTGATGGAGATTGAAGTCTGAAACATCTAGATTGGGGAAGGCTGGTTGGGGTCAGGTATTCTGCGTGGCAGCAGTGCCTGCCTCTGGATGCCTGATGCAAAACCCGGCATTTCTGCAAAGCAAAGGCTGTCCCCCTGCAGACCCCAGGCGACTGCAAGGAGGGACATCTCACTCGCAACTGGAGGGGGGGACAGGTAGCATGCGACTCCACCCCAGGTTAGCACAAGCGCCACTTGTCGAGCGCTTGTGCCAGCCCGTCTCCATCCCCCAAGTGCCGGTGGGTGGTGCGAGAGGGGGAGGCTGGCAGGTTCCAGCCCCTCCGGAGGATTCCCGGTTGTCTCCTCAACGGAGATTTGTGAACGAAAAGTGAGAGAGCTGAGATGAAGCCATGAACTGAGCAAGACGAGGAACTGGAAGGAGCAGCTCTTTGGCTCTTGTAATTAAAAGAAGAAGAAGCAGCCCAGGCCAATAAGTGGGGAGGGGGCTCTGAAGCAAACCAGCAAGAGCAAGTGCTCCTCTCCGGGGGTCTCCATCTCTCCCTCAGTGCCTTTGCCAGAACCTTTGCATTTGTTTGTTTGATTGATATCCTGCCTTTTTCCTACAAAGGGCTCAGGGCAGCTTACATCATTCTGCTCCTCCATCTTATCCCCACAACAACAACCCTGTGAGGTAGGCTGGCGTGAGAGTCTGTGGCTGGCCCAAAGTCACCCAGCTGGCTCCATGGCTGAGCGGGGACTCGAACCCAGGTCATCTGAATCCCAGTCCCATGCTCTTCACCACTGTACCACACGGGCTCTTCTGCCATACTAGAGGCCTGGTGCGTAGCTCTGGACACAAGCGAGCCGCATTCTCCGGCCCCGCGCCGGCTTTTCTCCGGCTTGCTTCTCTTCACAGCCACAGAAGGCCCAGACATGTGCTCTGCTTTTAATCGGTGCTCCCGTGGCTGCCCGGCCTTAGAAGGGAAAGCGTGGAGCCCTGAGGCCAGGGAGATCGAGAGCGACCTCTCTCCCGCCCCTCCGCCGCCTCTGGCTGGCGCTCTCTTGTACAAAGACCTTTTCATCTGCAGCTTGCAGAGGGGAGTTGCTCAGAAAGCTCCGAATGTGGCCGTCAGGCAGGAAGCTGGACTAGAAATAAAAGGAAATCACGTTGGGCATCAGAGAGGACAAATTGGTACAGTGCCCCCCCCCCCACCCCGCTTTAAAACATACCCTTCATATGCTTCACCCGGACTTAGGAGATTTTTTTTTTTAATGATGTGTGTATTGATCAAGATCACCCACTCACCTTTCAACGAACTTATCTGGACTGCCAACAAAATATTCGTTTTTAAAAAGCTATCCTATGAAAATTTATCGAAAGATAAATTAATCTATAACAGCTGAATGAAAATAGCTCATGAGCCAGAATGAAAATAGCTCATCAAAAGTCAAACAGCCTGGAGAAAAGACAGTCTTTGCCCAGCAGAAGGACCTCTGCGTGGGCTCTGGGCCGACCTCTCCAGGGAGAGCCCTTTCGTTGTAACCGTGCCTCAGGCATGATGGCTGGGGAGTATGGAACTTGCAGTTCATCGCACCGAAGGGCACCAGGTTGGAGAAGGCTGCTTTAACAGTCAAGAATTGCCCCTTCAGTTGGGCCCAGAATCTGGCCAAGATGCAGTCGGGTGGTTGCATTCGACCCATTTGACATCTTAGGGTGACCCCGGGAAATCGCTACACACATAGGGGTTTTCTAGCTGAAACTGGGTCGTCTATATAAATACAGACCCCGAAATTTAGATTCAGGCAGTTAGCTGGTCAGATAAGTATTTGCTCAAAAGCACTCGAGTATTTTTAAAACAATTTGACTCATGCCCACAATCAAGGGGGGGGGGGTTAATCATCAACAGGTTGGATACAAAGTCAACTTTATTTTGAAATAATGAATTTTGCCAGTTTGTGGAGGGTTTCAAAGTTGACATTTAATAAAATTGTTACAGGAGTGAATCATTCCCTGAGCAGCTCTTCTGGCTGACATTTGTTGTAACGTACCAGGGCCAGCCTAGCTACAAAGGACTTTTTTAAATAACGAAGCCAAAATAGAGAAAATACAAGGAACAGCAACTCCTATGGTGAGGGAGGTCACTTTTTAAAGGCTGAGTTGGCGGCAAACCCATTCATCGAGCTTCATGTAGCAATTGTCGATGGTTGACTGCTGTGAAAACTTAGTAAAACAGAACCTCCTTATCCAGAAGTAGTCTATCTTCTAATACCAGCTTCTGGGAACAAAGAACAGGAGGCTCCATTTGCCTTCACACTCTGCTTCTGAGGATCCTATAAACCTTGTGCCTGGTCACTGCTGGCAGTACAGGAGCAGAACGCACCTTTGGTTTTGTCCAAGAAAGGCCATGCTTAAATTCCCATGCTCCACATGTGCGAAAAGCATGGATTCCATCCTGCAGATCAGTTTCCACTGATGTTTGGACGTTGCTCTTGGCGTTTGTGTCTTCGTAACCTGACCTTTGGCCTTGACCAGCCCTTGAGGCAGATGGCAGTCATATTTCATAAACCTCCGCTCAAAAGAGCCCAGACCACAAGCTGAATAAATTGCAGAAATCATGGTACCAGAAAGAAGAATCTTTCTCAGATTCCTGAAGGTCCAAATCTCAGGGGATTGAATTCCACAATTCCTTCTTAAGTTATTTTAAAATATTTTATATTTACATTTATAAAATTCCACAGCCGTTCTCACTGAAATAAAGAAGAAATCTATGAATAATATGAAGCAGTGCAAATTAAATGAAAGCATTAAATGATGAAGTAGCGGCGCAATATTAAATAGGAGCAGGGCAATCAAGTGCTTGCAGTGGCCAGCTAAGATGTCAGTCGGCCAACTCGGGAGGCTTCCAGATTAATTTATTTTTAAAATCAAGGGCACTGTACCAGTTCTCTTCCACCTTTCTAGACTCGGGACCAACCCACCCTCTGTGGTGCTGCCACAGAGCAAGCCACGTGTCTGGGCTCACATGTATTAGCAGTCAGTTCACATGACATCATGCCCGAGTAATAATCCATGAGTTCCTTTGCTGGACCGTTCAGGACTAACAACCCCAAGTTCCTGAGTCGTCGGCTAGTTTGCTGGTTTCTTTATCGGATGTATTTCCCCCGTTTTTCTTTGCAAAGATCTCAAAGGGGCCTGCACCATTCTCCTCCTCCCCTCAGTCCTATCCACACAGCAACAGCCCTGCAGGGCAGGATGGACTGAGGGTCTGGGACTGGCCCCATGGCCAGTGGGGACGAGAACCCCTATCGCCTGAGTCCCACGCTTGTAACCACTACCCCACACTGCTCTCCTAACCACAGCCCAAGCCTCAGCAGCCCTCCACAAGGCATCCTCTGGGCTGCTGTTGCACCCAAATCATCAGGCTTCCATTGCGCCAGAGTGAGACCCGAAGGGGCGCACGATCCCCCGGGAGCAGCACGGCTCCCGGGCACGATGGCAGAACCCGCTTGCCCCGGGCTGCTCCCAGGTGCTGCCCTCTCTGGGTTTGCCTCACGCAGCAACCAGTGCCAGGGAGCGGGTTGCGCAGATCCCCCTTCCACACAACCAGCCGCTCCGGCAAAGGGTCTGTGGCTGTACAAACGAGCCCTCTGCCCCCGAGCCCAGCACCGCCAGGCCAGACCCCGCCACATTCCCTGACACAAGAGCCGCAGCGTGTCGGGGCCGTGAACGTGGCCTCCGCTCAGCCAGAGGGGAGCCATTACGGGCAGCCTGTGCACTGGGACGCGGCTTGCTCTGCACAAAAAGCAGTTTGAATTCCCAAGCCAGGACTGCCCAGACTTGCTGCCCAGGGTTCCGCCCGACGACTTTGCCCAACCTGGACGTGGCTTCCCTGATTTCCCTTCGTTTGCTTAATTTGTCCTGCACATTCCTCTTACCCAGGCATGGAGAGGGCCGCCCCCTTCCGTCCAGTCCCCCTGGGATTTCACTGGCCGTTGCCCTCAGATTCCCCATGCAGTGTCGCTGCCCTAAAGCCTCGAACCAGCCACCTCCCCGTTGTGTGTGTGCTTCGGGAATGCTCAGGATCCTCAGAAGAAGGATCTGTGTCCTCCCTGGGCACCCCCACATCCGACAGCATCTGTGCACCCTGCAGGGACGCTGGCAAACGCCCGCGCTGCGTTTTGGGCCTTGGCGGTTGCCCCGTGCAGTGGCTCGGCGGAAAATTCAGGCAGACCGAGCGCGCCATCGGCTCCCAGAACTTGCTGGCCGCTGGCTTCCATAGCTTTGAAAGGGGGCTGCCCTGGGCGCGGCAGGGGCGGGCAACCTTCTGGAAGCGGAGGGCCACGCTCCGGCAGCGTGAAGCGGTTGGGGGCTCATGGCAGCTGTGTTCGGCTGACAGTGACCTCCTCGTGCACAGGGAGGGTGTCCCCAGACACGGGTCCATCGTGTCATGCAGCTTGCGAGCGTCTCAAGGGCATCTTTTTGGGGAAATCCCATTTTTTTGAGGAAGAGAGAATTTTTGAGTGAATTTAGATACTGTGCTAGGTGAACCTTTGGCCCTTTTTGTTACAGAGTTTGGAAAGCAAGGGTTGAGGTCCATGAGCATGAATGAGGCAGAAGCAGGCAGACCAGTGCCCTACAGGTGGTGTAGGCTGCAATTCCTGGCCATCCTGGCCACAGGTCAGGGATCATGGGAGCTGTAGTCCAAAATCCAAAGGTCACCAGCTTTTCTCCATGTGCCTTAAGGGACAGAGTGCTGAAACCCGGCCAGATGGGGCAAACTTTTGTCTTGGGACTGTACTGTCCTTTTTTCTCATGTCAAAGGGAGTGCAGTACACCTGTCCTATAGGAAGTGGGGTGGGCAGTTCGGGCGGGGGTCTGTTTCCACCAGCCCTCTCCACCAGCAGGCTAGAGGGAGCGCTGCAGCACTAGGTGTCATCCAGGCCTCATGGGAACATCCGGGGAACGCCAGCGTCGAGAGCCTGCATCAGTAGCTCATTGCCAAACCCAGCATCCTCTGGAGCTCCCGCTGCGCCCAGGCCGAGAAGCTGCGCCTTGGGTGCAGAGCAGGCCTCGAAGGCAGGTCCGCCCAGTGGGACCCCTTCCGGGATGGGAAGAGGCCCCTCGAATCGCCCCTCCAGCCGCAGCGCTGCTCGCACACGCAGGTCCACTCGCTCGCTGGCTCTGCAGACGGCTCCAGCGCACACGCCTTGCTGAGCACGGGCGGGAGGGCGCCGGGGTCACCGACTGAATGGTTTCGATTAGCTTAATGGAATGGAGCTGCCATGGAGCCCGGCCACGGTGCCGCTGGAGCCTCGCCCTCCTCCTCCATGGCGGGGCCGGCTCTGGAAACGGTTGCCGTCTGCTTCCAGGCCTTGTTTCCATTATCTCCCTTGTAAGGTCTTCACCCCGAGTGGCAGGAAGTGCTCCCAGCTGGGGGAGTCGATCCGTAACTTTCCCAGGGAAGAGTGAAGCTCAGTGGCTTGGAAAGTACCAAGGCGAGGCCAAAAGCAACCGGGGGGGGGTGCAGTTCTGCCGGGGGGGGTCTTCTGCACCTCTCCTGGGGAAGCCCCCCGGAAAATGAACCTATGGCCAGAGCTCATTCCCAGGTAGCTGATTTTGTTGGGGGTGCCGCGGTTTATTTCAGGGCCTCCTCACCTTTGTCCAAGTGCAGCTTTCTCCACCCTGGTGCACGCCCACCGTTTTGGACGCACAGTCACAAAATCGCATTGTGCAGGGCAGGAGGAGCAGAAATATCAGATTCTGGCAGATGAGGAAGCCATAGGATAGGCACTTCTATACAAGTAACCAAGGCTGAGTTGGTTTTAATAAATCAGCTTGTACACCAAGGGCATTTTAGTGAGTAATAAATAGCAATACTAAGAAAATAAGTTTGTGTGTATATACACATCAGCCCAGTATTTTCAAGCAAATCGGAGATTCCATTGTCAGCCTCCAATTCTCTGGTGTCTCTTGAGAATCGATGCTCAACTATTCAGATGGGCCCAGATTCAAAATGCTAAAAGCAGGAAAGTTTTCGGGCACCATCTGGTCTCAGGAATGCCAAATGAAGCCCCAGCCTGACGATACTATTGGTTATCTCTCAATATCTGACCCTGCTTTGCCTCTTGAATTTTGTCACACATGTTCAAGAACCACCTGTTGGGTATTCCAGGAACGGAGCTGACTGGAGCTGGGGGTCAGACTAGATAGCCCGGGAGACCCCTTCTGACTCTATGTGTTTCTAAGAATTCAGTCACAGTCTGAGATTAGTTAAAGGGGAGTCCAGGGCCTTCGCAGACATGAGCCAAGGGGAAAATCTCCCTGCATGGAGATAGCTAGCATGTTGGGGAGAAGGTCTGGCAGAAGTGTTGCGCTGCCGAACTGAATGAGCTTCATGCGGGAGAGGAAGCAGGAGTGTGGCTGATTTCAGAACAGTGCTTGGATCTTGGCCTTGCCTCTCCTCCGCACCAGCGCAACTTGAAGTCTGGCTTTCTCCGCAGGTCAGCGCCTGTTTGGGGAGACCATCCTGGGGCTGACGCAGGGCTCCGTGTCCGACCTCCTCGCCCGCCCCAAGCCCTGGCACAAGCTGAGCCTGAAGGGCCGGGAGCCGTTCGTCCGCATGCAGCTGTGGCTGAACGACCCCAACAACGTGGAGAAGCTCATGGACATGAAGCGCATGGAGAAGAAAGGTAGTTTCTGTTGCGCGGCAGCACCGGCCACTCCCCTCGTGGAGCCGAGCCGGGCAGGCCCGGAGTGGGCACACGAGGCCTCTCCTCAACTGATCCCACTGCACCGTGGTCCTTATGGGGTGGATTTATTTTATTTTTAACTTTTCAAGACCGTCCCATTACCAAAGTCTTGGGGTGGTTTCACAAAACAACATGTACAAAATTTAAAACACAGCATCCTAAAACTTCAACTAATAATAAAACCCCAATTAAAACAGTCAGGTCTTAAAACATTGGGAAAATAAAAGGTTTTGGCCTGGCACCAAGAAAGAATAAAATAACAACACCAGGTGAACCTCTCTGGGGAGCGAAATCCTCAGTTGGGGCACCACTGCAGAGAAGGCCCTTCTCCCAGGTATTCTCCATTATCATCTCCTTCGGGGAGGACTTCTGGAGAGGGGCGTCTGCCCCAGATCTTAAGGGGCGGGCAGGCAAATATGGATTGTTATTAAACACCAGAAATGAGCCCTTGGGCATAACTCCGTCACTTGAACCCTGTACAAATCATTTCAGAAAGTCTTCTGGTCCCCCAGAGGAGATGCCCCCGCCGTAATGACCGGTCCTTCCTGCCATCCAGCCAGCCCTGACTCTGGGCAAGGGAGGCTACCCCAGTGGGATCTTAGTTGCCATGTCCGATCCAGGTGTTCTGCGGTGGAAAAGGGGGGCTCCCTGGAGAGCCACTGGTGGCCTGACTGGGCCACTTTGGTCCAGGGACTGGGGGAGGAGGGAGCAAATGCACAGCTGGAGCCAGGTGTGGGGTGCCACCTTGCCTCCAGGGATGGGCCCCGCACAGCTGGCCCCGTCGTCCCACTGCAGTGGGGGAGAATGGGTGGTCCGCCTGGGCGGAGCGTGGGCTATGCTGAGGAAGCTTGGGTCCCTCATAGCCCTGGTTGTTCGAAGGCAACTTTTTCCCAGCTGGGCACCCTTCCGACATGCTGGATGCCCATGGATGATGGGATTTGGCATCCAGCAAGCTGGGAGGGCGCCCGGCTGGGAAAAGGCAGCTCTAAGACTGGCTTTGGAGTCTGGGCTGCAATTGTGTGGACTCCAGCGCCCCCTAGTGCCCCAGTTGCAGATAACTCCTTGGGCCATCGGTTCAGCATGGTTATCTGGCTGGAGGAATCACAGTTGGGAACACCGTGTGTGGTTCTTTGCATCACAAAATCCCTCATTCGGGCCTCATCTTTGCCTTGAACAAGCAAGTTAATCTGTAAGCATGTTCTGGGGGCAGAGGGGGGCTTGAGGGGACTGTCTGTGTTCCTGCCACGTCTCCGTTTGCCTTGATTGATTGCCCAGCAACCTGGGTCCCTATCATCGAAGGCCTTGGTTATACTCATCTGTAAAATGGGTAGAATGCACTGACGTAAGCCGGGTTCAGTCATTGGTCTGGCTAGCACAGTGCTGTTTGTCTTAATTGGTAGCTGGATTCCAAAAGAGTCCAGGAAGCCTTGAAAACACTCCGTAAATGTTGTTATTTCTTAATGCAGTAAACAACGTATGCCCCCTGCAGCCAGGCGCTGTGGGCATCTTAGTTATTGCCCTTTTCACGGCCAGCACACCTGACTCCCCTTCTCCTCTTACCCTCGCAGCAGC
Organism: Varanus komodoensis; assembly: GCF_004798865.1. Lineage (NCBI taxonomy): Eukaryota > Metazoa > Chordata > Lepidosauria > Squamata > Varanidae > Varanus > Varanus komodoensis. The sequence continues at coordinate 12,282,764 of NW_025335587.1, forward strand.
CTTGTGTGATTCGGCTGAACGCCAGGCTGCATTGCTACGGCGGGGGTGGTCTTGAACGCAGATTCCGGAGAACCCCCCCATGCAGTGGGTGTGCACACGCATGCGTGTGCATGACTCGTGGCGGAGAAAATATGCTTGGGAGCAAGTGAGCAATGCCAGCTGAAAGCCGGGAATAAATCATGCAGCCGAGAAGAGATTTACAAACCTTTCCCCGTTTGCATGAATTCTGCTTTCTCTGGGCCAGGTTGCTCCGTCTGTCAGGGTTAGATGGAGACACGTGGTCTCATTCTCAGCCAGTTTTGGTTAAAAGGCCATTTTCATCTTATGTACGTCTACAAAACATTCCCCCTTCTGTGCTGAGCAGAGCCAGGGGCTGGTCCCTCTGCTCTTCAGCTCACCACCCCCTGGAAACATGGGGCAGTCATGCCAGAGGTCTTTCCCACACTTGTGAAGAACAGGACTTGGGGGATATTTGTGCAGAAGCACCACGGAAGCACCCCCCAGTTCCTGGCACACCGTTCCTTAACCCTAAATGTCGGTCTTTGGCACCAGATTCCAGAGGGTGGATCTTGGAACACTTGCAAAACCCTCCCCAAATTAGACCCTTGAGAGCTGAGGTCAGCCCATGCCCGATTGAGGGCCTTGGTGTCGCCGGAGGTGATCAGTGGAGGCGGGTTTGCAGACCTCCCTGCCGCTCGGATGCTACTGGGTGGCTGGGGAAAGGGCCAGGGTCTTGGAGAGGAGCTGCCAGTCAGCCCCGTCCGCATGGGCTGCAGAGCCTTCGCTCTGGTTCCCTAGGCCCAGGCAGCGTCCGGTGTCCACCCGCTCGCTTTCGCACGAGCCGGCTGCCTTCCCGCGCAAGTAATCATGCGCCTGCCTTCCTCCTCCAGCGTACATGAAGCGGCGGCACAGCTCCGTCAGCGACAGCCAGCCCTCGGAGGCTTCCTCCGCCGGGCTGGATTACAGCCAGGGAGCCAGCCCGCAGCCGCAGCACCAGCTCAAGAAGCCGCGCGTCGTCCTGGCCCCGGAAGAGAAGGAAGCCCTGAAGCGAGCCTATCAGCAAAAGCCATACCCGTCACCAAAAACCATTGAGGAGCTCGCCACGCAGCTCAACCTGAAGACCAGCACCGTCATTAACTGGTTCCACAATTACAGGTACATGGCGCGTGGCTCCCAGAAGGGCCGGCGGCACGTCCCCGCATTGCGCGTCCGAGTCCCCTCTGGCGAGAGACCGGAGGTGCTCGAAACAGCTCGGGAGCCCTCCCCGCTCACCCTGCCCTCACGTGAACCGGTGCCGTGGTCTCTCGTGGAGTATTGAACGCCTCTGGTCTCGGCCCCTCGAAGAGGACTAATCCTCGGGGCTGGGGCAGCGCCCTCGAGGGAGAGGCACCGCTGCAGGGTTGCTGAGCTCAGAGGCGAGGCGGGACCGGGTGGGGACGAGGTGGGCAGGGGCGTGCCTTTCTCCTGCTCTTGTGGTCCCAGAGCCCATGAAGCGGGTGTGGGGGGACCCGGGACAGATCCAGGGAGGCCCCCCTCCAGCAGAGGTTTGAACTACCGAATCTGCTTCCATGTGATGGAGGGATGCCCCAGCGCAGGCAGCTTGAGAAGGGATTGGACCGGCGCTTGCAGAAGGGGGCTGCTAGGCTTCGCCAGCCCGAGCAAGATGCCCAGGCACCCCAGGGCCAGAAAGCCGGGGCCGGAGGGGCCGCTGCTCTGCCCTCCCGCTTGCTGGCGGCCCACAGGCACCTGTGGAGGCTGTCGCCCCCGAGGACGCGGCATAGGCCCCCTGAGCTGGGAAAGGCCGCCCGAGTGCTCGAGGCCGCGGGAGTGGCTCCCCCAGGAGGAGCAGTGTCGCCCTGGGAGCTGCGGAGGAAAGAGGCTGTGACCAGGCAGGTGGGGCAGAGCAAGGGTGCCTGTTGCAGGAGGCTGGGGCTTGGGGTCGCCATGAAATGCGGTGCCCTCGGAAATTCAGGGGAGACACAAGAGGGGCTCTCGGTTAGTTTATTTAACCAGTCTGCTCACAGTTGGGACTTAACTCTGGAAAGCAGCTGTAGCAAATGATTCAAAACAAAAAACGTGTATCTGTGCTACACTGGCAGGCGACAGACATGTCTCCCCGCACCCTCAGTCAGAAAGGTCTCCCCAGAAGGTCTGTGAGGCACTGGGCTCTTTGTGGCCAAGTGGATAAAGTTATAGTAAAGAGAGGGGAGAAGAAAGGCAAGGGAAGGAGCTTCTGTCCATGCCGTTTTTCATCCTAAAATCATCTGGCCATAAAAATGCGATTATTTAGTTAAAGCATTTACATCCCATCTTATATGAGAAAACATCCCAGGACAGCTGACAAAAAATTTAACAATTAATAACAATTAACAAAAATTATAACAATTGGTAACAACAACAAAACAACAAAAACATAATATCAGCAAAAAATCCAAATGAAAATCAAAGCCAAAAAGCGTCTGTGAACGTTAAAAACCGATTAAAATTTCTAATTCCTAAAATGACCGGTAGATAAGGAATATAAACTCGGCGCCAGGCGAACCTCTCTGGGGGGCACATTCCAGAGTCTGGGTGCCACCACAGAGAAGGCCCCACTCCAGGTAGATGTCCTCTGTACCTCGTTCAGGGAGCCTCCTCTGCAGATCTTAGGGGGCGCAAGGGCATGTAGGGAAGGAAGCGCTCCTTCAGGTATCCTGGTCCCAAGCCGTTTAGGGCTTGATAGGTCAAAACCAGCACCTTGAATTGGGCCCAGACTTCAACTGGAAGCCAGTGGAGCTGGTCGAGGACCGGTGTCACGTGAGAGTAACGGCCGGTCCCCATCAGCGGCCCGGCAGCTCTGTTATGAACCAGTTGAGGTATCCGAACTGTCTCCAAGGGCAGCCCCATGTAGAGCATGTTACAATAGTCCAACCGGGACTATTTTCCTCCCCCGCTCCCTCCAAAAAAGTGCCCCTTCCCCATTTTCGTGGCCTCTGAATGGGGCCGCACAGTGCAGAGGCATTTCCGGCCCAGTATTGGCAGTAGCGCTCCCTCCAAGCGAAGCCCTCAATTCTTCATTCTTCCCAAACAGTGAGTAAATGAGCGTTTTACATCTCCAAGTCTCGCAGGAGACTTTGGAAGCTCTTCTCCTGGAGGCAGTATCGAATGGGTTTCTAGCTGGGCTCCCTGGATGCAAACGAGGCCTACAGAGTCAAATTGATAAATCCGTTTGATTAATCCAGAAACATGTTGACCAGTGGAAGAGGCACAGCTTTCTTGATCAGCTGAAAATGTGCCCCTGTGTGTGCAGGGTTTGGGGGCGTTTTGCTGCTGGTACTTAACAAACTGCCAGTAGCCAGTGCTGTCTTAGAAAAGCTGTGCTCTTTCGGGTACCAGAGATTCCCCTCCTGTGATTACACACACTTTGCTGCAGCCGGGATCTTCAAAACTCAAAGTGCGATCATTTCTTTTTGTAAGACCTGCTTTGCCCCTTTCTGTGCAGACGATGCAGTCTTAATGAATTAAAATTCTTAATTGATTGCCGTGGAATTATTGCAGATCTCTCTGGCTCACCTGGCTGTTGTTGGAGGGCTGTCTCCCCTCCCAAGAAACCCCTTCCAAGCCACAGCAGGGAGGGTGGGTAGAGAAACCGCAGCCGGCATGCGGTTTCTCTGACCGGGGCGGGGCGGGGTGGGGGTGCTTCTTTGCCTTTCCCCTGGTCTTACCTCCCCGGGTGGAATGTTTCCCAGGTTTGAAATACTCCGGGGAAGAGGCTGGATGCAAATATTCTGGGGCGAGGCCATGCGTGTTTGCCTCAGCGTCCTCACCCCGTCTTGTCTTCTGGCATCTTTTCAGATCTCGCATCCGTCGGGAGCTGTTCATCGAAGAAATCCAAGCAGGAGGCCAGGGCCAGGCGGGGTCCAGCGACTCTCCCTCGGCGAGAAGCAGCCGGGCGGCGCACAGCTCCGAAGGAGACAGCTGCGATGGGGCGGACGCGGAGGGCCTGCCGGACGCAAAGCACGGCGGCGGCCCGGAGGGCGAGGAGTACAGCAATGCAAGCACAAAGTCTCAGGGAGGGCGAGCGGCCTCAGCTTTCGAAGCAGGGGAAGAGGCACTGCGGGACGCCGGATCTGCAGAGAAAACGGAGACATTCCAGCTGGGAATGGAGAGCCTGGAAGACACAGATGATGAGGGCAGACTGAAAGCACCGCGTCCGGGTTCTCCGCCGGGCTCTCGGCATTCAGGAGAAAATCAGGAGACGACGCCCAACTGCGCGCCGGAAGAGGATGCCTCTACCTCAGCTTGTGCCACCTCGGTCCTTGCGGGGGAGAGCGTGGAGAGAATCCCCTTTGTGCCAAGTACCAGCTCCACACCAGCCGCCGGCACTCAGAGAGCCAACTCCCTCGAGAGCTTGTTCGGCTTCTCGGAGGCGGCCTGCTCCAAGAGCACGCGGGACAACACCTTGAGGAAAAAGAAGGCCGCGAATTTGAATAGCATCATCCACCGCCTGGAGAAGGCCGCGAGTCGAGAGGAGCCCGTGGAGTGGGAGTTTTGAGATTAGGCTCACCCAACTCTTAAGGAGCTGGGAAGTGACAACTTGGACCTCCGCTGGTTTTAATGGTGTCCCGCACTTACCGCCCTGCAGGCCACAGGGCAAAAATGCCATAGGCCCAAGGTGCATATAGAGAACGACAAGAGCGTTTAAGCCCAGTTCTATGTTTGTGTTTTCGAGGAAGAGAACTGAAATGTGTAGTCCGGCTTTTTGTGCCCCGAAGTGTTTCTATTAATTGCCCTAAAGTGATTTCCAGAGTTTCTGGGGAAGAAAAAAAACTCATACAGCTTTGCCTTCTGCCCTTCTCTTTGGTGTGGGCTTTAAAACAAAAAAATATATACAAGCAAGAAAAGAAAATTAAACCCACATATTTAAAAGGGGGGCTTTTTATCTGCCATCTAATGGCTAAACAGAGCGATAATAATACACTATTATCTTCTTTAACCAGGAAAACAGAAAGATGAGAGGGGAGATTTTTTGAGAAAAAGAAAAGTTTTTTTGTAGCTGTTCAGTTGCCACTAAGAGATTGCACAGTCAACCCGACTCTAAACACAGTAGTTTGAATTCCTAAATATTTTCAAGAAAAGAATATTGTTTGAAACTTGGGATTTAAAAAAACACATTTACTCCACATATTTTTTAAACAAACAAAGTCACATCAGGAAAATATCTTAATTTGTGGTAGCTGACTTCAGTGTTTTTCTTGTAAAAGTGGAATAGAAAATTGACTCGTAGTGCACATCGTTTCATAGCTTTAACCGATTCTGGTCTCTTTATGGGCTGGGATTTGTTTAATACACTCCATTTTAGGCCAAATCAGGACAGAAAAAGAAGAAAAAAATTCTGAAATCTAGGTATTTTATAATCTGCTTTTTAACCTCTAACCACAGAAGCACGCAGATCAGACCTCATTTCTAGGAGGTGTGGGAGACAGCTTGGAATGGGGGCGTACTTGATCGGTTTCGCTTGAATTGCATCACGCCAACCTTGCAGACAAGTCCGTGCAAGTTACTAGTCCTCAGCCCGCCTAATGACACAAGCCTGTGTTAGTCACTTGCGCTCTTTAAGAAAAGAACCACCACCAGGTTTCGAAGGGAGGGTGGTGGTTGGGGACATCTGGTCAGCTGAAAATAGCCCTTAACTTGCCATAGGCGATCGGGTGGGCAGCAAAACCAGCCTGTGGTTATGCATAGTTCTGGGTGGAAGATGGAAAGGTTCCGCTAGTCTCACTCTTGGAAGGGTAAAGGTGCAACTTGCAAAATGCGAAGCGGCAAGAACAGGCCCCGTCTCGACGGGCCCGTCAGGTCAATTGCCACACAGCTTCCTGCTCTCACCTACCAGGGAGATCAAACGAGGCCCTGTTTCAACACCGTTAACTAATTAGCCAATTCCCGCGGCTCCACAGCAAGCACTGATTTCCGTACGTTTCAGCTGTGGGCGTGAACTGCTTTGTCTGAACCAAACCGGGGCAGGCCTGGGAAAAGAGCACGCGGCACTTGACCACGGCGTCCGCTGCGACGTGAGCACGGCTGACCACGCCGCCGGCAGAAGCACGCTGCACCCTTGCCCTCTCCCGCCGCTTTCCTGGCAGCCCCACGGCCGATCAGAGTACAGAATCGAATTTCCAAATTGTCTCTGACTCCTCCAGTTGTCTATGTGTATATGCGTGAGCACAGAGGTGTGTGGAGGGATGAGTGGGTGTGTGCATGTGTGCAATTTTATACGTCTGTATTTTCTTACGTACTTGTGCACGCATAGAGTGCATTTACTGCCACCTTTTTTCAATAAGCTGTTTTATCAGTTAACGGCTTCTACAAGTTTGCTGATTTAGACTCCCTTATTGCCATATCTTTAAAACTAACGATAGATGATTTCGGTATATATATATTTTTTTTGCTTATTTATAGGTGCTGTATTTTATTATCTGATTATTAGGAAGGGATGAAAGGGGCAAATATTCTTTAGAGGGATAGACTGCCGGCAGTATTGGGTATAATTTACAAGATGTAGTTGTCATACTGTATATTATTGACAGACTCTTTTTTTTTTTGGACCGTATTGTGTATCATGGAAAGCTTTGTTTTAGGTCAACATCTTTTGATGACACTTTAATGGTGCATTAATTACTTCTTAAGTTCTAATTAATATTTACTTTATGCTATTGGGGGCAGGGGGGAGAAGCATTCTGATTTGAAATTATGTTCCCAACATGACAACTCAATGTGCTTGTATTAATCAGTAATTAACCCTGATTTTATTTTTATTTCGACTGTAAGATGCAAAACCACCTTCCTTGCATTTTTTTTAAGGAAAGTATATATTTTACAGTCTCTTTCCAATCCATGACAGCAGCACTTAGCTCAAATCTTCACAAATGTGAGAGTTCGGTAGCTTTAAAAGAAATGCCTTTTCAAGGTCCCATCGAAGGCTCTGGGAGGCTGGAAGTCAGGTTGGCTTTTACCCTGTCTTGCGGTTAATTTCACAGTTTCACGGGCATGTTGGGGTCTGAATTCCGGGGCTCTCAGGTGCAGAAGCACGCCCGCTCTGCCACATGTGGCAATGCCCGTTTGAGAATTTGGCCCCAAGGAAAGCCTGACTGTTCCTGTTGGCGAATGTGCCTGGCGCCGGTGCTGAGGTTCCGTGTCGCCTCCTCTCGGCCCAGGCATGGCCTCCCTTTCCACGCAGAGTAAGTTTTTGTCGTTCATATTTGTCCTTTGAACCAGCAGCTCCGGCACCCCCAGGACGCTCAGCCTGCACATGGAGGGCGGGGCTTGCGAGAGGCATTTCTCGGCCCCTGCCACGAAACCTGGACTCTTCTTAGAATGGGGGGCTGGCAGGCCTTGCCCTGCTTCGCTTCTGTCAGGCCGTGCTCTTGCACGGTGGAGGGCGCCCGCTCCGCTCCGTCACCGCCTTCCTACGTCGCCTCCAGGATGCTTGGCAGGCGCGACGCGTGCGACGGGCCTCGGCACCTTGCCGTGTCTGCGCAGGTGCCTGTGCTCCATCGCCAGTACGGTGCCCCCGCAAAGAGCCCTTAGGGCCAGCTGCATGCCAGCGTTCAGGGTCCTGCCACTTGTCCTGATAAGCAATACTGAAGTGCCTTGAAAAATACGGGATTCTGCTTGTCTTTCGTGTGCTTTCCCTGCCCGTCTCTGTGGAGCACATCCTGGTCAAGATGCTCTCGTCCCTCCAAGGACGGTCATGTCTCCCTGCCCTGCCCTTCCCTCCCTCCACCCCCCACCCCGGGGCAGGTCTCCACTTGGGAGATCCGGCTCATCACAGGAAGCGTGGCTCACGGAGCCGGGGGCCCGTCGGTCACCCAGCAGATGGGGCTGGTCTGCCGACAGCGACAGTTTCACATCCAGAACGTTCGCAGCAGGTGTGGCGCTTGATGTTGTTTTCAGTTCCTTTCTGCTTTTGGCGTGAAAGAGAGGCTGGGACGGCCCGGAAGCGTCATCACGGAGGGCACGCGTCTCCTCCTCCTCCTCCTCCTGCCCTGGACCTGCCGGGACACAATGGGGCTTCCCATGCCGACCTCACTGGGCTCATTGCCGCCACCCCCAGCTTCTTGGTACCGTCCGCAGGCCCGTTTGCAGCGCTGGGAGATCAGGAGTGCTCACGGCAGTCCTCAGCAGCAGCATTCCAGCACGAAGACGGCAGCCCTGGAGGAGCGTGAGGGAAAGCCACGTTCCCGGCAGCGGCGTTCTCTGCTGGACGGGGGCCGCGCACCAAAGCACGGCAGCTTCGCTGGCACTGTGCCCGTTAAGCAGCCTGCTGCGCATCATGAGGGCCGAAGAGCGTTTTCCGCCCGGAGCAGAAGGCCAGGCTCCTCAGGACCTTGCAGCGGCCTCCAGCCTCCGCCTCCCGTGTCACTTGCTGCTGCACTCCACCTTCCAGATGTGGCGGGACTCCAACCCCCATTAGCCCCAGCCTGCATGACCCCTGTTTGGGGGATGGAGTTGCAGCCCAGCACTCCCTGGGTTGGCACGAGCTGCTCTCCCCTGCTTTCCCCGGAAGGGCCTGGCTTTTGGGGGAAATGCAAGGCAGAAGGCCGCAGGGCTGGGAAAGGCTCTTGCCTGCCCGTTGGAGAGGCTCCCGGCCTTCCCCCAGCATATTGCTTTGGAGACGTGTTGTCCAGGCAGGGTGGGAACGATGGGAATTGCAGTCCAGCCCACCTGCCAGGCAGCTGTTTGGGGAAAGCTAGAATGGGCAGCCACAGACTGACTGCCGGCCTTCCCTTGGAAGCAAACCGCCAAGGGGGCCATCATCTCCTGTCCCCTTGCCCCTCCCCCTTGCGCATCATCTTGCTGGCCTGTAGCCAGTGCAGAGGGAGCGCAGGGGACCCCTTCTTCTCTCCAAGCTCTTTGCAAAGGTTTGAAATCATTGCCCGCTCCCCCGTCTTCTCCCTGCCCCACATTGCCATGGCTTCTGGCCGTCCAGAAAGGCCGCCCTGTCCCCAGAAGCTTCCTGGGGCTCCTCAAGGAACAGTCCCACAGCCCCAGGCTGGGTTCCCCAGGCAGCCCTGCTGATCTCCCGCGCCAGTGCCTTGAGGGCCCCGGAGTTGCCCTCCTGCAGCTGGCCCACCTGCACCGCTCTCCTTGATCTCCCGCCCCCTGGACTAGCAAGCTCAGAGGCTCGGCCCGGGAGATGCTGGAAAGATCCCCCACCAGGTGCCTGGTGACGCAGGGGGGCTGAATTGGGCTACCCACAGCGCTCCCGTCTTTGAGCGTTGCACAAGCGGACTGGGGCAGGTGGGAGTCTGGCAGCATCCGGAGGGCTGCAGGTTTCCCGGTGATGCTTTGCGTCCTCGCACGCTGCGACGGATGCTTGCAGGATAAGCCCCCCTTTGGCACCTCTTCTTACACCAGCCCTCCAGTGAAGCCCCTTCCTGTGTTTTGCCGGGCTCTGACCTGGACGAAATGGCTTTTACACCTGTAAAAGCTGGGGGTGGCGGCAATGACTTGGCTTAAGCAGCAATACGACGTAATTCTAAGTGCTGAGTCGCTACATTTCAGCGTGCAGGGATGCTGCTGTTCATGCAAAGCAATAATTTGTATTCTTGATGGATCAGTGCTGAAGCACAAGCGAAGATGGTGGACGTTGTAATGTGGGACGTGGCTGTAGTGTTTTTCCCCAGGTGAATTCCTCCATTTGCAGCGACTAAAGAACCGGGCAAGCAAAAACACACTTTTGATCTCATGCTTCTAAGCTCCATTCCAGCTAAATTTGCTACGTACACCTTGGTTAAGAGCTGTGCAGTCTAGAATGTGGCACTGCATCTTCCAGGAAATAAGAAAGATGGCCTTCTCGCTGTGTGTTTGAGGAAACCAGTATGCTTCCAGATCTGTGCCGTGGACACTCTGGCTTTTATCGCAAAATAAAAGGATTTTGTTGCTTACCATTTTGGAAAGAAGGAAAAAGGGTAAGAAAGAAACCTTGCTCTTCCAAAGCAACCTGGATGGCAAAACGTGTGACTATTTATCGAATTAGATGAAACCGAAAGAGTCCTGGGGTGGTGGAGAGCTTCTTTTTGTGGATCTAAATTCTGCTCAATTCTCTAAAACTCTTATCTATCAAAGGATGCTCTGCCACCTTCCCTGCTATGCCCTATTTCAGAACTGGGACCAAAACGCAGGCAAACTCCAGCAGCTCAAAGTTGGAGCGATCCCAACAAGACCAGCCTCTGGGTGTGAAAGTGCCAGTTGGTGCTCCACACAGGAGACATTCCCAAAAAGCAAGCAGAGGCAGCCATCTCCCTAACCATTTGGAAGGGGAACTTTCATTTGAGAGGCACAAAAGAAGAAAAATCTTAACATCATGATGCAGTACATTTGAAGTCCTGTTATTGTGCAAATAAAATGAAAGGCATTTACATGGCCGGGTGCCCACCAATTTGGACTAGATTTTCTACTTGAATGGAGGAACAGAAAATAAAAATTTTACTGTATCTCTGTAAGTTAGAGATTTTTATCTGGGTTTACTGAAAGCGGAACATCCGAGCGACTAGATTCCGAGATGAGCACCAGAATGCTCCGGGTGTCTTGGATTACAGCTTCCACAGCCCCTGACTGTTCCTGCTCTTGGCTGGGGCTGATGGCACTTGCAGTCCGGAGGGTGGCACATCGCCTCCCACTGGTCTCACTTGTCTCAGGTATGCTCTCGCCTCCCTCACCCACGGGGATCGCATCCCAGGCAATACCGTCTTTCCAGTTTGCACACGAGTCTGGCTGGTGCAGCCGAACAAAGCAGGTCTGCATGGAGCGATGGCGTCCGTCCATGCAGCCATCCGCAGAATGCCTCTTTCACCCCTTGCTGTGCAAGAGAAACGGAAGCGACACCAAAGAGCCGGGCAAAGGGCAGGGCCTGCTAGGACTCCCGTCGCGCCATGTACCTTGGCTGCTTCACAAAGGTTTGCCTCCCGCCTCCACTTCCACGCTTCTTCGGAACCAGATGGTGGCTTCCGGCTTGCTCCGAGGGTACCTCACCGTGAGAACGTGGCCTGGCTTTGCCGTGCCAGCAGCAGTCTCCCCCCGAATGCCAGCTGCTTCCTCAGGGTGCACCTGGGCAGACGGTCCACTTCTGTGCATCACACGGAGGGCAGCACCGAGAACTTGCTCCAGTTTATCTGTCCAGTGGGATCCATTTTTCAAGAAACCACAAAGTTGCTGTGCTCGATTAGACTTCTGCCTTCGTCTCTGTCCTTGCGCATTTCTTTTTTTGGCTCTTCAGCCTCTTGCTCTTCAAGTTGCATATGCACTTCTTAAAATGCGTGGAAACAATCTGCAGAAATAAGGTGGCCGGATGATGCCGGGGTGGTTGCAACCTTTAAGACATTGAGGCTTCTCAGACGATTCCCCCATCCGGTGGCAGGCACGTCAGGACAATGCCCTCACTATGACGGTGCGCTAACAGACGCCTGACCCATTGAGTGGGACTGAAATTCTTCCCATCCTGCAAAGAATCCAAAAAGAGGCTGAAGAAGAAGAGGGTCTTCGGTGTTTCCATATCCCCTTTGGCAGGCTCTCGAGCGCGCAGTGACCATGGCTTGAGTTCAGAAGAGACGCGTGCGAAGATTTGGGGCAAATCCCGGGACAGCACATTATCCCACTGGTTGTAGATTTGGCTGAGGGTGAGAGGAGAATTCGGTGCAGCAGGTGCAGGTGGATTTCACCGTTGTGGTTTTCCTATCCAGGGGCCGCTTTTACACAGCTGGCTTTGGTTTTTGGCCTTACTGGGGGCCGTGTGAGGAGAAAGCCGCTGGGGGCCACCCGGGACTCGCTTTGGAGTTGTCGAGGATGGGCTTAGGCCACCGCAGGGCAATCCAGCCCCTCGGCTGCTTGGCATGCTGTGAAAACGGATTCCCCTCCCCACCTGCCCAGGGGCTGGAACCAAAGAATGCTTCAGGCTTCTCACACCTTAGATACCTGGCAGGCATACTTAAAATAGCACAGAGGGCTGTTAAAATGTTAAATTGCCATTATTAATGGCTTGATATATGTCATGCTTTTAAAGCAGGTTAAAAAAGCAAAATGCCTCTTCCCTTCTTATCTGAAAGAATAATTCTGCAAGTGGCTTTGGGCGCTCGAGTTAACTTGCTTAAAAGCATGAGTTGGTTCGGGTACTGTTGCACAGCGCTTCCACGTAAAAACGCCGGCAGCTCCAAAGAAGGGGAAGTGGCATCAGCACCGCTGGTTCCGATGCCCATAAGCTTCCCAGAGCTTCCATTTACAGAGCAGGTGGTCCATTCAGTCAGTAGAACTTGCCCAAACTTTCCCCTCTGCCCTTCAGGCAGCCCGGATCTTTCCGGCTGTTCAGCTCGGGCACCCAACTCTTGTGCCAAAGAAGGACCTTGGGACACGCACCGTGCTTTTCGTCGGATCCCATCAGCCGCAGGGGGAGAGCCAATCTGCCTGCTGTGGCCAAAGCATTCCTTGTTCTGGGTCTAGTGTCTCCCACCCCCATCCGGCGAGCCCAGCCCCATGCTCCACTCCGTTATGTGCCAGTCTTGAAGACCTCTCTGATGGCAGCCTGCACATCTGTGACAGCTTTAGAATAGCTCAAATCCTCACCACCCTCTGGCCCCAGTACATCTTTGAAGGTGGCTTGGAAATTTCTCATTGCTGTTTCGAGCATTGTCCGTCTTAGTAAGGAATGTCTAGTTAGAATACCCTTCTAACCAATGTGACTTAAATGTATATTAGCAAAATCCCAGTGTTTTGGAGATAACAGTTTAATTGACAAAACCCACCCCAGGTTCAAAGGAAAGGCAATTTTTATTTAATATTTCTCAGTACACATTAAAGTAACACCCCTGTGTTTTTCAGTGGCATTGATTATAATTTAGGTCACTAATTGAGAAGAAAGATCCAGGGTGCAAACTGATGTGTGTTTACTCAGAAGTAAGCCTGCTTTATGCAGTGGGACTTGGTCCCAGACAAGTGTGCCTTAAACTACAGCCCTTTGCACTCTTACCTGAGAGTAAGTCTCATTAAATTCAGTGGGACTTACCTTATGAGTAGACATACTCAGTATTGCACTGTTGATTATTATACACTGAGTTGGGCATTTTCAAAGGAGGTGCAGACACCTGGTGAGGATTGTGTGGAAATCGTTGCCTCGGGTAGGATGCCTCTTCCGTACCTTATTGTTTCAGTAAGGATTTGTGGCATCAATGGGTTAAATTCATCTGTGGATTGGAGCCCTGCTTTTAAATGCTACTGTTGCATGTTTGAATGTCCAAGCATCTGTTTTTTCTGGACAGAATCAGTGTGGAAATGGCAGCCATGTGGTGTTTGTAGCCGTGGAGAGGAAAGCCGCCCGCTCCTTCGAGGACCTGGGCCACGCTGAGCTGATTGGAATTTAGCCCTGCCTTAGTGGGAAGTCCTGTCTCCTGACCAGGCACATCCATCCGTCTCGGGGACGGGGGATGCCGCTTTTGCTCCATTTCACCGCCCGTTTGCATGCTGAACCGGTCCTTCGTTACATTTGCGCATGCTGAGCATTCAGCCCATAAGACGCCCCGTGTGCCAGCGCCCCTGCACCCGTCAGTAAAGGACCCCACTGCACCCCAGCAAAAGGAGGTGCTTTGCAGAGGTGCCCTTTCTTAGGAGTGAATAGGGAAGCCCCCAGGTGCAAAGCTCTGCGCTGGGGAGAGAGAACCCCAGGTGTGCGTTTTTGCGAGCGATCCCATCTCCTGGCTGAGCAAGGGTGAAAATTCGTTCTGCTTTCCGGAAATGAGGGGTGCGTGGGGCATAATGTGCCGCGTCAGGCTGAAGTCACGCTCAACGCCGCACAAGCCACGGTGCTTGGTCTTGCCTTCCCCAGGACTCGCAACAGCTCCTGGTGCGAAGTGGCTGGGATGCCCCTGCTTGTGAGGCCTTGTCTTGAGCGGTGCGTTGTGCGGGAAAATGAGACTGGTACCCCCTTGCACGTTGATGGCCTTTCCGCACTTCCCGTTTGCGAGTTGACAATGAATTGCTAGAAGAGCCCACACTTCAGCGGCAGGGGAGGGGATTTCTGGAGCTGGGATGTGGTCTGCTTCACCGTTTCCACCATTGCTTTCCCAAATATGCTGAACTTTACTTTGGATGCTTAGACAGAAGTCCGCTTGCCGCGCTCCTTTGTATCCAAACTTTGAAAATGTTTTTGTCATCTGAAGCCAGCTTTGATCAACTTTAGTAAGTTTTCTTTTAACCAGAAAGTTACAGCCGCCGCCTCCTCCTCCTCTCTCTTTCTCTTTCTGCTGGGGGATAATCTTACAGCATTTCAGTGTGTGGTGGAAAATACATGGTTAGCATTTCTTTTAAAAAAGCCCTGACCAATTGCAAAAGGCTGAGCCAAAAAGCAGCTTGTTGGGGGCACCGTTAGTTAATCTTTTCGAAGCACTTAAGAGTGTGCATTAAATTTTTGTGCAATAGAAAAAAAAACTATTTGGCTAGTCTATGTAGATTGTTTGAACTTAACCATGATAAGCTTTTCAGGCTGTAGCGTCCTGGCTGGCTGTCCCAAAGTGACTCCTTTGGTTTGGTGGAACGGCAGCATTTGTCACCCAATGCCAGAAATGGTGGGTGAGCACGTCCAGCTTTTTGCTAAGTGGCGACAGAGCTCATCTCTCCACTGACCTTCCAAGTGATAAGCCTTTCACTGCTCTCTCAGATTTCTAGCTCAGGGGTCCACAGGAGAGAAGCCGTTCTCCGTAGCATGACTGAAGTTCCACTTGGAACGATCCTCTGCATTTTCTTGCATTACTTGGCTGCAAATACTCCCCAAAGTTACGTGACCCTGGACCTGAAGGGCAGTTGGAGTCAGCTAGCGTGGTGATTACCAAATTCCGTAGCTGCGTCCCCCTTTTTGGGTGCCCTGCTCGCTCTTCCGTGATGGCATTTCTGTACAAATCAATTGATTCACTACTTCAACAACACAATAGTACACACTGCCTCTTGGAAGTCTGATGGCCTGGGCACCCCCTCCCGCAATTTCACCTTCTGCAGCTAGCCAGTCACTTTCTTACACATCCTTAATGGACACTGAAGCATCTCCCTCAGCTTCTTGGTATCTTGGAATTAGGCACTCGTGATAAGTTCATTCCAGTTTAACTGGGCCTGTTAAAGCAAAGAGAAAGCACCTGCAGGCTGCCTCTTCCATCTCCGTCGTCAGCACTTACCTGTGTCAGCTGCATCACGAGCACACCTATCTTTGTTCCACCCAGAAAACTCGCAAAAATGTCGCGGCTTTCCTGTTTGCAAGCAGATCATTTTCCCCATGATGTGCTTTCCAGAGCTTTCTCAGCAGCCGTGCACGCACATCCCTTGCAGGAACCCCCTGCAAGATGCAACTCCTAGACGCGGCACGATTCCCACGCCCCGAGTCTGCCAATCAGGGCCCATATCGTTCTGTTGTACATTCTGAGTTCTTTGTAAATGTGTATAAAGTTTTTCTTAATTTAAAGATATTCTGCTTCGAGAGTTTAGAAGGACACCGATGCTAGGGGCAGGGGGAGTAGAGAGGAGTCAGAGGTAGAAAGATGCGTGCAAAGAATGAAACGTTTGGAGCCTCCTTGAGCCTGTGGATTTGGGTCCGTGAAGAGGCATTTTCTCTGTTCCCAAAGTGCATTGCAGTTTCAAGAAAAAGTGAGATTGGCTGCTTTCTTCCACCAGGGTTCCTCTGTAAGCTGTGTCTGTTTTCTGAACTAAACTTGCCAGGTCTGTTTCGGTGTGACCTGTGAGAACACCCCTTGGAGGGCTGCATGGCAGCCGTTGGTGGGGCCCTTCCGGAGGATGTCTCGTGTCAACTTTCCTTTTTTAAAATCTTCTGCGTTGGCCCTGCACCAGGTCCTCTGTGGTGCAGCCACACTCAAAGCCTCTATGCAACTCCCAAAGTGGACCTAGATGCTTGTGGAGGGAAGATCTCTGTGGGTCCACAGAGACAGCCACCCACTCGGAAAACTTTTGGACGTGGGCTAAAGGGGAAACACGCCACATGAATGGTGTCTTTTGCTGTGCATCTCATTTGCTTTGGGGGTTGAATAAGAATTAATCTCACCATCTTGAGCTATGAGGATTTCACCAATCAGAGAAGGTCCCAAGAAGTGTTGGAACTTAAATAGTAAATCGCATTTTGTCTCTCCTTCCCTCCCAGTCATTGTCCAACTTTCAGAATAGCTTTTTTTGGGGAAAGGGCGATTAGTTCACCCCAAACGGTGTCGCACCAGCCCTGGCGGCACCTTTCCTTCAGGGTTCGTTCCTTGCATGCCTGCAGTGATAAGGGTGTGGAAACTGCGAGGACTTCTTTAAAAAAACGAAATGTGGGACATTTTTTGTAAGAAAGGACAGCAGAGTGGTGTGGTGTGAAAACCGTCTGTGGGAAGGTAAAGGTTTGAGCAAGGCAGCAGCTCCTGCAAAGACGAAAATAAAGGCAGCAGGTAGTTTCTGTAAAGACCAAGCACCCCGATTCTGTTTAAAAGCAGTCCTTGGCCCCAGTGCAGGCAAATCTGTAGGATGTGAAGATATTCCGAGCTGGAATGGATCGTAACCTCCTCCAAGAGTTGGAAGCACACGGTTGGGACCCAACTGCAGCAAGATCCCTTGGGCACAATCCACCAGGAACAGCATGGACGGGACTTGGGCCGTGATGGGTACACGAAGAACTTGAATTAGTTTCTGGAAGGCCGGGAAGACTTCCTGGTGGATCGTCCTTCCAAGCCAAAAACCAGCCCCCTTTCCCACCCCTTATTTCCTTAGGGTAGTTTGAACTGGTCATAGGGAGGGGAGGTTTCATTAAAGGGGGTTTTTGTTCAGTTTCCTCTCCAAAATAGTCTATGCATTTCCATTTCCGAAAACCATTCTCTGCTGCTTTTCTCCACCCCCCCCCCTCCAAACTGGCACCGTGTGCTCCACATGCAACACTCCAAGAATGTCATGTGTGCAAATTTGGACGTTTCAATCCAAAGTAAATGGCATCCTACCATTTTCCTTTGCTTTCCTGAAGTCCCTTTTCATATATATATAATTTTTAGTTGAGGACACAGTCTGCTAGGAAAGGTCCAGTGTATACCTATCTCATGGAGGCGGGTTTACACACACCTTCCCAGCACATTGTGCTCTTAAGAATTTATTTTTTATTTTTTAATTTTATTTTTTTGCATTTGTGCAATAACTACTTGCCATTTTAGTGGGCTAACCCTTTGGACTTGCCCTGACTACTAACGCAGCACAAAATGAATTCAAAACACAAAAAAGGTGTATTTTTTTTCCTGAGAATATTTTCTTTTTTTTAAAAAAAAAAAACCCCAATAAGCTCCATTTTACCCCCGTGTACGTGTGGTGTCCAACATTTTTAGCAGTATTTTATATATATATAAATATATATATATAAATAGATATATATATTATTTTTTCCTGTAACGCACTAAGTCTTAGATGTTTTTAGAAGCTCGTTTCTTATATTCACAATCACCAATTTTAATGAAATGCCCTCACAAAGATCCAATTGACCAAAAAAAGTGTCATTTTTTAATTTTTATTTTATTTTATTTTGTACAAGTAGCTTTGAAAGAAGCCCCACGTTGTGTTGCTGTGATTTCATCTTTTGTAACCTTTTATTTCTTGGTCAAAAGTTTATTAAAAAAGAAAAAAACTTTTATATGGCTAGCGGTGACGGAGCGGGGAAAGTGGCGTTTCCCCCGGCCTTTGGCTAGCCATTCCGTGTGTGTTTGCAGCACTGTACAATGCCCCTAATATGATATGGAGAAGCAATATCACTGTACGAAGCTCACATGATGTATTATTATTCACTAGCACCCTAGGTGTGATAATTGAAGTAAATATCTTTTATACAAACACAACGACGTGTGGTTGTCTTTCTTGGACAGGAGGCATTTTGTCACTGGGGTGGGTACCACTCAGGCCGCCTGGTAGTTGACGGACGTGCCGTAGAATCCGAAGGTCTGAAAGCTGCCATCCGCGGTCGCCTGTCGTGTTACGTTTGTCTTGAGAACTGAGAAGGACGGTGTTTTGAAAATACTAATTGCAGAGATGTGAGCGAAAATGAAAAGAGAGCCAAACTGTATGTGCGAACACGCAGACTCGCGTCTGAAGGGCGGTTTCCAATTCAGTGGAAGAGCGTTGAGTTCAGAGATGAACCCCAAGTGTTCTGCTTGCAAACGCTTGTGTACCTCTTTGGAGCCAAGTCTTTTTCGTGCCCCTGGGGCAGAACAATCCATGTTGATTTTCTCCTTCCTTTTGTGTTGCTTCCCCTCCAAATGAATAAAAATTTAATATACAGTCACCCCCATAAATCCTTCATCGGTATTTTTTGCATTTATATCCAGACTTGTTTTCTGCAAGGTCCCCAAGGCAGTTTATCTCACCCTCTTCTCCAATTTATCCTTCTAACAACCCTGTGAGGTAGGCTAGTCTGAGAGCCAGAGGCTGGCCTGAAGTCACCCCCATGAGTGTCAAGGCCTCCTGAATCCCAGTCAAACACTTTTACCAATACGCCATACTGGCGGTCCTTCCAGTTAACATCAAAACATCAGCAGTAAGTATGTGACCTTAAACCAAAGCTAATGCTTCTGAATTCCTATTTTCTCCTGGATTTTTTCTGCTTCAGAATGAAATAACAGGTGGCATTGCTTCTGAAACTCAGCTTTTAGAAGGAGCCAACCAATTCATAAGCATACTAGTCACAAACGGAATCCCTGTGTATGGAATCCAACTGTATTTATTCATTTAGCAGACTTATATGCCGCCCCATTCGCCTAAGCCTCGGGGCGGCTTACAAATAAATAAATATCACTGGTACAATAAAATACAGTTGGAGACATCCTGGCCAAAGTTGTTAAAATCAATAAATAAAATCAACAATTAAAATGATGTTTAAATAAAAAGGTCTTGGCCTGGCGCCGAAAAGCAAATAACGATGGCACCAGGCGGACCTCTCTGGGGAGCGCATTCTATAGATTACTGTAGCCAAGTAATCAGATTATCTCAGTACTTAAATCAAAAGGTGTCCTTGTTTAATTGGGCAGCACGCTTTAAGGATGCTACATTCTTTTTGATGCTGGTTAAAGGATATATCAAGATGGATATATATGACAAGCACCCCTTTGTGTTCTGCAGAACAGTTCTGAGCAAAGAGGGTTTCCCAGCCATCTTCCCGTTGTGCCAAAGATGGCAAACCCAGCAAGAAGCAGGTCCAACTTCTGATAAACCAAGGACAGCTGTTCTCTGGTACCTGGAGGAGTAGTGAGTCGAGGGTTAGGTTTTGTGGACAGCTGGCTGCTCAGCCTGGTCTTCAGTAACGGGAGGAGACCGTGGGGTCACCAGAGGACTGCCCCTCAAGTGGGACAGGTGAGCCAAGCTCAGAGGGACCAAAGAGCCCTGACTTGACACATCCACACAGAGACACACATCCTCAGACTGCACTCCATTTAGCTCAAGGGGTGATTGTAGATGGATGGAGGGCGGTGTCATTTTTAACCTTTGTGCAAACATTCTCCTAGTTTTTGGCCTCAGACCAGCATTGTTCCTGACACACACAAACACAAACACAGAGAGAGAACCAATGAGCAGTGTGAACAACAACACGGGACTGGGATGCAGTGGCATCAAGCTTTATTCTTCCTCCCGAGGAGAAGGATCCCCCTGGCCCAGTGCAGGGTGAACGTGTGTTTCCTGTAACTCTGCCTTTGCAAATATTTTCAAAGTTCATGACGGGCCTTGGCATGAGCCAAAGGTTCTGGTGCATGTCAGGATCTGGGATGCTGTAGTAGTTGCTGGATTGGGCCCAGGCCGTGATAAGTGCCGGCTGGGAAGAACTGCTGTCAAAGAGCCAGCTCTTGGCTGGCCGCCTCAGCAGCAAGGTCTGCTGGCTGTGGTGTGGTTCTGCATCGGAGCCTTGCCGCATCTGGTTCCTCCTTCGCGTCACCATGTCGCACCCTGCCTCGCTGTCCCCCCTCGGCAGTGCAGGCCTTCTGCTAGCTGTGCTTCAGTCCCTGCATCGCGCCCGGCCCTTGCTGCATCCAGTCCCTGCCCCGCCCCGCCCCATTCCACCCTGCCACCTCGTCTCTTCAGAGCAGGCCTTCCTGCTTGCCACAGCACCTTCCAGCTCCTGTGTCTCACCCAATCCTTGCTGGATCTGTCGCCTTGCTGTACCATGTTGTGCCTTGCTGTCCAGGGCCTTGCTGTCTTGCCTTGCCTCGTCTCGTCTCACTACCTCGCCTTGCTTGCTGCTCCCGGTCTCCCTGTTTCTCATCCCTCGGCTCTTCTGCAACCTCATCCTTGCCTTTTCCTTGAGAAGTACTCCTGGTTCCTGACTTGGGCCTGTTCCTTGGCTTTGGTGACTCGGGACTGTGTTTGGACCCTGCCCTGCCTTGAGTTCTGTTGCCCTGGTCCTGGCGCCTCTGTCTTAATTCCTCTTGCCCACATCCCAGACGTGGCTGGAGGACCCAAAGGCTCTTCAGCCTGGGCACACGGATGGAGTTGCCTCTGGAACAAGGAGAGGTTGAGTTTCCTCCTTGCTTTGCACAAAGTAGAAACTGCCTTCCTGGCATGGAAAGGAAGGCATGGTATTGATTTCCATCTGAGGGCATGAATGCGGAGCTCCAAAGGTCAGGGAAATGGTGAAAGAATTTGTGGGAACAGCAGGAATTGGGGAGCAGGCGTACAAATTCTGTAAAGGATTGACTTTCTGATTTGATTAAATAGGATACTTGAATGTCTTTATTAACCTGTCCAGCTCTTGAAAAATCCTTCCAGTGCACAGAAAACTAGTCTCTCTTTTGGAACAAATTGATATTCTTTGGATTAAAGTGCTTTAGTTCTCCTCTTATAGAAAAAAAAACCTTCAGGATGTTTTGGAGAGTTTAGATTTTAGGTTATTCGGAAAAAATACTGGGTTTTCCTCTGTGTTCTTGAAAAGATGGTTCTAGCGTGTGTGTATGTTCTACTTTTAAAATGTTGTTTTTAATTGTTCTTTTTTTCCGCCTCCTGGCTCTAGCTTGTGATAATAAGAGGCAGGAATGGACTGGTTTCCTCAGTTGATTTAGTTTCTGAACGATGCTAAGCAGTATAAAACTGAAGAGGTGTCTTACACACACACACACCCGCCACCCCTGCGGACAATATAAAGCAACCCAGTAGGATCAACTGGCAAATAGATTCCCGGCAGGCGCTCCTACTGAGGTGGCCATGTTTAATTCCATCCCATGGAAAAAGGCCAGCTTTTCCGAGCCTTTTTCCTCAGCAACTACTTTTTCAGAACTTCTCGCTCCTCTGGGCTTTTTGGTGTCGACAGTGACACACAACAACCTGGAAATGTAGTAGATACTTTGCATCACGTGTGGGCACTCCCGTCGGGGTGAGCAGGAAGGCCAAGGACACCGCCTACGGAAGGAGCTCCTCAGGCTCTTTCGCCTCATCGAACGGCAGCTCTTTGGAGGGCACAGGCGGGAGGCCGAGGAGGACGGTGGGTCGGCAGCCCATTTCTCCCCGTTCCCTGGAATGCCCCCAAACCCGAACTCCAGAGTTGCTTGTACAGTCTTAGCGAAGCAAGTGGTGTGCTTAGTTCTCTGCTGGCTACCAGAGACAGAGCGGTATGGGACACGCGCGCCATCTGTGGACCGGAATCTGAAAAATCCTGTGGCCTCCTATGCAAGTTTTAGGGGCCATAGGACTGCGCGGCTGATTTTTCTCTGGTGGAAAAAACTGGTTTCCGGGAATCAGGTTATCCAGTGGCAGGCCATGGCTCAGGCAACATGCTGCAGCCAGGATGCGGGAGCAGTGAGGGTGTCAGGCTGGGGACTGGGCGATCCAGGTTTGAGTCCTTGTTCAGGCACAAAGCTCCCTGGGCCTCCCTCTCCGTCTAACCTACCCCACAGGGTTGTTGTGAGGAGAAATGGAGCTATGTCTGCCGCCTTGGGTTCCTTGCAAAAGAAGAAAATGAGGGATATAAATGCAACATCATCATCACCATCAAGAGAATGTTACCCCTTTAAATGAGTGCTCTTAGATTTGCTGTTAGCAATAAATGATGTAGGAAACAATATATTGGAAATATCCAGTTGTTTCAGGTTTCAGACTGAACAATATCCAGTTGTTCATGTTGCAACAACCTCCCAGAGCTCAGACTCGAGGCCCGTGTGCCGGTTGAGGCAGCTCCTGGATAGATTTGCTGTCTGGAGGACTGCTGAATTATTCTCAACTACGTCATGTGATAATCAGGCCTGTCCTAGTTTAGATAGTCAGCGCTTGTTGGTTTTGCATTATTATTATCATCACATTGTGTTTATACTCCACCTTTTTCCTTCTTGTGAGGTACCCAAGGTAGCTTACCAAGCTCCTCACAACAACAACCCTGTGAAGTAGGTTGGGCTGAGAGTCAGGGACTGGCCCAAAGTCACCCAGTGAGTTTCGAGGTGGAACAAGGACTCGAACCCGGATGCTCTGGGTCCCCTGGCCAGCCGTCACGCCCCTGCGCCTCATGGTTTCACCAGGGAAGCACCTTTCCTTCACCCAGGCTATATTTCTCCTGTGAGAGGATTTTTAGATTCTTCTTCCTGCCAGGAACACCTCTGCTCCTCCAAGTGACTCCGATACTCATTTTAGCACTGACGGAGTGGGACGGACGTGACATGAGAGAATAAGACACGGCAAGCGCCATCTGGATTCTCTCAGAAGTAGCTTTGACTGAGCTATCCGGCCCAAATTTTGGAGCAGGGCCCTTTATTCATTGTAGGCCTTTGGGACTTGAGGCCAAGTTTCCTGTAGGGCTGGATTAGTGAAGGAGGAAATCTACGGAGTCTACCTCTGTATCTGAACCGGCACTCAGGAAAAGAGGAGTGGACGAGCATCGTGGATCCCTGGACACTCTTTTGCTTGGACTGTTTTGTGATCCTGAGCCTTGATTCTTCCTTTAAAGGCAGCTTCCGGAGCACAGCCTCTGAGGCCAGTCTTAGGGTCGGGGTTGTGAGGTTCTGAGGCAGCACCAGGCTCTCCGTTCTGGCCAGAGACCAGAAGAGCAGCCCTGGTGGTTGCAGGATCAGGCTCCGACCACCTGGGCTATTCCGAGCACCACCTGGGAGCCCTGAGGGAAAGGCTCGCTATAGAAGAACTGGCCCTTCCCTTCAGATTCTCCTCAGCAGCAAGGGTTCTGATGTTGTTGCTGCCCTCTGGGCCTTCTGGAGCTCGTTTCTGGAGACCGCCTGTGGCCTTGCTCCCGCCTCCGCTTCTGGACGCTGCCCGGCTTCCTGGCCTTTGCCTGCTCCACTTTCCGTTCTGGCGCTTGCTTCGCCTCAGCTTGTCGCTTTGGTTTCGACTCCTGACTGGCACTGACTACTCCGCTCTGTTTGGATTGTCTTGCCTTGTCCTTCTGTTACCGGCCTCCGCCTCCGGACTGCAATTGGATAGGCCCGTATAGCATACCGGTTGTCTGGGTCCCGTGCTCTGATCTGATCCCCAGCTGCCCGTGTCCTGGCTGCTGATAGCCTTGCACGGATAGAAACATCCCTTCAGATATTCAGGTCCTAAACCTTTTGGGGCTTTATGCTGAGCACCTTGAAGCGGACTGGACTTCAGTGGACGGGTGTTTTGTGTCTAGCGCCACCGTGAGCAGCCTGGCTGCTCTCTGCACCAGTTGAAGCTTGCAGGCCGTTTTCAGGGGCAGCCCCAGGTAAAGTGCACTGCAGGAGTCCAAGCAAGAGGTTACCAGAGCATGCGTTACTTTTGCTAGGTCCTGCTTGTGCAGGTGCAGTCAAGGCTGGTGCTTCTGGCCACTGAGCCCACCTGGTACTCCAGGTATTCTCTTACTGACAGTATTTTCAGTCTCGTCCCCCAGCCTAAGTCTGGCAGAGCTCATGTCAAAATTTGTCACATCGAGGTTTGGGTGCCCTGACAGATTCATCCTGATGGTACGTCAGTTCCATGACGGCTTGACGACTCGTGTTCTGGATGACGGAGAAGCTTCAGAGGCCCTTCCCATCACAAACGGCGTCAAGCAAGGGTGCGTGCTGGCACCAACACTGTTCAGCATGATGTTCCCAGCCATGCTGACAGACGCCTTTCAGAACAACTCCTTGGGAGTCAGCCTGAGATACAGGACCGATGGGGAACTGTCCAACCTGCGAAGACCCCAGGCTGTCACCAAGACAAAGGAGACTGTGCTACGAGACCTCCTTTTTGCTGACGACTGTGCCCTGAATGCTGGAGCAGAGCAGGAAATGCAAGCCAGCATGCACAAATTCGCAGCAGCAGCATGCGACAACTTTGGCCTCCTCATCAACACAGAGAAAACCAAAGCGATGCACCAGCCAGCTCCGAAAGTCCAATACCAAGAGCCCCCCATCACAGTGAAGGGACAAAAGCTGCAAGCAGTGGACCAGTTTACGTACCTTGGCAGCACCCTTTCCCACGCAGTGACAATTGACATCGAGGTCAACTGCAGAATCGCCAAGGCGAGCTCTGCATTCGGCAGACTGCAGACCAAAGTGTGGGACCGCCGCGGAATAAGCCTTGCTACAAAGCTTAAAGTCTACCAAGCAGTAGTGCTAACTACCCTGATGTGTGCCAGTGAGACTTGGGCTGTATACAGGAGGCACGCTAGGCAACTGAACCACTTCCACACGACTTGCCTCCGCAGACTTTTGAGGATCCGGTGGCAGGACAAGGCGCCAGACACAGAGGTCCTCTCCAGAGCAGGCCTGCCGTCAGTTCACACCCTGCCGATGAAAGCCCAGACACGCTGCGCAGGCCATGTTGCAAGGATGCCGGACCACCGCATCCCCAAACAGCTCTTCTGTGGTGAGCTGTCTCAAGGAAAGCGATCGCACAGGGGACAAAGAAGCTATACTAAGACACGCTGAAAGCCTCTCTCAAGTCCCTGGTTATCGACACCACCTCCTGGGAGACCCTGGCACAAGACCGATTGACACGGCGCACGCTGATCCACCAAGGCTGCCAAACTTCTGAAGCCAGAAGGACAACCACAGCACAAGAGAAGCGAGCGCTCCATAAAGCCAGAGTTGCAAACGCTGCAACAGTGGTGCCCACACATGTCTGCCTGACATGTGGCAGAACGCTCCGTGCCCATATCGGCCTTACTAGCCACCTGCGGACACACTGTGGACAACTCACAACCCGTTAGATGTCAAGGTCCTCATCGAAAACGATGGACGAACATGTATCTTACTAATAGAATTTTCAGTCTCATTCCCCGGCCTAAGTCTGGTAGAGCGCCACACTCTGGTTCCACAATTCCCGCTCTTTTAAAATCTAGTCCTAAATTATGGAATCCCTTCCTTTCAGTCCCCATTACTTGTGCGATCAAATATGATCAGCTTCTGGAGCAAAGCAATTTTAATTCCAGTTTTGAAAAAAGCCAATAAGAGAAAGCCAACAAATTAGAATCCCATCAGATTTCTTCTCCTTCTTGGAAAACTTCATCCCCCTTTTCTAAGCAATGAACATTCATCTTGAGTGAGGATAAAGTATTACTGGGAAGGAAAAGGTTAGGTTTGGAGTGGGTCGTTCAGACTTAGATCCTTGGTGTGTTTCATGGGGCAGCTAATATACCTCAAGCACTGCTGGGAAGGTTTTCTTGCTTGGTTGATCTCAAGTGGGGTTTAACGTGTCCCACAGAATTGCTGTGGTCTGAGCAAAACAAACATTTATAGACAACCTTTGACTGTTTCTTCCTAGATGTCGGTATAATCAATGCAGGCAGCAGGAGCAGATCTGAAAGGCATTTCGTAGTCCTGGGGCGACTTCCACACCTTCCGCTCTTAGGGTGGGCACGGTCTGTGCACACGTGGATGGGAAAACAAAGATCGGGGACTCCGGATTGACGGTGGCAGGCCAGGCCAGCCACCTCCGAGTGCCACACGGGGCCTTCGGGGGCCACACGGGGCCTTCGGGGGCCACTGGGCCCGGCCGGTAGCCATTCTGAGCTCAGGGAGACTTGGCTCTCTTGCCAAGCAGCTCACTAGCCGCCGGTCCTTCCTGATTCCGGCACTGCTTGCCTGGTGCAGACGATGCGCCAACTGCGATGTTTTTAACATGCTGAATCGGTGGCTCGTATCAAAATGGTGACCACTCTGTGGCTGTGATTGGTTCCTCTGTGTGTCCCTCCCAGCCAACAGCATAACAACCGGGGACTACTCTGCAGGGCACCTGCCCTGTCACGCAATACGAGCACAATGGTGGAGGGGGATGCGGAAAAACATGTGGGCAAATGCAGCAAAGGTGCCCGTGACCGGATGCGCGAGGATTTCTTGTGCAATCGTGACCCCTAGTGGCGTGATTTGATCTGGAAATCTGTGCATTTTCACACCCGCGTAGAGGTGATTTCTTAACCAGAGGGAGAAATGCAGTAGATGGGGGTTGGTTGTGCGGCCTTCTTTCCACAGGCACAGGGCTCCGTCTCTCTGGAAGCCCTGCAGCCTGAAGGATGGGGGAGGCTGCACTCTGCACATGTTCAGACTCCTCAGCTGGTGTAGCACAGTGGCATAGAAACTGTCCTCTGCCGTGCTGCTCACTGGATGTTCTCAGCATCTGTCCCCTCGGCTGCAGGGCAAGGCGTCGTAAGTGTTGTAACTACCCAATTCATTGGAAGTGCGTGGAACTTTGGAAAAGTCTGGGCAGTTGTGAAGAGCTGCTCAAAGAAAACACAGAAGCAGAGCGAGTCAGAAGGGGTCTCCCGGGCCATCGAGTCTGACCCCCGGTACCAGCCGGCTCCGCTCACGACATGCCCACCATGTGCATGCCCAGCCTATCCTTGAACACCCGCACCGATGGGGCCTCAACGACCTCTCGTGGAAGCCCATTCCACACCCTCGGGGTCCCGACTGTCAGGAAGTGCTTCCTGGCATCCAGATGGAAGCTGGGTTCCCTGAGCTTTGCTCCCTTGGAGCGCATCCTGCCTTCCTCTGCAGGGGAGAACAGGTCTCTACCCACCTCTGCGTGGCACCCCCTCACGTACCTGCATGTCACACACAGGTCCCCCCTGAGTCTCCTCCTCTCCAGGCTGAAGAGACCCAGCTCCCTCCATCTTGCCTCATTTGGCTTCCCTGCAAACTGGCCACCATCCCAGGGGCCCTTCGCTGCACCGATTCCAACGTGCAGGGAGCGCTCCCGTGCCTCTGACGGTGTGCATATTCTTGAGGCACCCTGGGGCAAGGGGATGGGCAGGCCCTCCGAACGCAGCAGGGGGCAAAAATACAGCAGAGGGCAACTTTTGAGCCCACAAGGAGCTGCTCTGGCAGCCGGTGGTTGAGTTTCGAGAAAAGACACGGGAGGGGAGCTGTGGGGGAGGGCTCGGTTGTGTGGGGGGGGACATTTTGCTCTCTCCCCATAACACTCCAACCCAGAGGGATCACCCCGTGAAGCGGATGGGTGGGAGAGTCGGGACAGATCCAAGGAAGGGCGTCTTCACGGGGCGCATGGCCACACTGTGGAATGTGCTGCCACAGGAAGTGGAGATGGCCACGAACCTGGATGTCTTTCAAAGGGTTCGAGAGATCCGTAAGAAGTAGTAATAAATTTGGTATCTGCAGCAAAATTGATAATAGCAAAGAACTGGAAGGAGGAAGGGAATCTCCAATTATTTGGATGGTACACAGAAGTTTGGAATATTGCGGTTCGTGACAAGTTGACATGAGAGATAAGGGTGAAGAAGGAATGGTAAAGAATATATGTTTGTTGAATATGCATTACCTATGCATGGTCTGTCTTTTAGTATAATGTTTTGATACATTTGATTTATGGTTTTATTTGTTAATCCAATGTTTTACCTATTTAACTTGTAATGGCTGACGGCTAAATGCAGTAAACTGAGTGACTGACTGAATATGTATTAAAAGGGGAGGGTAATAAACACTCAAAGGATCGTTGCAATTTTGTTTGGAAGGGTGTATCTTGGAAAAAGCAGAAAAATGAATATATATTAAGGCAGCCATGGTCCCAGTGGAGAGGTGCACTAAGGGTGATTTCTGTTTTTAAAAAAGCAAAATGTGATTTTGTCTATTGAGAGTTTTTTCTTTATTACATGACTTTTGCATTTGCATTTGTTTAAAATTTAAATTAAAAGAATTTTAAAAGGACGGCTCCACGAGGGAGGAGGCGATCCGTGGCTGCTGCCCAGCTGGCTGCGGGCCCCCTCGTTCCGCCGAGGCGGCCTGCCCGCACACCCCAGTGGCTGAGAAGGTCTTGCACCCACCCTGCCGGAGGGGCCCCGTGGGCAGCCCGTTCGCCACTGTGTGCCCGGAGCGGCTTTCCTGAGCCCCTCGTACCTCAGGCGAGGCCCCCGCAGCTGCCCGTCCCGCTAAGGCGCCCCGCTGCTTCCTCCCACAGGCCGCTGTGCGGAGCTGCAGGTCCAGTTCACCGGAGCCGTCTCCACCGTGGCCGACCAGAAGGCGCTGATCGGCAAGCTGGAGCACGACCTCAGCACCATCCAGGCGCTGTCCACCACGCAGCGCCCAGACGCCGAGGTGAGTCTGCTCGCGCCGAAGCCGGCCCTTCGAAGCCCCGGGGTGGCTTTCCGCTGCTGCCGCCACGTTGCAGAGGCCGTGGGGGGGGGGCACGTAGGGGGTGGAAGTGCCCCGCTCGCAGCCCCGATGGCCGGTGCAGAGCCGAATTAGGCGGCTGCCGTCCGCTCGCTTCGCAGTGCTATGAGTGGGGGTTTTTAAAGCAGGGAGAACTTGCGGAGGGCTGGAGAACGCTCAGGGTCTGGATGCAGGAGCTGGGGGCCACAAGGCTGCAATGGGGGGGTTAAAAATTCTAAACCCCCCCCCGGTTCTTGGGCAAATGGCACAGCGTTGAGTCTGACTGGCCAGAAGTCACTCGCCCTGCCCTGCTCCTGTTCTCCTGGGGTGACACCCCATCTCCACATGAAAACGCCAATAGGCCCATTGGAGATCTGAAACATTTTACGAGGTGTGTCCAGGAAGTCATGAGAATGCGGTCCCTTCGCCCCAGAAGGGCTCTGTGAAGGCGGAAGCTGGCCAAGGTCACTCAGGCCGGGATGCCAGGTGCGCGTGAGAACACGGATCAGTTGCATTCCAGCCGTGCCAGGCATTCTCTTTTGTGCCACCCTGTTCAAGTATTACGAAAAATGCAAGCGAGTTTGGAACAGCGCGAATGTGATAAAATTGGGTGAAATTGGGTGAAAGTGCATCAGAAACTTTGCAAATGGAGAGGAAAGCTCACGGAGAAGCTGCGCTACCATCTGCATGAGCGAACCGACGGCACAAGTTGAGATCGGCTCAGCTTGCGTCCTCCATCGCGGCAACGCTCCGAGTCACAGTGCTTTGGCTGTCAGAGAGTTTTTGGCTGAGAAACACACCACGGGGCTTCCCACCCACCCCACAGCCCCGACTTGGCTCCTTGCGGCTTTCGCATCTTCCCAAAGATGAAGAATCGCTTGAAAGGGCACCATTTTGGTTGTGCGGATAACGTCCAAAGAGCCACCCTGCAGGCTCGGGGCGCCATCCCACTGGAAGACTTCCAGGGATGCTAGGAAGAACGGATAAATCACCGAGAGCGTTGTGTACACTCAAAAGGTGCCTACTCTGAAGGAGACGATGTTCAATTGTATTTTTTTTCATACAAGAATTTTTAAAATATCATTCTCATTACTTTCTGGACACATGCCATATCCCAAATTGCCCTGAGCTAATTGTTGTGTAAAGCATGAAAGAGGAAGCCGTCAGGTTTGCGGGCTCTATTCTGTTTCTATAATATAACTTGGCGGGGAGTGGGGGAGGCCACAGACTGGGTCAGGAGGGCATGCCCAGTGCCTGCTTGCCCTCCAGAAGCTGTAAACACAGAGAACTTGCCCACACAAGTGCAAGACTGCATCCGAGTTGCTACAGAACAGGAATTTGAGGTGCCTGCTTGACGTGCTTTTGGCTTGGATTTTCTTGCTTGTGGAGTCAGAAACCCTCGCCAGTAGCTGTGACTCATCCAGCCGTCCACCAGTTCGCCCCGTGTGAACTTCCACCAGAAGACTTCCATAGACTAAGCCATCAGTATTTGCAGAGCAAATGCGTACGAGATTTGCGTATCATCGGTGGAAAGGGCAAGCATTTCCAGGGCTTGTCTGCCTTACGGTCTTCTCCTGTTTCCAGGACAGGCTGAACATGCACATGGTGGGCATGTCATGAGCGGAGCCGGCTGGAGCCAGGGGTCAGACTAGATGGCCCAGGAGGCCCGTTCTGGCTCACTGTGTTTCTTTGTTTCTATGTCTCTGTTTCCCTTCCTTAGGGTGCTGACATTCAAAACCTGGAGAACATTCCTGATCCCATTAAAGAAGCCACGGCGCTTTTCTACAGTAAGTACCTCCCCAAGACAGGAAAGGAGCGCTTTACCCGGCTGGGGGTGAGATGGCTCCCCTGCCCCCCTTGCTAGCCAGCTCCACCTCCAGGGGAGTCCAGCTGACGACCCTTCCCCACCAGTGAGATCCGAAAGACACAACTCCCCTCTGTCAGGCTCCCTAGGTCAGCCTTTCACACCCTGGCCAAGCCAGCCAGCCCTCCTGCCGAAATCTCTGTTCAAAAGGAACCCACCGTTTTGATGGCTGTCTGTCAAAACCCGTTTTTCCTGTACGAGGAATGGAATGCACTTCAAAATGAGAATCGCTTTGAGGACTGTCCAGGCAAAAAAGAAAACCCGGAGAGTCTTAGCGTAAGGGAATAGAAACCCCACCGCTCCCTGTTCATGAGCAAAGATCTCCTGCAGTTTTGCTTACCCTTCACAGTTCACCTTTTGACAAATGTCAGGGGGAGGCGAGAGGGGGGAAGGCCTCTTTTGACCCTCACTAGGTCAATGGCCAGGCTGGGACCTCCTGGGACTGCGAGTGCCCCCAGGACGTTTTCATAGGATCAAGAAGGGGCCAAGAAGGCCACCGGGACCAGCCCCCTGCTAAGAGCAGAACTCCAAGTTGAACCTTCCCTCTCAGAGGGCTGCCCAGCTGCATCTTGAATGCTTCCAGTGTGGGAGAGCCCACCGCCTCCCGAGGTCTTGGGCTCCACTGTCATACTCTCTAACCATCAGGAAATTTTTCCTCTTATCTAGCCAGAACTTGAGCACATCATTCCATGTCCTGCACTCTGGGATGACTGGAGAGATCCCATCTTTCCTCTCTGTGACAGCTTTTCCTGTACTCTAGAGTCCTGTCCTATCCTATCTCCCCTCAGTCTTCTCTTCTCGAGGCTGAACATGCCCAGTTCTTCCAGTCTCTCCGCACAGGGCCTTGTCTCCAGTCCCCAGATCATTCTTGTGGCCCTCCTCTTCCCAGCTTGTCTGCATCTCTCTTAATCTGTGGTGCCCAGAACTGCACACAGGACTCCCGATGAGATCTAAACAATGCTGAGTAGAACTTCACGGGATTTGGAAGTGATCCTTCTATTCATGTAGCCCAAATTAGCATTTGCCGTTCTTGCAGCCGCATCGCCTTACTGACTCACAGTCAGCTTGTGATCTGCAACAGTCCCAAGATCCTCCTCGTTTGCCGTATCGTTGAGTCACGTCTCCCCATTCGGTTTCCTTTTCCTAAATGCGGATCTTGGCATTTGTTCCTGTTACATGTCATCCAGGTTTTTTCAGCAAAGCACTCCAACTTACGAAGTTTGCTTTGATTTTTGTTTCCAGGGTATTAGCTATCCCACCCAGTTTTCTGTGATCTGCTCATCTGACCAGCATTCCTCAACCAAATATTAATTAAAATGTCAACGAGCAACTTTTTCAGACATGCACAAGTGGAAACCTCTGCACTTGCACAAAAAGTGCTCACATCTGGGGTGCAGTTAAAAAAAAAAAAGAGGGGAAGCAAAGTGAGAGAAGTTGGTTAACCACTGCAAGCAGAAGTTTGATGCTGCGTGTTACTTTTCATGTCGTGAACTATGTTTATAAGTAACTGAGCTTCATTTCTGTGGTCAGCAAGCTGTGGAAGTTATCTTGAGTACGTTTATTCCTTTTAAAGACCTTTCTATCAAGCAGACCTTGATGCAAATGAAGAAGAGGGGAAAGACGAGTCTAAAATGAAGGACAGGGCAGAGCTGATCTTGCAGATGGATGGGCAGCATCTCCCTGCAGGGTCGGCGGAAGGGCTTTCAGCAACTGTGCCAGGCCCCCCACCTGTCCGTTCCCACCCACCAGCTCAGGAACCTCAAGGGGAACAGGACTGTTCCTCCTGAATGTAAGAAGGACAGACCCACGAGGGAGGAGGCGATCCGTGGCTACTAGCCCGGCTGGCCATGGGCTTCCTCCTGCGCCAGAGGCGGCCTGCCCGCACGCCCCAGTGGCTGAGGAGCCGGGCCGGAGGAGGTCCTGCACCCGTCCTGCCGGAGGGATCCTGCGGCAGCTGGGCGGCCACCGTGTGCACGGAGTGCTGGGCCGGATGCGCCTCGGCTCTGATCCGGCATTCCTCTTCTTACGTTCTTATGCACTGCTAGGTGTGGATGCAGCCAGAGGCTGGGAGAAGCGCGGAGATGCTGACAGGGCACCTGCCTGCCTCGCGGGCGACTGCCTCTGAGGTCTTTTTGGTGGTGGCACCCAAGAGCACTGGGCTGGCACCAGCCTCCTGGGCACGCTGGCGCTCGGAGGACCATCTGAGTGCTTGAACGGGGCTCTGTTACCTACCCTTGCAGGGTCTGCTTCCACTCCGCTCTGCATGGTTTTATGAGTTTAAGCACGTCCTCGTGCCAATTTAATGTGAAACGCTTGATTTTGCAAGATTGTTTTCAGTGGCCTGGGATCTTCTCAGGAAGAGCGGTGAGTCCCGCTGTCCCGCTCTGCCTCCTCCGTTCGCTTTCCTGAGTCTGCCGTCCAGCTGGTCGCCATGTCACAGCCTTTCTGGCTCTCCTCTCCTAGGCCATCCGCCCTCAGCCAGCCCCCCAGTTGCAGAAGGTCAAATGGACTCCCTTCTCTCCATCATCTCCAGCCAGAGGGAGCGCTTCCGGGCCCGGAACCGTGAGCTGGAAGCGGTGAGGTTCTTGGCACGGTGGCGGTTCTGGGGCCTGGGGAGGGATTGGGGAGCATTTCCTTGGTGCTTTCTAATCAACAGCACAGGGCACACCAGCAGCATGTGGGACAAGGTTAACTTTGGAAGCAAAGCCCCATTATTCGCTCTCTCACACACACGTACTTATTCAGTCTGAGAGCCAGTGTGGTGTAGTGGTTAAGAGCACGGGTCTGGGACTCCGGCAATCTGGGTTCGAGTCCCCGCTCAGCCGTGGAGCCAACCGGGTGACTTAGGGCCAGCCACACACTCTCAGCCCGGCCTACCCCACCGGGTTGTTGTTGTGGGGATAAGATGGAGAGGAGGAGAATGATGTAAGCCACCTCAAGTTCCTTGAAAGGAAGAAAATGTTGTGATATAAATATAAATAAATAAATTTGTACCTCACTTTTGCATTACAAAAGAAGGTGACTATGTAGAAAAGTGATGTGATTTGTTTTTGAAATTCTTAATAAATAGAGTTTTAAAAAGTGTGGGAAATAAGAGGCATTAAAAAAGCTATTGAACTAGTAAGCAAACCTTGATTATCCCCCCCCCCACACACACACACACCCCGCTTGGACAAAAGGGACCTTGACCCTTTCTTTGGTTTTACGGCAGGAGAACCGGATGATGCAACACACTTTTCAGGCCCTGCAGAGCGAGCTGGACAACCTGCGAGCCGATAACATCAAGCTGTATGAGAAGATCAAGTTCCTGCAAAGCTACCCAGGCCGGGTATGTGTGCAAGCAGGGGAAAGGGGAGCATCTTTGAGCAATTTAATTAGGTATCATTCTCAAACCTAGCTTTGGTTGTATTGGGGTGATTTTGTCACCCCAAATGAAACCGCTTCAAGCAAGGCAAATGGTGCAACTGAAAGACCTTTGGCCGACTGAAGGTTTCCCACCAGTTGGTTTGAATGAACACAGACTGGATTCCAGGTTGCTGCTAGTACAGGCAATTTAAGACTTAATCTTTCCTGCTGGGATGCTGAACTGTTGACCAGTGATCAGCACAGCAAGAGTTTGGCCTGCACAGGTCGATCAGCATATAACACTCTCCTTCAGGGTGGCGGCGGG
This sequence comes from Varanus komodoensis, assembly GCF_004798865.1. Lineage (NCBI taxonomy): Eukaryota > Metazoa > Chordata > Lepidosauria > Squamata > Varanidae > Varanus > Varanus komodoensis. Next base: position 12,316,857 of record NW_025335587.1, read on the forward strand.
GGGGGGGGGGATTGTTTTGCTTCAGGTATTTTGCTTGGTTGAGGGGTTGATTTTTTTCTTGTTTTTTCTTGTTTGTTTCCGATGGAGTTTTTCACTCCAGTCACTGGCCTTCAAAAGAAACTAAGATGACCTGCAGTTATCCTTATTTTGTGCCCTAAATGTGTCCTTTGTTTGGGGGTGGAAAAGCACCTGGCAGGCCTCTTCTACCCAAATCTGGGGACTTAAAAAAAATCTGTCATGTTTTGGTTTATGGCAAGAAAACAGTAAAAGGCAGGGCGCTGAAATTCAGTGTCCTTTTTTTTAACTACCCTGAGCCTGACACTGCCCCAGAAGGACTAAACAGTAGGTCTACTTGGGTGTAAATTCCACAGCAATCTATAGAACCACAGGGTCAGAAGGGGTCCCCCGGGCCATCTAGTCTGAGCCCTGGCTCCAGCCGGCTCCACTCATGACATGCTTATGAACCCTCTGAGGGCTTAGCAAGTCGTCCCAGGATATAGGATGAAATTCGCTGAGCTGCTCCAGACCCAGCTCCCACATCCTTGCAGAAAGATGGCCTAGACGGAGAAGGCCAGGGGGCTCCCTGTGACCGCCTCTTAGCTGCACCTGCAGCTCTCCTTTGTAGAACAAGGCCTGCAGGCAGCTCTCGCCAGGACCGTGGCAGGTGCCTCGTGACCCTCCAGATGTGCCAGCCAGTGTAGCCAAGGACGGGGGGCAGAAACACCCAAACAGCCACAATTTGCCCACCTCGGCCCTCAGGTCTTGCTCTGCTGGCAAAGGTGCCCCGGGAAGTGTGATGCCTGCCCCCCGCATCCAGGCCAAAGGGCTCTTCTCCACCCCAAATCCGGGACTCAGCTGGCAGCACACCAGCCTTGCTCTGCCCGCCTGCTTTCTCCACGGAGATTCGGGGGGTCTCTTCCACGGGTGGGTCAGACGGCTGCACTGCTGGGTCATTTCTCAGCGCCCCGTTCGGCGTCCACGGGTGCGGGCTGCCACGGCTTGGGACTTGCGCCTGGCAGTGTTGATCAGGGAATGGCACAGCTGCCGACGTGCTAGCCAGCCAGGTCTTGGAAGGCCCTTGACGGCATGGGGCTGCAGTCTTGGAGAGAGATTGGCGCCGCCCCCCCCCCCCCCCCGTCAGCATGGCCAGGATCTTAAGCATAGTCCAGAGGTCCTCTCACAGCAAAACATTCCATGTCCCAGCTCTCTTCCTGTGGAATCGCTGCCTGTCAGTGTCTGGCGGGTGCCAGCGTTGTTTGCTTTTTGGAGTCTGCAAAAGACTTCTTTTAGTTAAACAAGCTTTTCCTGAATGACCGGCCACAGATTCATCTGTAAAACTGGATTGTAAATATTTTTTTCCTTGCATATTGGACTGGCCATCCCAAATGCACTTCTCCCGTTCGTCGCTCAGGAAACTTTCTTAGATATCACAAGGGGCCGTGTGTTCAGAAGCCGGGCAGCTGGGCAGTCTGTGCCCAAGGCAAAAGTTGCGTTTACAGCTTTCTGGCTCGTGGTTCCTCATTTGGCTGCTGATGCAACATGTTCGGACAGCATATTGCATCTTCGGAGCATCTTGGGGGGATCATGTGACACAGAATCTTCTCCTGGCAGAACTGGTCTAAGCTGGGACCGAAGCGAATTGGGCATCCACAGCATACAATGAACAGCTGCACTTGTGAAAGGCACTGACTTGGGCGTTTGTACCAGGGAGGAGGGAGCCCAGAGAGGAAGTGAGCGAGTGCCGGGGCGGAACAGCCAGAAGTGCGAAACGTTAGAAGGTGTCCAAGCCAAAACTCTGAGACCAAATCTGTTTGCATTCAACCGTTGCTCAATTTAATCATTTCATGTTGGGTTTTAAATCTGCAAAATTGAAAGCTGCCGCCTGGGTGTGATCAGAGAGATGCCAGCCTGGCCGGAAGGGTGGTTCAGTGGTGAAGAAATGAAACTTTGCACATGCCCAGAGATGCATTCCTTTGTTGCTGCATGCATCCCTTAGCTCTGGAGTTGTAGGTTACATCCGGCATAACTAGTTAGTTAGTTAGTTATACTCCTAGGCAACTGACAATACATTAAACATATTGTAAGCCGCCCCGGCATAGAAATGTAATAATAATAATAATAATAATAATAATAATAATAATAATAATAAAACAAATTAAAAAACTTATTAAAACACTAATGAATCAAAACATCTATAATAGCGGTATAAAAAGGGCCACAGCATTCAGGGGCCAAGTGTCAAATTTTTTTCTAAAAAGGTGGGTGTTTTTATAACCCTGGGTGTTGCCCCTCCCCCCATCTGAGGTCATATGAAAATGACAGCTCTCCGTATCATTCCATTAGGGAAGCGGAACAAAACCCCGGTCAGGCAGGCTGTCCTTCGCGAAGGATCAATGATGACACCCCAAAATCATGAAGATGTTTTAGTGTCCCGGGGGTTCAGGTTGCCTCGCCCTGCAGCCGACCGGACTATTGAGCTGGGACTGGGGGATCTGGGTTCAAGTCCCCATGGAGCTCACTCTGGGTCAGTCACAGGCTCTCGGCCTGACCTCCCTCAAAGGGGTGATGTTGTGAGGATCAGATGGAGAGGAAATGGAGGCGCATGCAAACCACCTCAGCTTTCTTGCAAGGATGGCGGGGGGGGTGGGGTGGAGCGGGGTGTGGACCAGTGCTTCCATTCCCGGGAAGAGCCCTCTTCTGGTCTTGCTGGTGGGAAGCAAGGGGCTGCAGGGGGAGAGGGCCTGGGCGCCACCCTGGCTGTGAGTAGGGGCTGGATGGAGCATCCTGCAAGCGCAGGTGGTGAGCAGAAGCAGCCAAGGACCATCCTCTGCTGACACGGATGCAGCAGCTCCCACCGAACGAGACCGGGCAGAGGTGAGCATCAGAGGAGGAGATGGTGAAGGCAGCTTCTCCCGTTGGAGCAACACCAATGGTGCTTGAGATGAGGCCATAACTCCAAGATGAGGCCATAACTTCATATGGTCCAGCTGGCAGGATGACAATCTTTAAGTGCTACGCTGCAAGAGGAAAAGGGATGGGGAGGGCAGAGGAAAAATGCACATTTGGGCACCAGTTCCCATAGTTGAACTGATCCCCTGGGTCAGTTTGTGCTGGTGGCTTGGCCTGGTTCCCGCCTTGGCTGCCCTCTCTGTGGTTTGCTGAACTGGCAGCTCCTTGGTGGTACTTCCAGGAGTTGGGTCTTTCAGGAAAATCATCAAGGGGAAAACATACCTGATGAACTCAGCCTCACTTTCCTGCCTGGGTCTCCTCCAGAGTGGTGGCAGCGATGACACAGAGATGCGCTACTCTTCTCAGTACGAGGAACGCCTGGACCCCTTCACCTCTTTCAGCCGGAAGGTACACACGCCTGCGGGTCATTGCCGGGCATGGGAATGTCTGTTCCATTCAGAAGCGAAGGTCCCTCCGCTCGCCCCAGATTCAGCCGGGATCTGAAATTCGGTCTGTGACCGGAAACGAGCCTGATCTCTCTCCAAAAGCCCTCACTGGGGCGTGTATGCAGAACTGCACTGCCAAGCAAGGGGTCTCCGTACCTGTAGCCACCGGTGGCAGTTTCCGCCTCCGCCAGGAGCATGTCCCCACTGCCCGTGCAGCACCAAGAGGCCCCAGAGCACCTTCAGGCAGCCGCTCGCGCTGCTTGGAAAGTGGTGGGGGGCTGGGAACGCTTTCTCTGCGAGCAAACGCAGAGGGATCCGTGTCGCTGTGAGGGCGCCTTGCAGCGAGCGGGACCCTCTGCCAGGGATCGGGCGTGGAGCCCCTTCCGGAGGAACTGCCCCTGCACCGGCGGAGGACGCGGGCCGAGGGAAGCTGCGCAGACTCGCTGGAGCTCCCGCAAGGCCAGGCGAGGCCACGGCCGCCCGCTCCCAGAGGGGCCTCCCTGGGAAGAACAAGGGGAGGCCCCTCCACCTCCCGCCAACGCCCCCGGGGGCAGGAGCTGCGGAGGGCAGAGGACGGAAGTGAGGAGGGGGCCAAGCCACCGTGCTCCCATTTTATGGACGGCTGACTGAGGCCGAGGGAGGAGGACTTGACTCCAGGAAGCACCGAGAAACATGAAAGCCGGGCGGTGGGGGAGGGCATTGGACTAGACTCTGTCCGCAGTGGAGCCCTGGGGTCTTTTTTGACAGAATTAATTCCCGGACTGAGCGCACTGCAAGCAGGAAGGGCGGGAGTGCTTGGTCCGTGGAGTTTTGATCTCAGCACTGTGCGTGATTTTTGCAGGAGCGCCAAAGGAAGTACTTGAGTCTCAGCCCCTGGGACAAGGCCACCCTGAGCATGGTAAGTCCTTCCGTGAGCCACACCGCCGACGGGGCCGATCCCTGGATGATGGGTCGGAGGAGCCGCGTGTGCCCGGCCTGGAGGAAGGAGGCCCGCGGAGGGTGGGCACGGAGAGTCTCTCCGAGGGCTGTCCCAAGAACCGGGCAAAGCGAGCAGGACTTGCGCTAACAGGCTCAGAAGACAGATTTGGGAAGATTTCGGAGAAAAGCCCGGGTGGAGAAGATCCGAATTGCCAGCATCAAGCAAGGCTCGGCCCAGGTGGCCTCCTTCTGATGCGGGGAGCCTGTGGATCCCGTGTAGCCAAGAGGAGCTGAGGGGCAGCCGTGCAGGATTGGGCCAAGGGCCACTCCAGCTCAGCAGCCTCTCCCGCACCGAGTCCAGCCAGTGACTTCTGTCAAGGCGTTTCCCTTTCTGTTGAAGGGTTGCCCACTGCCACTGAGTAATAGCCCTTCCCATAAACATAAAGTATGTTTCTAGTCCTCATGATGATAAAGGGACTGTTTAAATGGGAATATATGACGTGCCTTGATACAAAAGACTACCGTTCCACCTTGCACATTCTCACTGGCCAGGGCTCTCCAGAGTTCCGGACAAGCCCCAGGGGGGGAAGGCGTGACGGACACCGTGTTTCGCCACATGCCAGAGAGGTGGCCTTTGACGGACCGTCCTTGGGCACCTGAATCAGCCCACAGCCATTCCCAGGGCCTTGCTCCTCAACTCCCTGCTGGCATTCCGCCTTAAACCTGGAGATGCCGAAGGCAGAATGGGGCCCCTCTGTGCTCTGCAGCCGGCGCGTGCCCCGTCTCGGCCCGTGAGGCCCCCGGTGCGCGGCGTGGGAGCGAGTCCCAGCCAGCCGTTCCAGCCTTCCGGTGCAGGCCTTTCTGACAGACATCCTGAAAATGCAGCGAACAGTCACTGCGGCAGAGCTGTGTTAAGGAAAGGGCCTCACTGGAGCAGCTCTCCCTGACATGCTGATTTTCTGTGTGTGGGGAGCTGCCTCCTTCGGGAGCAGTGTTCATCCACCCACCTTTTTGTGGCACTGCCTGCAGAAATCACAGAGGGGCGTGAGATGGGACCTCTTCCAGGAGAAGGACTAGCAACCCCAGAATAAGCTGCACAAAACAAAAGCGATCTTGCCTGATTTCTCCCCTTTCCAAGATCCAGAGCGTGTGTGTAATCAAAGACCGCTGTCTCCTTTCTGTTTCGTTGCAGGGAAGACTCATTCTGTCTAACAAGACAGCTCGGACCATCGCCTTCTTCTACACTCTCTTCTTACACTGCCTTGTTTTCCTGGTAAGGGTGCGGCACTTTCCCATATGCGGCCTCGGCAAATGAAAAGGTTCTAGTCCCTGTTGTTGTGAAGCAGGATACTATGGGATGGGAGATGCCAGACATCGCATTGGGATGCATTTGTTAGCTTAGGGAAGCGCATAATTTCTCATTGCTAGTGCAGTTTTATAGCTTGGTGTTTGTGTGGCTTTTACTGTTGTTCTTATTTATTTTATTTTACTTTTATTATATTTATATGCCACCAAGCAGTCCGAAGGGTCCTCTTGGTGACAGACATCAATCAACAAAGCCAAAATCCAAAAATGTGACAATTTCAGAATACTAAAATCAATAAAAGCACTATAAACACCAATAAACATATGAATAACAATAATTTAACAATGATCATTCCAAATCATGTCTGGGAGAGACGCACCACCGTTAACGGTACTATTATCTAGGATTCCCACAGGGTTGTATCTAGACCGATTCTTGCTTAGAGTAGATCCCTAGAAATCAATAGTACTTAAGTCAGTCATGACTCCTCTAATTTCCACTGGTTCCAACAGATCTGCTCCAAGCAAGACTAAGTCTGCATCCAACCCACAATTATAACCGACACTTCTGCCCAGTTTTTCTGTCGGCGGGCCAAGGGACTCCCCCGCACAGTGGGCGTGCTTGCACGTCTGTTGGGCATGTGTGTGCAAAGCCTGACGTGCAACCCTCCCCAATCCTACCTCACAGGGTTGTTGTAAGGGGAAGATTGAGAGGAGAATTATGCAAGCCACCTGGAGTTCCTCGAAGGGAAAGAAGTCGGGATATAAATGTAATGAATGAAATATGAAACTCTGGGGACTCTGCGTGCATTGGGAACAGTGTGCATTCTGGCTGAGAGAATGCCCTGCAGGTCTGAAAAGGCCTCTCACCCGAGGAGTAAAGATGGCATCCAGTGTAGCCCCCCCCCCCAGCCCCCCAGCCCGGCCAGAGATCCTCAAACGCGAGCAGAGAGGCGCTGCTTTTATTATCCTCTCTGCTCCCCCTTCGGTGCACCAAGCCTTTCTTCCCCCACAATGGCCCCCACGGAGATTTTGGTTATCCCTAATCCGGTGACCCTCCAGGTTGGACTTCTACAATTACGTGATTTCCCCGGAGAGGCGTTCTTTCCACAAGTAGAAAGCGGAAGGGGACACCAGTCAGCCGCTCTCCCCCGTACTGCTGTGGCATTGAGGGAGTCCTCTCTGCTCCCCTGAGACCCTGGCAGTGTAATTCCTCGGGGGGGAGGGGGGAATGGCAAGGAAATCTTTCATCTTTGCAACTGGCTGATGGGGCACCGATTCTCCACCGCTGAGGGAGAGACATGAGAGGCATGCTGCAGAGCGTTTACCTGGTACTTCAGCTAAGGAGTTTGGACCTGTTTTGTAGGGTTTTCCTCCTTTTATCGACAATCCTAAAAATCACAAACTTAAACCATTTACATTATAATACAATGGGATATTCATCTTATTATACACACAATCGCTTCCAAAGCTTAAGCTGACCAGCCTGCCAGCCAGTTCCCCACTTGGTCTTGCGTATTGTTTGAGTCCCTATCACAGAGCAATGGTGGGTGCCATATTTCCATAAAATCATCTTGTTTTATTTATCCTCTATATAGTCTAATCCGATTAGACTATTTCTCCATCAGTGCAACCATCCCTATTCCATTCAGAAACCTTTGCAAGGGAAGTCTTGCAAATGCACCCATTTTGTAGGTTAGCCGATAGAATCTGGAGTTTGCAGCATGGGCTTCATAGGCAGCAATTTTGCACGTTACCAGAAGGTCCGTTGCCCAATATTAGAAAATGACGACCAATCTGAGTCAGTTAATCCATTGACATGCGGTCAGTTAAGACATGGAGAACAGCTGCATAAATTTGCACATCAGCCAAAAGCACATTCTGAAGCCGAAAACATTCTTCCGTCTGTTTTTAGAGGAAGCATGCCTGGTCAGGGCAAGCATCGTCTTACAAGAGGCAATTCCCCTCGAAGAGGAAGGAATGCCTCTTCTGAGATCGTTCTTGCCATCTGCGTGTTTGAGAAGTCAAGTTTATTTATAAACCCCCTTTCTGTAAAGATGGCAGGCAAAGCTGGGTTTGCGACGGTTAAATTTACAGCAGCATAAAATGGTTATACAAGCAAAGAGGTCATCAAACAATTGGAGAAGCATTTCAAGAATTGGTGTGATACTTTGATTCTTAGTGATTGGACATTCCCCCATGTTGGAATGATCATATTAAATAGTATTTAATACTATTTAATATTTTGAGACACCCTGCCTCGAAAAAACAAAAGCAAGCAGAATTCAGCAGCAACAAACGTTCAAGCGTGTTGAAGTACTGCCGTAATGGGTGCGTTTGAGATGTTAAAATGCATTTGCATGGTGGGATCTTCTGTTAACTTTGAGTGGCACTCCTTTTGGAAGGACGATTTCCATCTTTTCCTTTCTTTGTTCCTGAACCTGGAATTGTGGAGGACAGGGAAAAGCAGCCGTGTAGAAGTGGATCTCCTCTCAGGGGTGTCTTTCCTTTGTCAGGTTCTCTACAAGACAGCGTGGAGCGAAAGCGTGGAGCGGGACTGCGCCTCCTACTGTGCTAAGAAGTAGGTATCAAAGGGGGCTTCATGACCTGCCAGGAGCCCACGCTGTAGATTTTGGAAACCTGCAGCTCCTCTGCAAACTGCCTGTTGCTCTGGAAACGTGAAAGTCACGGCTACACAGCTTTCGGTCAGCGGTTTAGTGTGTTTACGGTACAATCCTGATCAGAGCATGCTGGGAGTTGTAGGCCTTTTTTCGGCCTGACATGCACAGTGGGATTGTGTCCTTGCTTGGTTTAAAGCCATTCGGTCAATTAAGCCGGGCAGCGTGCAGGAACCTCAGAAGAACCCCTGTTGGGGAGGGGCCACGTTTGGTGAGGCGTCCTTGTTCCCATTTGCAAGGGACAGAATGTCCCTTCTGTGACCAGCGTCACACACCGTCTCGAAACAAAGAACGTCGGCCGCCGTCCTCCATTCTTTCTTCCCAGTATGGTTTCCTCATGCAGATGTATGCAGATCTGGAATGACCAGCTAAGCAATTAGAGCTCCTCATATTATTAATCAGCCAAGATCTAAGGAAAGGGAGGCTGCCGGGGGTGGCGCAAGGGGGGTCGTTCTGCAGCACTTGGCGGTCCGTTCACAGATGCACGTCTCTGCCGCAACCTTTGCGAATCGCATCCAGTCTCCTGTGATCTAGCAACCCCGCCCGTTGTGGCATTGCAGGCACCCCAGAACCCCGAAACAAGCCGTGCATTCTGGGGGTTTTGGAGGCACCTTGCCAGGTTGGAAGCCCACATGGCAGAGGGACGCAGGAAGGTTGTGCTCGATAGGCAGGGAAAATCAACCGCCACTTGGTTTCCCCATGACCAAGGGAGAACCCAAAGCTGAGCAGGTGGAGAAGATCTGAGGACACGGTTCATATGGGAGGAGGCGGCCGTAAGGACGTGCAAACGGGGAAGGAGCCAAGAGCGATCGCCTGGGCAGCGTCGATTTCCCAGAGGGGCCAGCCGGGAGCTTCTGGGACGCTCACAAGTCCCTTCTGCTCTGCCCAGTCTCTGCCTTTCCTCTCGCCCATCCGCTTACACCTCTCTCCTGTTGGTGGGAGTTTACTGAAATTGTAAGTGCCTCCGGGCAGAGGCTTGGCTGCTCCCGCTTACAGGGGTGCTAGGAAGAGGGTGGCGATGCACGGAACTGACCCCTCCTTTGGTCTCTTGCAGGTACGCTGACCACCTGCACAAGTTCCACGAGAACAGCGACGCTGGCAACATGTGGCAATGAAGGCGGCTGCTCAGGCAGCGTGGACCCCCCCCCCCGGGCGCTGCCCCACGGTCCTTCCAGGGTGTGGGGCGTCCACCCTCGTGCTGTCCTCTCCCCGCTCGTTCCGCTTCCTCTTTCCCTCTTGTAGCAATTGGGCTGCAGGGTCACAGCCAAGGCGGTCTCGGGACGGGTGCCACCCTTTCGGAATGGCCTTCCACTCTTCTCCGCGGTCTCGGGAACAATTCCAAGTGTCTTGCGCCCCTTTTTGCTCAGTATGTCTTGGCTTTGCTGCTTGGGGCACACTTCATCCACACAGTTTTGGCTGTCCGTGGAAGCCCCGACAAGCCCTCCCTGCGGAAGTCCAAGCGTGGCGCTGAGCTTGTATCCCCAGGTCAGCCTTTCCCCACCGGACGCCCTCCAGAGGTGTTGACTACCTCTCCCATGGCTGGAAATGATGGGAGTTGCAGTCCAGCGCGTTGGAGGGTGTCTTCGGATTGTCTGGCCAACTCTCTCTGACAATCGCTCCTTTTTGACCCAGAAGTCAGATAGTTCTGTAACAAGAAAAGCCATATTGCTCAAATTTCCATGCGTAGGAGTCCCACTGTGGACAGAAACTGGCACTCCCAACGGCTGTGGGGATGCTGATGCTTCACACACTGTGTTTTGAAAAGGAAGTATGCGCAACCGAAACGTGCCTGGTTGGCTAATTGCGTCCCCACGCATGCACGGGCAGCCCCTGGCATTTGTGGCAACGTGTGCGCAGGTTTCCTGCTCGATCCCATGCGATGCAAGCCTTGATCGTACAGCAGAAAAGAAGGGCACCCAAATTCTCTCGCATTTAAGACATTTAAGTCTCTTACCAAATAACTTGCTTTGCTTAGGTTTAGCAAAGGTGGAAAACAAGCGTGGGGCAAAGATTGCTTATCTGCTTTGAAATGGTAAATATTCTTCCTTTTGCATGGCTGGCAGGAAATTTCTGTTGCAAGGGTTCACTTCCCGTTTCTTATTCAATTAAGCGATTGTTCTGCCCAGCTGTTTAGCTCATCTTTCCTTTTGTAGCAGGGTGACTTGTGTCCTTTAGAAACCTCAGCCTTTAGTGCACTCAAGCACACCCGCTTTGTCCTCCGGCTTTGAAAATCCAAGGAATTGTGATTTTAGATGGTTAGGATTGCATTTTGAAACTGGCAGTGGGCAATTCCGAATGGAAAACGCAGCTCTTTTCCTGTCCTGTTCTTCGGATGATTATGTTGCTTCCGCTCCGTGTAAGGTCCCCACTGCTTAATCAAGCTTTTTGCAGTAGAAATAAATGCCTGAAAGAATTGTTGGGCTCGTGTGTAACCGGTTGGCACTTGGGATCCCGTGGGTGTCTGGAGCCTCGCCGAGCTCCACGTTTTGCAGGGACAGGCACATGGGAGGCGTGTCATGAGGGGAGCCGGCTGGAGCCGGGGGTCAGACTAGATGGCCCAGGAGGCCTCTTCTGGATCATTCTGTTTCTCTGTTTCTATGAAAATACCACCTTAGGCTCAACCAAAAAAAACCAGACCAGACATCCAAATAGGTGTTTTTTGAAGATGGGCTTGAAACTCCTGCCCATTTAAGTAAAAAAGTTGAAGGTTCTCAACGCATCGTGTCAGAGGAGGGGAGCTTTTCTCCTCCCAGTCTGAAAAGCAGTCACGGTGGTGGCTGCATGCGGTCCAGTTGCTCCAGCATGAGCGGCTACGGTGACATCACAGGAGGGCGTCCCCAGAAAGTGCTGTCATTGAGGCTGTGGCCTCATGTTGCTCGCCCTTTTTGTGCTCTGCCTTCCACTTCGCCTGTCCTTGTGACCATCTTCCTCCGATTTGTGCTGACCATTTGTTAGTTTCTAAGAAGCAAGTAATTCAAAAGAGCCGGTACGTCAGTGGAGATTAAAGGCTGGCCCAGTACATCAGTTATCTGTATAATAACCTCTTCCCAAATGCAGCAGCTACTGGCGCTGCCGAGCCATCTGTTTAAAAGAAACTTCAGCAAGAGCTGAGCCAGCAACGAGCGGAACTAGACAACTTAATACAGAGATGCCGCAGCCTCCAAGAGACACGAGGGGAAGTTTGGCTGCAGGAAGTGTGGCCGCAGAGCTGCAGGTGCCAAGTGCCGATCCTCTGATGAGGCGAGCCTGAACCGCAGACTGCACACCTGCGGGAGCATTCGTGGAAATGCCCCTCAGAGAAAACAACAGTCATGCGAAAGACTCAGACGGGCGTCATGCCTCGAGGGCTGTTGGGCTGCCAGGGAGGAGCACCAGCCTGGGGGAGCCCGGACCCCAAAAGGGGCAGCCAAGGAGGGATTCTGTGGACACGATCCTTGCTGTGGAGTTTGACCTCCTCTTCTGGAGCGCATTAATTTAAGCCAGAGATGGGGCAGCCCTGGCCTGCAGACATTGCTGGACTCCGGTGCCCAGCAGCCCGAGCCAACCTGGCCAATAGTAGGGGTGATGGGAGTTCTAGTCCAGCAACTTCTAGTGCAGCGTCGCTCTCCCTGACCCTGGGAAGGCCACGGTGACCCTCAGTACTGGTTGCCACATGGGCTTCCGAGCAGCATCCACTGGGGCAAAAGGAAATGCGGACTGAGGCCTTCGCTCCCACCGCAGGATCCTTATGCTGTCGAGAGTTTCAGGAACCGATAAATGCACTTCATCCTCCAACAAAGTCAGCCCTCATCAACTTTGGTCCAAACATACCAAAGTCCAAAGGAGGGGAATTTTGCTTCAGGATACAAGCCAAGGGTTTGACGCCGTTCAGAGAAACCGCTCGCGAGAAGGATTTACGCCTTTCCACTGCTCTGACGCACAACGGCCCCCAAGATGGCGTAGCCGTCCCCAGACCTTTGGAGAGATGGAAACAAAAACAACGGAGGAGAATTGGTGTTTACTTCCCAGGATGTTGCTCGCTCTTAACTGAAGGACCTCATCGTGCCGTTTCCTCTGTTTTGCATAACTTTGCAAAGTGCCTCTCTTTTCTGGATGGATATCGTCCACAGCATCTGTTTTCCGCAGTTGTGCTAGGAATACAGGAAGCTGGTCCATCCACCCCTACCTGGAAGTACTGAGGTCTAGAAGCTTCCGCAATACACGTGCTCTCCCACGGCGGTCCCTCCTGCAAGAGCCGCTGTGTGGGGGCTCAGACAGGCCTCCTTCCCCGATGCCAGGAGCTGGACTCGCAGCTGCCCGCAAGGCAAGTGTACGGTGACGGATGCTGGGGACCTTCAAGTGAGGTTTGTGCTCGAGAGCGGCCTCTCCCTCTATAAGGGTGCAGACCCGATTGTGTGGGTCGGCCCCCGGAGCCGGATGGATCCGGACGGATTCCTGAAGGCCCTGGGGGAGTTTCCGGCTGACAAGACTGGCGCTCCTGTCAATGCTTTGGTTGAGCTATGGAATGGGGAAATGACCAGGGCTATTTGCACGACCGCTCCCAAGCGTCCTCTCCCGCCGGGCAGAGCCCACTCTTCCCCTTGGTATACACCTGAATTGCGGGCGATGATCTGGTGCTCCAGCTTACGCCCGGTGTGGAGAAGTAAAGGGGCAGACATTTGTTCTCTCCCGGTCCCACAATCCCAGAATGCAACAAGGTCTCTTACAGAGCGGATTGTTGGGAGATTTAGGACAGCTAAAAGGAAGGGCTGCTTTGCACCACGTGTGGCTAGACTGGGATTCACTGGGGAGGGGAGGTGGCTTTTGGAGGCCCTCAGGAAGCAGACCACTGAGGTCATGGGCTGTTAAGAGAGAATGAGCGTGGAGGCTAATTTTAGCCATCCTTCTCTACATGCCACTGTAACGGGCCAAAATCTTGAGCGGTCAGCAGAAGGCAGCCTCTTTCCCACGACTGCAGCAAGGAAACCTCTCCTCAGTAGCCACCCTTCATAGCAATGAGTTCCTCAGTTGCTGCTGTGGATTGTACTGGCCCAAATGTCTTCCTCTTGCAAGGAGCCCCAAGGCAGCTTACAAGGTTCTCCTCCTCCTCCTTTTATTCTCACAGTAACAACAACCCTGTGAGGTAGGCTAGGCCGAGCGAGCGACTGGGCCAGAATCACCCCGGGAGCTTCATGGCGGAGGGCGGATTAGAGCCCAGATCCCCCGAGACCCAGCAGTCCAGCCGCTGCCCCGTATTCCTCATTTTGCATTTTTTGTGGGACTCGGCTCTTCCACTGTCCAGGGCAGTGCATGCTCCTCTGTCTGTACCTGGTGGGGTCCTGGACCCCCGATGTCCCAGTCTGGCCAGGAGCCAGGGTCTCGGATGCTGCACGTCTCCTGTAGTTCTGCCACCCAAGGGGTCTTTCCACCGATGATGAGCTTGCATGGCGCCTTCCGCCCTCCACAGCCAACCGCATCACTCCGACACGGAGCCACCCGCCCTTTTTCGGCAAGTGGCCATGATCCAGTGCCATTGTGTCCTGGAACCGCCGTTTGCACGCCCTCCAGAGATGACCTCTGACTCCCGGGCATGCTTACACACTGCTGAATGCATCGAGCTTGAGTCCAGCTACTGTCTGTGATCTAGGCAAGCACGGAGGGTCCCCTGCTTCCGCCGGCGTTTTCCACAACCTCCTGATGTCTGGGCCCCTCCTGACAACCGTGCAGCAGCTGGGCACCCACAGTCCAGATGCTTCGTGCAAGAGGGCCCTGCTGCATGCCTTGTGGCCAGGGGTGCTTCCCGGGTGCCCACAGCATCACAACGGGGTCCCCCGGCCTGAGCTCCTCAAGGGGATCCGGGCGATTGCCCCCAGCCGTGCGATTCCTTCTGCTCACCGGCAAGGGTCTTTCTGAGCGCGAACGCAAGTGGCTGAGCGCTGATCATGCCAGGAGCAAACGGGCCACGCAAAAACGAGGACAGCGTTTGCAAAGAACTATAAACGCAAGAAAAAGGCATTTCTGAGCCTCCCACACCCACCCAAAAAGCAGCTCAACAAGGCTCTGTCCACCTCCCCAGGATGTATTTAAAGGGGTCGTCAACAGAGGGGGAATGAAAGCTGGAGGAGGGCAAAACGGCCTTCTCATACCCACAGCATCTTTGGTAAGTAGACAGGGAAGTAGGGAAAGAGTTGGAAGGAATCTGGCTTGAGGGATCTTCCTGGGACTGTGCAAAGAGCCCATTATTGTGTTCCTACAATGCCTTTTGTACTCATCCTTCTGGCATCAGGTACAACAACACAGAGAAAGTCCCCGAAGGGATGCGGACAGCTTGCGATGATGATACGATACAGTCCCAGTCCCGTGCTTGGCAGCTTTCTGGCTTTTGCCTCATTTTTCCTAAGCCTAAGAGTTCGAAATGCCTTATCTGAGCCTTAGTTAGTTTTAAAATACGCCCTTAAGTTCTTGTCTGGGATGCATCCCCACCCAGAATGTACCACTGAGAACTCGGGAATTGAATTGGGGATGCGGAATTGGGCTCTTTCCAAGTTGCTTTGGATGAACGACACACGCTCCACAGCCCTGGCTGAAGGAGGCCAATGCATCCAAGAACAGGTCCCCCTTCAGAAAGGGCAATGCAGCCCTTTCAACATTTCGGTTTCGGCACCTTATTTTGCCCAAGACACCCAGCCGACCTTTCTGCATTTCCTCGGTTTGCCAAATGCAACCCAGCTCCCAATAGTAAACCGGTGACGGGTGGCCATTTGGCCCCCACCCCCCAGCATCAGAGCCGCGGTTCCGGGCGGGGAGGGCCTTCCCCACCACTGCTTCCTGTGGAAACAGCTTGCCCTCCTCTTGCTAAGTGCGGCGCCGGTTCCATTCAGCTATATTTGAACGCGCATCGATCGCTTCAGCTCCCTGGGCCAGGCGGACGCATCCATTTGTGGCCATGGGAACCCATTTAAACCTCTGCGGCCACGGGGGGGGGGGGGCTTGGAGGCGGGGGACGAGCGCCCATGCCAGCCACGAGGCTGTTTTCATCGCGGTGTGCCCAGAGGCTCCTCCCAGGCTGCTTTGGACGAACGAAGTGCCACAGCAGCTCCTTCCCTTGATCTCTGGAATCGTGATTTCTGGAGAAAGGCCTGGGAGCAGCTCACTCTGCACGGGGAGTGCAGCCCCGAACATGCGTGGATCTACACGTGGGTTTTCTCTTTCGAATTCCAGGGGCCGCGCTAAGCATAAGTCCGGCAGGCCAAAGCAGAAATCACAACACCAAGCGTGCAGAATCTGTTCAGGCCACACTCTTTCGTCTTGAATCGGATGTGCCCTACTTTTTATCGTCAGGGCAGCAAACAACCCTGCGAGGTAGGATAAGCTGAGAAGGTTGGATTGCTCCAGACTCATCCAGCAAGACTCCCAGCCAGGAAAAAACCTGGAGATGTGCCAGTTGCGCTGTGCCAGAGCGCTTAGTTTGTATGCTACCTGTCTTCTCAGGTAGTGCTAGGAAAGACTCCAGCCCCAAACCCTGGACAGCCACAAAAACCACCACTGGGCTCCCTTGGTTTTCAGGTAGCTTAGAATCAGAACCATGAGGACTGGCGCCTTCCTTTATATTTGCAAAAGGTCCCAAGCAGCATCTGTAACATCTGCAAGTGGGGCTGGGAAACACCCCTGGCCAAACCTGCCATTGTGTCTCTGTATCCTAAACAGTGGCCTAAAGAGATGGTTCTTGGAGAGTTCTTGGTTAAAGAGCAAGGAGTGGGAAATAAGGAAAAACACGGAGTTCTCAGAATGGAAGTGTCGGAGCAGTACTCTTCCCCGAGGATCAGTTTTGGGGCTGGGCCAGTCCATAACTTATCTGGAGCCAGGTGTGAGCTGTATTTGCTGGCATCTCTGAATTATTTTGGAGCGTTAAGACAAATGGCAACCATGAACCGCTCTAAGAGGAATGGGCATTACGACAGAAAGCGCCATTCAGCGTAAGCAAGTCCGGTGTGATACACGTCGGGGTCAAAATTCCTATTTTGCAGATATGCTGATGGGATCTGAGTTGGCAGGACCCCCCAAGGAAGAGAGTTTAGGGATATTCTGGACACTGTGATGGAGATCAGCAGCCGCTGTGGGAAGGGCAAGCGCAGGGGAAGGCCCTGAAACTAGCCCTGCTGTCGTCATCGCGCCAATCTAGCCATCTACGGTGCCGCCATACTTAAATACAGCAAACCGTTCTGGTCAGCAGCTCGGAAAGGATCTTGTCAAGCTGCAAAAGGGACAGAAAGGGGCAAGGAGATGGGCTGACACGGCTCCCTGGAAGGAAAGATGGCAGCATCTGGGATGGTCCGCTTAGAGAAGAGACCAGAGAAGTCGGCCCATGATGGAAGTGTGCACAATTGTGCATGGTGCGGGAAAGTGCGCAGGGAGACCCTTCCCTCTCTTTACAGCCCAGTGGGAGAGTCAGTGGGATGAATACCGTTGCCTTCTCCTCACAGCCCCTAGAGATGCTATGGCGGAAATATGCGCAGCCAAGACGTGGCGGCCGCTAGCCACTTCTCCAGCTTTCGAGATGATGCCCCAGGGAAAGGGCACGGCGGCACGCAGGGTCTGCGCGTGGACTTCCCACGAAATTTGGTGAAGCATCGTGAGAAGAGAACACTGGGAGCGATGGCTCTCGTACACACCCGATAGCGCGACGCATCAGTGAGTGTGTGTGTGTCAATTGTACTTTCAAATCACCCTATTCAGCCAAGAAGGCAACTTCTGGTCTGGTCGGTAATTGATCTCCAGGGGTGGCATTCCAGGCGTCTGAGGGTTGTGCAGGAACAGTGAGTAAACTCCGTTCCAGTTCCAAAAAACCTCGGACTCTGCCTGGCCTGTCCAATCATCCAGCCGGGATGGCATTTGACTGCCCATTTCTCCGGTCTTCTTCATTTCCTTCTCATCCATGACTGAGCACAGATTCTGCACTTCAGCTGCTTGCATGGCCATCAGCCATCTGGGGTCACAGTGGGCTTGCCTCCAAAAGATGGGGCTCCGAGCCTCAAGTAGCGAGAAACGGGGTACGACGGCGGTATTCTCTGTTCCTTGGTGGATTTTTTCTGTGAAGGAAAAAACCCACACATGATAGAAAAAGCCCCGGAAGGTGACAGGTGGAAAACTCCGTAATTTAGACCCCACCCCATAATATTCTGGGAAAGAGGTGGGGGTTTTCCAGTCGCTTAGTCAATAATGATAATAATAATGATGATGATGATAATAATATACATTAGTCTAAGATCAAGCATATGGCATAGCCAGTCTCCCATAGGGAGAGATGGACTTGCTCATCCATCATGCACTTTTATTTTCTGACCATCGAGACGTTTGCAGGGGGCAGGATAGAAAAGCTTTGAATGAATGAATAAATAAATAAATAGTCCCCAGGAAAAGATATTTCTCTAAGCCACCATGCAAGCCATGAAAGTTTTGGGAAAGTGCGGCAGCACAGAAGTTTTCATTTGGCAGGCCGGGTTTGGAAAAGATGTCTCTTCACTTGAGAGGCCCCGGCGGGCCAGGCACGGGTGCTCCTGCCTTCCTGCATTTCCAGATCTGGTTATCGCGCAGTCATAATTAGTACTGATGAAACAGTAGAAGGGGTGAAGGATGCTCACTTGCCCTGTCATTTTCTTGTTCGCTGGGAGCTATAGGCCGATATTCTGCGCACTGTGGCGTTCGAACTCTCCCCCTGCAAAAAGGTGGAATCTGAATGTTTGCTTAAGCAGCCGGCCATTTGGCCACCTAAGCACGTGCCGTAAGGGGCACTGGCAAGGGAGGGATGGAAGCAGTTCACACAATCGCCACGTCCCACCATGGCTTGCTTAAACCACAGCAAATGCTCGTTGGCATCTTGAGCATTGGGAATAGTCAAGTCACAGTGGCAGTCGACCCGGCTTCTTTGGCCATACGAACCCAGCAGGGGTGGGTTGTTGGCAGGGTCCACCAAAGACCATAATCCACCTCATGGGACTGTTGTGGGCAGTTTGCTGACTGTGCCCACAACCCACCCTCTCCGCTACTGTGGGGCAGAGGGGTGTGATGTACAAATCGACCCACTCTTGCCATGTTTTGGGTTTGCGGGGTTGTGATGGAACGGCTTCAGGTTTGCCCCTCGGATCGCCTGCCCAACAACGTTGCGATGTTAGTCCCTTTCCTAGCCGTGTTTTGGTGGAAAATGCTTAGCGTTCCTGAGAAAAAGAGAGAAGCTATATCGGGGCTGTATCAAGCCAGAGGTTCCCGATCCCTGATCGGTACAAAAGAGAACTTGGCACAATGCCGTTTAAAGGGGGCCAAGCGTGGCTCAGCCCAAGGGAAGGACTTCTTAGCCATAAAATGCGCTCAGCCTCAAAGGAGAAGGAAGCATTCAGCTTAAAAGGCACAAGGGTCCCCCAACGCCGCCATCAGAACACTTGGCTGTTTTCACACCGGCCACAACAACACACCACAAATCACCACGAATCTTTCGGAAACAACACAAAGCACCGAAATGCAAAACCTCACGTCAGCATCGTGCACCTGCTGCACGTCAGCAAGCAAAGATGACAGTTCCAGGAATGCAGAGAGAAATCTGCAACTGCACGGCCACTTCTTCACCGTGGCTTGTGGCGCCGAGCATTTCTTTGTGTCGCAACGACCTTATCTTGTGCGCTGTATTTCTGTTGCGTGCTGCGGTTTATGCAGACGTGCCGGCAGCATCGATGTCCATTTAGGAGATCCCCACCACTATCACAAAGTGCTGAACCCAGCGGGGAGTTGGAATAAGACGCGGAGCAGGAGTGCAACCCGTGGCAGCTTTCTCTGGCAAGGCCGGCGAGAGCGGAGGGAGGCATTGGAGAGCAAGTTGCCTGTGCTGCCCTTTCCTCAGATCGCTCCGTCTGACTGGCTTCTCCGCGAGGAGAGGCTGCCTGGAACAGACGGCGAATCACCACAGAGGAGGCGTTTGGCCAAGGACAGAGGGCAGACCACAACAGTGTGGTCTTCGAAGACACCCGCTGGCAGCTCCTTGCCTGAAGGTTTTACCTTCCCTGCTGGAGCTGACATTCCATGGTAGGCAAAAGCTGCCCTGGCCATATGGAAAAGCTTTTCCAGCCTTGTTTCCCAGGAGACTGGCTTCATGGGCTGTCTGAGCACAGAAACAGTGAAATATTTACATGCACCCCCTCAAAATCTCTCCTCATTAGGGCAGTGAAGAGTAAACGAACCGCATAATGTGGAAACTGGCGCTCTTCCGTTCCCATAAACAGGCTGCCGTCACTCAAGGCGAACCGTGCGCAGGGCGCAGAGAGAGGGCGGCGTGGCGAACGCATGGAGGCCCGTGTGCAGGTGCGCCGAAGAGGAGCAGAGCCGATGGAGCTGCATGCGGCCCGCGTGGGCCGAGAGGGAGGCCAGGAGTGGTGGGGTGGGCTGCGGGAAGAGGTCTGCCTGGCGGGAGCCCCACAGGCGGCGTCCTCCAGTGGGAGCGACCTGACCTGCTTGCAAAGTGACCTGCCCGCTGCACGCCAGGTGGCAGGGGAGAGCACAGGACCTCTTCCATCCGCCTGAGCTGCTGTAGTCTTTCTCAAACGAACTGATTCCCAGTGTTTAAAAAAAAAAATGCTCCGTGGCAGCTTCAAAGTGCTTTTATTGCCTCATTTGCCCGGTCCCCTGGCTTTCTGCCAAAAGGGGGCCCTCAAGGCACCTTTGCACACATTGTCTATCCAAATGCCTCAGTAATCCTCACAACCACCTTGTAAGGTAGACCAGTTGTCATTTTCCCTCCTTTGCAGGCAAGAAGTGGCCCGAAGGCTATGAAATGACTTGCAAGTAGGTATGTTTGGCCTCAGTCAAACATTATGTGCATACACATTCAAGGACCAGCTGTAACTTGCCCAAAGTTCTCAGGGGAGCATCGCAGCGGGAGATGAGAAGAGCCCCAAATATGCAGGGTGTTAAAAAGCCAGAATATTGCAGCTTAGTTTAACACTCCTACTGCCAGTGCTTAGATCTTCGGAAAAGCATTTCAGCTTTTTAGGATGGGCGAAAGGCAGCAGAAAAGCAGGGAAGCCACACACCTGGTGGTGCAGGGAAAGGGGTGAGGTGCATGTAGGGGCCAGGGCAAGTTCCCTCAAGGGTATTTTGGGAGGAGGGAGGAGGGAAACCAGGCGGGTCAGATGTGAGCCCCCAGGAAAGAGGCACCTGGCCATCTGCGAAGGTAAACTTTCCCGGCCACGTTGACCCACTCTAGCCACGGGTCTTCACAACCGCACACTCACGGGGTTGGGTGGGAGGTGCCTTGGGAAACCGTTCAGACGAAGCTCCTTCGCCCCCGGCTCCAAAGCAGCGAGGCGGGCGGGTGCGGGCCGAGCCGAGGGCGGAGGGCGCACGCGCGGCGCAGGGGCGATGCCCGGCCGCTCGCCGAGGGCTCCAGCGAGGGCAGAGCAGCCGCGGGACACGCTGCGCGGGAGGCGCGGCCGCTGGCGCGAGGCCTGTGCGGCGGCGAACGGGTGGCTCCCGGCCGGGGGCTGTTGGGGATGCTGCCGCCGGGTCTCCCGCTCCGCCGCACGTCTGCGTGTCTTGCCCCGCCGCCCCGTTAGCCGCGCGAGGTGGCCCCGGGGCAGCAAGGCAAGCAGCCCTTTCCGTCACGGAAAGAGGTCCCCGTTTGGCTGGCGGATGCGCCTCTGCGGGCTTCTGCAGCTCCAGCTTCTGCACGAGAATCGCTTAGATTAACAGCCGCATGAGAGAAGCTGTTCTGTTCTTTCTCGGGCGGGTTTGATCCCTTTAGTTTTTGCAAACTACTCTGGGAATGCAATGCAAGGGAGGCAAAAGATGCATTGATCTTGGTTTGCAGATGTTAGCAGGTGTCAAGGAAATGACAGCTGGCCGATGCCTTCTCTTAAAGCTTTTTCAGTGGTCAATGAAAAAATGGCCAATTTGAGTGAGAGAGCGCAAAACTGGGGCCGAAAGCAGAAGGGACGTTCCGACGTTCCTCGCAGGTCATCCTGAGAGAGAGGCAGCTTGCAAGTGCCGCTGCTGGATGTTCTCGGCGCGGGCGGGGAGACACGGGGGCCCTTCGGCGGGGGCCCGGCGTCTGCCGTGTTGCGAGGGTGAGAGTTGTGCCGCGAGGGCTCCAGGCGAGGCCGGGCTGCCAGCGCTGCGAGCGGAACGAAGCCGGCCTGCTCGGCTGCCAGGCGCCCTCGGTCCCCTGGAACCAACCGGCTGCGTGTGCTGCTTGGCTTTCTCTTGGGGAAAGAGAAGCTACAGGTTTTGCTCCTTACATTTGTGTGCAAGCCGGCTGTTCAGTTTGCACCAATATAACCGCAATATTATTATATCTGGCCTTTCTTTTTAAAGAATGCAAAGTGGCTTTGGTCATGTTTCTCCTTTCCCTGCCCGCTGTCTTATCCCCACAACAACCCTGCGAGGTAGGTTGGCTGAGAGTCTCTGGCTGACCCAAAGTCACCCCAATGGCTCCATGGCTGAGCAGGGACGAACCCAGGTCGCCTGAGTCCCAGGCCTGCACTCTTAACCACTACACCACACTGCCTGTCACTGTGTCCTCTTGTGAGGACCCCCCCCCAAAAGTACATCATCTGGGTTTTGGTGAAAAGAGGGTGAAGAGTTTATCAGGAAAGGGGGCAGAATGGGGGAAAGGCTGGTCTAAGATTCAGAGGACTCAGGAATGAGGAGTTACAGTGGAATTCAGTGGCAAATGCCAAATAACAGAAAATGCAGCCCAGCCCAGTTTCTCTGAAGACGGCAGTTGCCACCCTGACATTCTCTTGGTGATGAATTTATGGGAAAGTATTTATGGGAACTTCTAAACTGCTACAAGGGGTGACAAAACTCACACACCTGCAAGAAATCCTGTTTATTTGCTCAGACTGTATTGCCACAGCCGGAAAAGAGCATCTCCTCCTGAAGGACCACTCTTGGTCTGCTGAGAGCCACCGGGTGAGACACAAGCCACAGCAAACCAAAGGAGAACATGACATTCATGCAGCAGGAAATCTAGCCAAGGAAGGACAGGAGGAGTTTTCCAGATCCAGGTGCTTCCACCTTTGGAGAACAGCAGGTCCATCTTATTGTTGGAGGATGTTAGCAAAGGTGATTTCTAGAATTTGAAGAAATCAGATGGTAAAGGGCCTTCTGGACTGTACCATTATAGGGTAATAAAGGGGGTTTGCATTTATGTGCTGCCCAGATAGACCAGTAATGTGGACTCTCTCTCTCTCTCTCTCTCTCTCTCTCTCTCTCTCTCTGTGTGTGTGTGTGTGTGTGTGTGTGTGTGTGTGAGCATGTTTTCTCTCCCAGGGCTTCATTCAAACAAGGAAATGGCCTCACCTTGCAGGGCTGCTTTCTAAGAGTATTTTCTGTCCTTTTTTATTTTTTGCAAATTTGTCCCTGTAGATTAATGTCAGTTCCCCAAGAAGTCTGTCTTAGTGGTTGCCCCTAAACTGAGGAATAGTCACCTGGGAGAAATGCATCAGGTTCTCTAAATGTTCAAGAGGGAGTTAAAGACAGTAAAGGGCTTTCCAGATTAGTTTTTTTTTTTAATATGCTTGTTTTTAGCTGAAATTTTAACTATTGTTGGTTTTAATTTCTTGTAAACCGCCCAGAGGCTATGGGAATACAAAAACCTAAATAAATAAAATAAAAATACATATACAGAAGGCTTCATCCTCTGGATGAAGTGCGCTCTAGGACCTATTTGGAGTCCTAAGTCTGCATATAAGTGCTTTTTATATTCCTAGAGCTGAACCCGGGCATTTTCTGTCTTAGAAATACTCTTCCTAGGTTGCACCTCATGTCCCTTTTATGCTTCTCTGAGAAGCCAGCAACCCAAGTGCGGATTGTAGTTTCTTCACACCCCATAAACTGATCTGGTTTTGCAGTTGTGTAGCCTTGTGTGAGCGTCTCATGCAGTTTTCAAAAATGCTCTTGCACTAAAAAGAGAGTCCGTCAGATGCCCCCGGACAATTGGAAATGTCAGCTGCAGAGACGGGGGAGTGATCGGCTTGGCTGTGCCCTGTCAAACAGAGATGGGGTCGTGCTTCTGAACCTCATAGTCTCGGAAACGAAACAATGCCCACCGCATATATTAAAGAGCCGCAAGATCCTGGCCTTCGCACTGAAGTCCTGTTGTTATGGGAACCACTTCCTGGGGATTGCAGCCCTCACGTCGTGTCGTGATTTTTATCCGTGCGTCTCGCGTTGGGGGCATCGGTCAAGTGTCTCAAGGAAAAGGCAGCTTCTCACGCCACTGAGCCCAAAAGCCTTCCGAAGCAGTGGCTCGGGGCTGAAACAGCCGTGCTGGACTGCTCCAAGGCTTTGGTCCAACGGCCGATGCGAGGCACGTGGGCGTGACCTGTGCCCCCCATGCGATGGTGGCAGAGAGCTGGAGTGCAGGGCACTGTTCCCGCAAGTGCACCTTTCTGCGTGCACAGAGCGCACCTCTGCGTGATTCCTTGTGCTCTCCCACCAGCAGATCCAGAGAGAGAGAGACGTCTGCTTTGCACAGCCGTCTCAGGCCGCTTGCCCTGAGATGGCCGTTGAACAAGGACTGACTCCAAGGAAGGGGACCAGGAGGGCGAGCGGCAAAGGTCCAGGGTTTGCCAGGTCCCCCAGCAGCTGTGGCTCAGACCACCACTGCCCAGGCGGTCACAGCTGGGCCATCCTGCCCCTCCCAGAAGGATCGATGGGAGAGGTCTATGAAAAGGCATGGTTTGCTTGACTCCCCATGGGTTATTTAGCCCACAATGAGCCGCACTGCATGCTGGGAGCCATTCTGAATATGGGACCCCTATGGGAGCATCCTCTCCTGGAACCCCATAATAAGTTGCTGAGCATGACATCCGAACCCAGACTGCCAGGTTGTTTTGCACCTGAGCACACCAACAGCGTAGCCCATGGTTGGTGGTTGGGTCCACCCCTGCGTGGCCTAGCCCCCAAACAACCCAGCAATCTGGGTTCAGACAAAGACCCATGACTGTGGGTTGCTGAATACAATCGCGAGAGTCACCTGGGAGTAACCCTGCTTTCACATAGACATAGCCAGCACTGCAAATCAATAGTTTTCTGACCACAAGTACTTCACCATTAGGAAAAGATTGGCAATAAAAGGTATTGATTTAAGAATGGAAGTGAATCTGGGATTGTAAAAAAGTTTTCCCTAAATCCCAGGCTGAGGTCTAGGCAAACCTCCAGGGCCATTCCCAGTATTGCGTTGCCCCATTCCGAGTCGTTTTTTCAGCACATAGCTATGCAGTCAGAGATATTTTGGGCTGAAAGTGAAAATAGTATCCTCCTGCACGCCTTCTTTAATCGTGTTTTGATTGTCAATCCCTGCTAAACCCAACAGGCTCGATAAATGAAGATGTTATTCCAGGGTGGGGAGAATTGCTGGTTTTAAAAATGCGTGTGCTACTTCAAAAGGAATTTCGCACACTTTCCGTTTTAAGATTGGGACGGCCTTTGGCTTGCACAAAGCAACTGTGAATGCGTGAGACTCCTAATCATTCCCAGCCACCACAGCAAATACTTAGGGATAGTGGGCTTTGTAGTCCATGCCAAAGGAGAGAGACACAACATGGGGGAAAAAACGAGACGCCATTTTTGAGGCCTAGACAAAAAGCAGCACTATCAGTCCCCAGTCAAGGGTACAACTAAAGTTGCGTTTAAAGGGGCTTTTCGTTTTTAAAAAATTATTTATGGATATGCATGTTCTTCTTAACTCACTGCCTTTTTGAATTTAATGCAAGGTCAGTATAAATGAATTTGCTGCACCCTTTTGACGGCTAAAAGATGACAACACGGAAAGGTAATTGGGCACCCAAGATAACACAGTGTGGAGGATTAATGAAATTTTGGGATGGGCAACTATTTATGTTCGATTGGGCTGCCTTTGTCGAGGGCTATGCATAACTTTCTTCAATACAGTATATTTTGTTTTACATAAAATAAATAGGGGTACAAAGGATATATACATTCACTAAGATTTTTCTTAAATCTCATGTACAAAACCTGCAATTTTTTTTAATCTCCCCCTTTTTCACTTTCCTCCTCCTATTTACAGAGGGAAAACCCTGCAATTCCCAGCTACAGACACACAGCAATTCCTGAAAACCCAGTTTCTCTGAAACCAGATCAGTTTCAACAACTGTAGGGAAGGATTTGCTACTTTAATCAACAGTGGGAAGCCAGTGTGGTGTTGTGGTTTAGGGTGCTAGACACGAGCTCCCCAAAAGACTGGGCCAGTCAATCACACTCTGCCTAGGCTACCTTGCAGGGTTGTTGTTGTGAGGATGAAAGGCTGCTTGCAAGAGGAAGAAAGAGTCTAAATGTATTTAGCATTTGTAAGCTGCCCAGAGAACCTTTGGGTTGTGGGGCAGCATAGAAACAGAAATAAATAAATAAACGTGCTCTGATTGATATTTAATTGATCCACAAGTGCTTAAATAAATTATGATAGATTAAATAATTGTTTCAGGCAAGCAATGGGCTTGCTGTCACTGGCAGGATTCAGCTGCTCATCCCAAACTGGTAGAAATCATGGACTTCTTTTAAAAAGAAAGCAGCAGCAGCAGCAGCATCACAGATGGTTTGGGCACTGTGAAGTCCATCTAACGTGGTGCCTTACAGATCATGTGCGGATTGACTTCAAAATCCGGTGTGTTTGCAGCAAAGGATGCAAAAGAAAATCGGTGTGGAGGAGAGAGAAGAGGCGGAATTAATTGTTGATGCTGCAAGTGGAAACGGAGATTGCATAATTGGGCCTCTCGTCTTTCCGTTGCGCCTGTGGGGAAGTTCAGGTGCTTTGGAAGCAGAGTGGATTCCTCTAATGCTGACCGGAGATTATTTTCCTCCCTGCCTCAGTCTGGGAATGCAGGGCCATGACTGTAAATGTTTCCCCATTGATTATTCAGCACTGACTCAGCCGTTCATCTTTGTAATGAAACAGGACGGCGTTTGGCCTTTGCCGGTGCGTCCGGATGACAGAGAACGTTGTGACGTTCATCTTTACCAGAATGACTCTGAGAAGATGTATGTTCTCTTTCACAACCTAGAGGGAATGTCTCTTTGCAGACATTGCTTGGTGACGTATGTGTGTATCGTCAAAATAGAAAGTAGACTTTTTTTAAGAACAGTGGCTCCCATTATAATGAACTCTGGTGGCAAATACTGGCAGAAATATGTTGAAATCTATGCTCTGGAGAAACAAGAGTTTTCAGTATATTCAGAAGAGTTCCCAGATTTGCACAAGTACAAAATAAAACCCGTTCATTAGAAAGTAGAGAAATAGATGGAGGCGATCCTCTCCCACAAGGGCGGTTCAGACAACACAGCCGACCATGTTCGGGGTTTTACCATATTTGGGCTGCTGGGTTGCTGGGACCCAGTTGCAGTATTCCACCATGGCACGTTTGGTCTGGAAAAACCATGGTAAGAAGCAGTGGTTTGTTCTATGGTTTCTCTGCATCATCATGGTTTGCCATGTCTTTTGAACCCAGGGTCATGCTTTCCATTGTTGCAGTATGCAACTACCATAGAGTCCTTGGGAAAGAGTGGTCACTCCAGGACTCCCTCCAGCCATCCAACCTCTACAAAGAACCAGTGGAGAAGAGGCAGGTGAAATAGGCAAGGAGTGATGCACCTTGGGATTGAATTTCAGGCACAGTGGCTGATGGGATACATGCCAACAGTGGGAGGACTGAGTGGGGATGATGGAAACCATGATAAAGCAGGAAAGATTTGGCTGTCAGGGAGACTGTGGTGAAAAGTCTCAACACACAGCAGCCATGCAGAGAGGACTGTCGTGTGGTGTGGACGCAGCTGACAGGGGAAGTTCTGGCACGTTCAGCAGCCACATAATGCCGAGGGAATGCATGGCTTGCGCCCCTCCCAGGAGCATGCCTACTGTATACGAGGGAACGTACGCTGCAACATTTTGCTGCAGGTCGAACTTGCTGTTTTTCTCAGTGAATCAACCACAATCCAGTGTGGTGTCGTGGTGAAGAGCGTGGAACTGGGACTCAGATGACCTGGGTTCAAGTCCCCGCTCAGCCATGGAGCCAGCTGGGTGACTCTGGGCCAGCCACAGACTCTCAGCCCAACCCACCTCACAGGGTTGTTGTTGTGGGGATAAGATGGAGGAGGAGAATGATGCAAGCTGCCTTGAGCCCTTTGTAGGAAAAAGGCAGGATATAAATCGGAAAATAAATACATAAATAAATAAAATTCAGAGGGTCAACCAGCTAAGGGGGCTTTCAGCCAGTGGCAGCCATTAGGGAGCATTATACCAGAGGGGTTGCTGTTTCACAGCACCAAATTGCATCTGACTTAATGGTCGCCCTATGAACAGATGCACCCCAAAATGTTTTGCTGTGACTTGCTAGACGAACTGAGCCCTCTGCTAGCTGGTCTCGCCCTTCTCCTTCTCCTCCCTTCAACTTTTCCTGCCATGATTGTCTTCTCCAGCAATGTTCACTTTCTCAGGATGGGCCCAAACTGAGGCTTCCTCGGTTTACCTGCTTTGCTTCCGGGGAACGTTCCGTTCCGGCTGTAGGAGAGGGGCTGCTGACTCACGCAACTTAACTCGGGAAGCTGCCATCTGCACTGGCTCTGCACATTGATCGTTTCTCCGCTCTTCACTCATCCATGAACACTTCCCCCTTTCCCATTCATATACATTTTTAAAGGAAAAGAGCGGAACAATCAATAGGCTCTTAGGGTGAGATTTCATTAAGGTTTTTCTCTGCATTTGTATTGATTGCCTACTTGGGCAATGCCAGAGCTCGAGGCTGCCAAGAGCAGAAAGGTCTGATCAGTCGCAGGAAGGCGATGCTTTGAAATGGGCTCTTCCCTTGCCGTGTGGGTCCAGAGAGCGGACCAGATATTCCGACGGGGTCATTTTCCCAGAAGTTTGCAAAAAGTCAGAGCTGGCGGTACTGAGTTAGATAAATCTAGCTTTGCCTTCTCCAGCTGGGCACCATCCAGACGTGTTGGACTACAACCCCCACCACCCCCAGGCGACAGTGGCTGGGGCTGATGGGAGCTGTAATCGACACATCCAAAAGGCACCCAGTTGAGTGAAGGCAGTGCTAATATTTTTGCAGTTTGTGTTGAAAACTGCATTTTCTCTTTCTTCCCTTCCAAACCAGAGACAGTTCTCTGGCAAAAAGCCATTTATTTCCAGCATCCAGTCAGCAAAATAATAGCTAATGGATGAAATGTCCCCTTACCAATGGTGGGAATGAACACTCAGACCCATAGGGAACACGGAATCGCCTGGAACCCCAGTGGGGTTTTTTGGTGAGAGCACCCAGGGCCCTGAAGTTTACTTGCGACGTCATGCCAGCGGATAGAGGTCTCCACTGCCAACTACAAGCTCTTAAAACATACACAGAGTGCTTTATAGGTTCCGAGTCACGTGTGCAAGCAGGGCAGGTGCGAGGGCTTCTCTCCCTCTCTGCCCACGCCGCCCCGACCAGAGCACAGAACACCTGCTGGGCTTGAGCTGCAGCGGAGCTATCCCGATTGCCATTTAGCACTCGGTTTTGTCTCTCTGCGACCCTTTCGGTCACAGGAAATCCCAAAATCCGCAGCGTGAGACACTCCGAGGCCTTTGTCAATGGCGCAGTGTCTGCAATTGCGCAGTCACACCCGGCCGAGTCATCGTCCAGGCCTTGAGTCATGTGTGGCCCGTGCGGTGGTTGAGTCCAGACCTGGCAGCTCTGCTGCAGCCCCAGAAGCTGCCCAGTGCCTTGCTCGTCTGGCCCAGAAAGCGAACGGCCGTCGAGGGCCAACAGCTCTGTAAATGCTCTGCGCTGTTGGCTTCCTCCAGCTCTTACTCCAGATTCCAGGGACAGTGTTTGAAGCTTGCCACGGATACACCGCGTCCTCTGTCGCGGCACACTCCCACCTCGCAGCTCTGCAGGTTGCAGCTCGGCGTGGGCAAGCGTCTGTGAGTGGCCAGTCCGCAGGGAGAAGCGCGAGCCGCCCGTTCTGCAGGCACGTGGACGCCTCGCCCCTGCGGACGCCCCTTGCGCGTCCTCCTGGAAGCACAAGCAGCTGGTGCTTCTTGTCCCTCTGTCGACTGTGGGTGCTCCAGAGCCAGCTGCCATGGGTCCGAGCGGGAGAGAGGCGGACGTGCAAAGCTTGAATGTGGAGCCGACCGTTCGCGATGGGCAGCCTGATCCAGGCCAGGCTGAACGCAGAAACGCCACGGTGCTGCAGGAGACTTCCGGGGCGGCCCCGCCGGGGTTCAGGTGGTGTGGAAAATCCACCAACTCCCAGCGTTCTCCAGTCAGCCGTGCTGGTCCGCACATGTATGGGGCTGCCCGCTTACTCGCTACTATCATGTGCCCTTCGCCCAAAGTGGCCAGCAGGTTTTCCGAGCCGGCGAGAGCCTGCATGCTGCCATCTCGGTTCCCTGGCCTTGAGGACGGGCTCCTAGGGAAGCAGCTGGACACTGCCGGCCGTTGCACATGGGCTTGAAATAAGGGCTGAACGGGGAAAGAACCTTGCAGGGTCGTTTGGAGCCAGGCCCACCCAGGCCCACCTGTATCATCCGGATTAGGCCCACGGAAGTCCCTGGAATTAGGCGCTGGACTGCAGCCACGGACACCGCTGGGAATTTAAATGGGGCACAAGTGGCAGATTGGCATACACCTGCATATGTTAATAGGTATCTCAAGATATTGTACCTTTAGAAATCAGTAAGCTTTCACTGAATTCTCCGAGAGGCAATTCCAACCAGTTCGTTTTTTACCCAAATCATCTCGACTGCTACCCTGAACCCAAAACCAGTGGGAAAGATTTCAGGATGGGGCATTTTCCAGCATGAGGGGGCAGAGAGTTCACCCTTCACTTTGGAGATGCGACCCCCCCCCAAAAAAATTCCCACAAGCCTCACAGTTCAGCCGAAGGTGGGAGAAGCTTTCTGTCCACACCAATGGGCTCTCAGGGATTTGTGGGTCGATCCAGGCCCTGGGAACTGGATTTGGGGCAGGGTCCTGGGGGCCCAGCCGCCCAACATGCCTGATGGCGGCTCAGCACTGCTCTCCCGTTCTCCTGTCAATGTCACTGGGGCATTTCTGTGCCACAAAGGGGGCATCGGATGTCCCCAGATCACATGGGAGCAATCCATAACACATCGCTCCCTGCGCTGGAGTTGTCCCAGTTTCTCGGAGCGGGGGGGGGGGGGGCGTGGCGGGGCGATTGCCACAGCAGCAACTCCTCCCACGGGACCGGCATTTCGGCCTTCGCGCAGTGCCCTCTAAAGGGGCTGCAGCACCGAAGCATCGCTCAGCTCAACGTTGCTTGACGATAATAGATTCAAATACGGGGCGGAGGGAGGGGAAGCATCGTCCACGGTGCAAGATCTTGTTTCGCTGTGCACTTCCTCTTCCAAGGCAAGGGTGGCGGATCAGGTTTCCTTGACGGGAAATGCTAGCAAGAAAAGATGAAGTCAGCAGGGGCTGCCCTGCACGGAAGCAGAGAGCAAAAGCCTAGACCCGTTTCCCATAATGCCCAGGCAGACTGGCCAGTCTCTCCAGGGTTACTCCTAATGGTGAGGCACTGTGGTATAGTGGTTAGAGCCACAAATCAGGGAACCTGGGTTCTAGTCCCCACTTGGCCGTGAAGCTCACCGAAAGTGAAGCTCACTTTCAGCTAGTCTACCTCACAGGGTTGGTGTGAAGGTAAAATGCAGAGGACTCCATGAGTTGCCTTAGGTTCCTTGCAGGAGGAAAATATGGTGGGGATATAATTGTAAGAAGAGTAAGAAAAGAATAATGTATATTCATCACACCAATGCGAGGACCTTCCTTCCATTTCTCCACATTGAATTTCAAGTAGGACTTCGACAAAATGTTGCAGTGCATTCTCCCTCTTAAGAGGAGTATTCCTGGAGAGGGCTGCCCGGAAGGCTTTCCTCTGCGTTTCATTTCTCTTTTCCAGTCCATTCTTTTTTACAATCTCTAGTCTGCCCTCTTTGCACCATGACTGTTAACTTGTTTTAGAAAATGTAGTTTTGATACTGCTACCTCCAATGTTTGTCTCCCTGGCCCTGTTTGGACTAAAATTCTGGCAACCAGTGGCCTGGTGCTTTTCGGTTCAGTTTTGGGAATTCAAGGTGTGAGGCTGTAACTTTTCCTTATCTGTGGAGTAAAAACACACTGGTATCCTTTGAGTGCAAGGAGGCAGCCAGCCAGCCAAACGGCCTCCGATGTTTGAACACGGGAACGGGCCTGGAACGTCCCCACGTTCCTGTACTTACTGTGTCTCCTTCGGTATTCCCTGAATTTGCCTCCAATCCATATTTGACAATCCCCCTTCCCAGCTCTGGGAAACTTGATGGGGGAACCTGGGACGGTACTCCCTATTACTCCATTATTTCAGAATGTTGAAGATGGCCCACCTTTGCTGGGTTTTGGGAGGCCCATTTCCTCAAGGGGGCGCTGCTGGGGGTGGGTCCTTCCTTGTGCCCTGCCCCTTATGGGGTGGATTGGAGCCCCTCCAACTGTTCCGAATATGCCCCGTCTGCTGGAATGACAGGCAGTGGCTCTCTGTATATACTCAAGCACCCCCTTTTGTGTTTGCTAGCGTTGCTTGGTGGGTGAGATACTCTGTGCTTGCTCAAGGCACATGCATTGGTGTTTTAAAAATGGCTCCACATTTTTCTCAGAACTAGTGCTGAGTCTTTGAGAGGTAGGACAAGGGAAGGCTGTCTGCCCATGCTCGGCTCTGTTTTGGTTTTTTAAATCAGGACAACCCATGCACCACATCTGGTTATGGCGATGCTTACTTAGCCAGGGGAGAATGCACTCTGCACATGCTCGAATCTTTCTCTTCTGAAGTGGAACTTCCTGTGTCTCCTGCTGCTCTTAACTGGCAGAAGCTAGCCTGAAATCCAAATATCAGGGCTGGCTCGTAGCTGACAAGGGCCAAGGTTACCTCTACTTGCTCAGAGGCACGTCTGGAAAAGAGCCCCCCCGCCCCCAATAAAAGATGCTCTAACTAGACCCGTCCGCCACACATGCTCGAAGGCGCTGTGATTAGGCTGGCGCTCCGCACATGCTCAGAGGCACGTCGGGAAGAGGACCCCGCGGACAGGCCGCTCCAGCTGGGCCCGCCCTCCGCACATGCTCGGCGGCACCCTTGCGAGGCCAGCGCGCCCGCCCCCCGCGGCCCGTCACGCGCTCCGCTCCGCCGCCTGCCGGGCCCTTTAAACCGTCCGCCGAGCGAGTGGGCGGAGACGGGCCGGCTGCGAGGCGCCGGGCCCCTTCCTCGCCGCCGCCGCCGCCCTCCGCCCGCTGCCAGGCCGCCGGGCGCGCACGGAGCCCGGGCCGGCGGTCCCGCGCCGCTCCGCGCCGCGCCTCTCCAA